>NC_077227.1:116066160-116366160 GCF_027887165.1 Monodelphis domestica | reverse complement strand
GGCCTTTCTTGAATACAAAAAAGAGTATCAACTGCTACAGAGAAGTCAAAGAAAATACAGAATGAGAAAATATAATTGAATTTAACATAAAAGGGGGAAAGATCAAATTCAGTCAAATAATAGAGTCAAGAGCTCTATGTGTCTACATGCATGTATATTTGTATATGTCCATATATATGTGTATTTTTCAAGTAGTAGAGACACAAGAGGAAGAAGTACATGTGCATATATTTGCATGAGTGTGTATGTATGCGTTTGTTTGCAGACTATCATATGCATTTCTGTGTATATATACAAATATCCATGCATATGGATCTCTCTGCCCTCCTTGGATCAGGAACCTCATTTCTCTTTCCCTGTAGGCACCTAGTCAGGAGTTGTGACTGAGTAGTTATCCCCCCTGGTCCTGGCTGATATCCAGGGCTCCTTAGTACGTGCTTGAATTCTTATACCTCCAATATCGTAATTGAAGGGATTGGCTCCTTCATCATTTGTTGTTGTTGTTGTTCTAGAAGAATCTCATCAGTTTTTACAGGTCTCCAGAGAAGGGGACTCCAAGCATCTCCACCTACTGCCCTCCCAAGAAGGCTTATTCCTCATCCTTTCTTCAGAAGTTCCTTCTCATGTATGACTTCAGTCTATCTTGTTGTTACCTCAGTGGGCATGTCATTGAAGGGACACTTCTTTTTGTTTTTTTAAATCCTTATCTTCCATTTTAGAATCCATTGATTGTATTGAGTGGTGAGGGCTAGGCAATGGGAGTTAAGGGACTTGTCCAGGGTCACACAACTAGGTGTCTGAGGTCAGATTTGAACCCAAGACCTCCTATCTCCAGGGCTGGCTCTCTGTCCATTGAGCCATTTAGCTGCCCTAGACTTAGAGATATTTCTATTCTACTCCCTCAGCTCTTCTCCTTCTACTTTGTCATCTCTTATTCTCTTAGTTCTTACGCTGTGACCCTTCAATTATTCCCATCTCCATCTAAGTATCCATCCTACATCACAAGGTTAGCACCGAAGAGTTTGTCCAAGGCTTTGCTTCAATCTCGATAGACTCTCTGTAGCAACCTATTGATCTATCAGGAGAGTGAGACGTAAGTCCTGTGAGGTAGACTTAGGGCTAGCTGAACAATGGGACTTGGAGTAGTGGTTAATGAATGAACTAGAAGCAGTGCAGCATAGTGGATACGGTACTGGGTTTGGAATCCAGAAGACCTGAGTTCAAAGCCCATCTCAGACACTCACTTGATGTGTGTTAATATTGGATAATTCTCTTAACTTCTCTGTTTCTGTTACATCTGGAAAAAAATGAGGGGGTTGGAGTTCATGGCCTCTAATATCCCTTCCAGGTCTAAACTGATGGAAAAGTTCTCTAGTGAAGGGCCACAAGGCTCTGTCCTTCACCCTTTTTTACTCAACATCTTTATCAATGACTTGGGTGAAAAAATAGATGGCATGCTTGTCAAATAGGGAGATGACTTAAAATTGGGAGACACAGATAGCCTGAAATGATAGGGCAAATCGAATAAGATACAAAGTAATAAAGATAAATGTGATATCTTGCATTTGGGTTCAAAAAATCAATGTACCAGGCCAAGATAATGTCTGTGGGTTTTAGGGATGGGGATATTGGCTAGACAGTAGAGCATGTAAAGAAGGTCTGGAGTTTTAGAAGATGGAAAATTCCCTAATGAATCAACCACATGATGTGGTCACTCAAAAAACTGATTTGAACTTGGGCTATATTAATGTGAGCATAATATACATGATAAAAGAGGTAACAATCCTGCTGTAGTCTGCTTTGGTCAGGCTGGTTCTTCAATTCTTTTTTTTTTTTAAACCCTTACCTTCCATCTTGGAATCAATACTGTGTATTGGTTCCAAGGCAGAAGAGTGGTAAGGGCTAGGCAATGCGGGTCAAGTGACTTGCCCAGGGTCACACAGCTGGGAAGTGTCTGAGGCCAGATTTGAACCTAGGACCTCCCATCTCTAGGCCTGGCTCTCAATCCACTGAACCATCCAGCTGCCCCCTAGTTCTGCAATTCTGAAATGAATTCTGGGTCTTTTGGAGTTTCTGTGGAGATGGGCACTATGGACACTGGGAAGTTTGAAAATTCTGTTGTAGGAGAGAATATTTGAAAGGAAGTATAGTTTGGTAGAGAGGACTCTGGGGTTGGAGTCAGAAGATGAGTGCTTGAGCCTAGGCTCCAACATTTATATAGAGTCCTGGATTTGGAATCAGGAAGGCCCAAGCCCTAATTCTCCCTTGATTGTTCACTGTTTGACCCTGAACAAGTCACCTGAACCTTGAGTCTGGGTTGCCACATCTGTGAAATGAGGGAGTTGGATTCGATGATCTTTTATTTCCTTCCAGTTTTAAATCTATGATCCTGTGATTAATCATTTTGATTCTCTAGATCTTGATTTCTCCATCTGTAAAATGCCATTCCATTTGATTGGAAAATGTGTCAGGTGTTAGGGATATGAAGACAAAAATGAAACACTCCTTAACTTCATGGAAATTATATTCGACTGAGTTAAAGCAACATGTACATAGATAAATAAAGGCAAATATGCACCCAAAATGGAAAGTAACTGGGAGGAGAATTGAGGGGAATGGAGTGGTCAACCAAGAGCAGGAAAAATCAGGGAAAAGCCACACGTAGGAGGTGGCACTTGGGTGAGGAGAGAAAGCATTGCAGGCATGAGGAACAACATACACAAAGGCTCAAAGGTGGGAGTGAGCCAGGTGGGTTGGAACATGGAGTACATGAGAGGGAGTCATGTACGATCAGCCCTGAGAAATAAATTGGAACTCCATTTTATTTATTTTTATTTATTTATTGTTTTTGAAATTTTTATTTAATTAGATGATTTAGAATATTTTTCCATGGTTACAAGACTCATGTTCTTTCCCTCCCCTCCCCCCACCACCTTCCCGTATCTGACACGCAATTCCACTGGGTTTAACATGTGTCATTGATCAAGACCCATTTCCATATTATTAATATTTGCACGGGGTGATTGTTGAGAGTCTGCTTTCCTAATCAGAGCCCCATCAACCAATGTGATCAAAAAGTTATTTTTCTTCTGCATTTCTACTCCCACAGTTCTGGATGTGGATAGTGTTCTTTCTCATAAGTCCCTCCGAATGGTTCTGGATCATTGCATTGTTACTAGCAGAGAAGTCCATTATATGTGATTTTACCACAGTGTATCTGTCTCTGTGTACAATGTTCTCTTGGTTCTTGGAGCCTGATTTTAAATAGCAACTTGAAGAGTTTTTAATTTTATGCTGGAGATAAGAGGGAGCCACTGGAGTTTCATGAGCAGGAGAGTGACCTGGTCAGAAATATGTACAATTTGTCATTTGTGTGGAGGATGGGTTGAAAAAGGGAGACCTTGAAGAAAGGAAGCCTAATTAGGAGATGATTGCAATGGTCTGCGGATGAGGGTAGAAGCTAGAGTGGTAACCATGTAAGGGGAGAGGAAAGGATAGACATAGGAACTATCACCTGGCTACTATTGGCTACGAGGGGCAAATGAGAGTACAATAAACTGTGCCATGACTATCTATCCAAATCAAGCACAGAATTGTTGTGAGTATGATGCTCCATGAAAGTGCCATAGAAACATGAACTGTTAGATTTGGCCTGGAGAAAACTTGGCTACTGGGGAGGTGGGTCATGATACCCATATTATACTACACATTTGGATAGCTATATACATATATACGTTAATATATGCAGAGTTGTCACATGAAAGAAGGCTACCACATAGATTTAGACTTGGAAGATTTAGATTTGGCTTCAGATAGAAGAACCAGAGGCAGGAGTTATAGACAGATTAAAGCTCAATAGAGAGAAGGTTTTGATAATTTGAGACTCTCCAAAATGGAATGAGTCATTTTGTGTGGTGGTAAGCTCCCTGTTCTTTAAATGGAGTCTGGCTGAATATTTTTTATGGACATAGGATGGATTAGGATAGATGACTTTTAAATTCTTTCAAATTCTAGGGGCAGCTGGGTAGCTCAGTGGATTGGGAGCTAGGTCTACAGTTGGGAGATCCTGGGTTCAAATATGACTTCAGACACTTCCAGGCTGTGTGACCCTGGGCAAGTCACTTAACCCCCCTTGCCTAGTCCTTATCGCTCTTCTGCCTTGGAACCAATACACAGTATTGATTCTAAGATGTAAGGTGAGGGTTTAAAAACAATTCTTTCAAATTCTAAGATTCCAAGATTCCTATCATAACAAGCATCCTAAGGTCCAGTCAATCTAATCTTTTTGTCCCTTATACACACCACTCCATTTTTCACTCCAAGTTATTGCAGTGGCCATCCCCTGTGCCTAGAATGCACTACATCTCCTTTCCCCCTCCTCTCTGCCTCTTGGAATCCCTAATTTTCTTCAAGAGAGCTCAAGCATACATGAAGTTTTTCTTGATCCCCCAGTTTCTAGAACCTTCCCTAACAAAAAATTCTTGTGTATATTTTGTTTTTATGTATTTAATGAGACTATCCCCAAGATAGGTATAGCACATGTGGCTCAAATGGAGGCAGAACAGACATCTGTAGTCTCTTCTCCCTGCATTCTTCTCCAAGGACAACTTTCTTTCCTGCCAAGAAGAGAAATAAAATGTTGAGGCAGAAGCTTGGCCACTGTTCTCCTCAGAGCAAGAAGGTACTAGACTAGAATTACATCTATCTGCTTTCTTAAATATTAGTGGCCTAGGATGGGGTGGAATTGGTTCAAGTTCAAGATAACCTTCTGATTGCTGTTTATTGATGCGGAAAGGAAGACCCAAGTATTTTATCCAGGTACTTTGAACTCTTCTGGCTTCCAGCTTCAAGAGAGAAGATGGAAGATGCCATCTTTATACCCAAGGCTTGACTCTCCCACCAAATATTAGTTCCACAATGAACACCTAGCAAGTTGCAAAGAAACCCATTTATTTATCCAAGTTGATAAGAAAACAGAAATCAGGAGAATATAATCCAGGGTGAAGGAGCTTTTCCACTGGAAGCAAGGTAATTTAGCAACTAAGAGAAAGAATTTCGGATCTTGCCCAAGGGGAAATTTCCTGAAATCTCTAATATAGTAAGTTAGGGATAGGGACATAATAGAGACCGCTCATTCCTCTCCTGATGACTTCTTCCCATTTTTATTCTCCCTTCAGCAAACTCAAATGAGGTTGACATCTTCCACCTTATCTTTTGAAGCTGGAAGCCAGAAGAGTTCAAAGTACCTGGAGAGCCTGAATAGAATTAAGAGGCCCAAAGAGAGGGAAGCCACCAATTCCATCCCACCCTTAATGCAGGCATGGAGTCTTGATCTCCACCCATGAGGAAGATCCCAGACCAATGGACTTTGGAATTCAGGTTACAGCTATATGTGTGTACATTGCTTCTCCAATAGTTAGTAAACTTCTTAAAGGAAGAGACTTAAACTTTTGTCTTTGCATCCCCAGGACCTGCAAAAATACTCAGCATATAGTAAGCACTTAATACATGATTACTGAATGATTGATATCAGTGTCCTCTTTCTCCCATCCCTATTCCATCTCCATTCCTACTCTATTCCATATTCCCTGTCTTCATTCACATTCCCATCTTTGGCCCTTCCTCATTCCTACTCCGATTCATGACTATCCTTATCTCTACCCCTATCTTGTACTTCCCATGTTTCATTTCCATCTTCATCCTCCATCTTCATCCCCATTCTCTTGGATGCACCAGCTTGGGGTCCAGGAAAAGGATAGCATTTATGTGGCTTGTAAAATTCTATTATATCTGTATTCAAAGCCCAGCAGCTGAGAAATGCTGGTAATAAGCGTGTTATTAAGCGTGTCAATACACTTCCACTCTGGAGCCTCTGAGGGGCTGAGGGAAAGGAGGAGGGTATGTGGCAGGTTCTCTGCCCCAGTATCCCCCAAGCTCAGGGTTCATGCATCTTCTCCATTGTCTCTGTCCCCATCTCTGTCTCCAGGTCCCAGGCTTGATACCCTGGGCCTTTCTCCGGCTGTACACCCTCACCTCCGTCCTGCACAACCTGGTCTCTTGGAGAAGGGAAGGGGGGGGGGGAACAAAAACATTAGGAAAAACCTCCCGCCCAGAGAGCATTCTTTCTGCAGCACTCAGGAAAAAGGATGTCTCACAGGGGACGCCAAGGCGAAATTTTTTCACATCCAAATGGATTGCAATTTCCCTCCATTTAGCACCTGAAGGTAATTAGCTCGAAGAGACTGCGGAGTGCGGAACACGTTCACGGAACATTAACTCTCACACATTCTCCAGTTGCAGGGAATTAATAGGAAAGATTAAAGTTTAAAGAGAGCAAAATGCCATTACCTCCAGAGCCACCTCTCTCCGCGGCGGCAGCATCCGGCCCTCACAGACCCCTGGCCTCGGCTCTGGCCGGGCCTGGACAGCTGTGTGTGCTTTACACATGTTGGTAGACTGTATGCTGTATGACACATGTGTGTGCAAAGCAGGATGACCATAATGTTCTGTGGGAGTCAGGCACTCACCCCATCAACACAACCAGGAGTCTGGCATCCTTAGAAATTCACTCACAGACCAGTGTGTGTGTGTGTGTGTGTGTGTGTGTGTGTGTGTGTGTGTGTGTGTGTGTGTTAAGTAGTTGGCACCCTTGTTCCCTCCCTATATCTTGAGCCGTATTTTGGCCAGAACATGGAACCTTTTCTTGACATTCTTCCTTCCCCACCCAACTGCTTTGTGATACAGGGACTTATAGACAGACAGGCAGAGTACATTACCCCTTCATCAGATCCTTCCATGAATACATGGGGGCATCCACTTAGTACCCTCTTTGTCTAGGTTTGGCAAAGTTTAATACAGGACAATCAGATTTCTTCGTCAGTTCAATATTTTAGGAAGAGATGAAAAGGAGAGGAGAAAAAGAGACAGAAACAGGCAGAAAAAAAGAGGGAGATTGAAAGAGATAGAGATAGTGAGGCAGCAGAGAAAGGAAAATAGAAAGGGGGAGAGAGAGAGAGAGAGAGAGAGAGAGAGAGAGAGAGAGAGAGAGAGAGAGAGAGAGAGAGAGAGAGAGAGAGAGGCAGGCAGGAGAGAGAGCGAGATGAAATTGAGACATGGAAGAATTTATTGCCCAGAAAATTCCATTCTGCTATCTGATTCAAAAAGTCCAGTCCCCCCAGCTTCGGAAAATCTATTTTCCACATTTTAATACCCTGCAGAACAGTCCTCATAACTCATCCGAGTGTGTTAAGCACAGTTTTATTAGATCTGAAACAAATTTTGGTGGGGAGATACTATAGGTCATTAACCATGGAGTAATTTTATCCTTGTTTCCCTAATGATGCCATAATGGCGAGCGAATTTCTTAACTAAAGACCAAAGAACATTTTGAAGGTCAGTTTCATCTGTGAGCTCCTTCAAGCGCTTCTCGGAGAAGATTGGAAAACTCGCCGATTTTTTGAAGAGTCATTAATAATGTGAAAGCTGAAAGCACCCTCCATTTGCGTTCCTGCTTTTTACCTTTTAATTTTATATCGTCCCCGCTCCTGATCCCGCTCCCACTCCCTCTCACCCTCCTCTGGACCTGCCTCCTGCTAGCCTGCCCGCATCAGGGGCTGGGGGGGGGCTGGGGTACCCAGAATACTAGGGGAACTGGGGATCAGGACTTGGGGGGAAGACACAAGGTTTAATCCAGTGGGGATGGATGGGAGAAAGAATGAGACACCAGCAAACCAAGGCTGAGTGGTGGGGGGGGGAGGGTGTCGAATCAAGGGATCAAGGCTAGCTGTTGGGGTCTCAGTTACCAGGGGGCTAGAGTAGAGGCCTAGGCTGAGGGGGGGTAAGTAAGGATCAGGGCTGGGAGCCAAGGACTTGTATTGGAGAGTTCTAAGTTTGGAGGGACAACTTGACAGATGCAGGAAAACTGACACAGGATATCTCACTAGGGAGGATTGTTGGGGA
Organism: Monodelphis domestica; assembly: GCF_027887165.1. NCBI lineage: Eukaryota > Metazoa > Chordata > Mammalia > Didelphimorphia > Didelphidae > Monodelphis > Monodelphis domestica. The sequence goes on along the minus strand of NC_077227.1, from coordinate 116,358,201 downwards.
GGGGGCAACCTTCAGAAAGCCCAGAAAGGAGCCAGATGAACTATGTTTGTCTATGTATATATGGTTAAAGGCTAAAATATATACAGCTAAGTGTGTATTTGTTATGAAAAGTTTATGTACACAAGTATGGTGGGAACGTGTTATGGTTTTCATGGGCATACCCTATTGAGAGTACAAGACAGATATGAACCCTATAATTAAGATCCATGTGCAAGTGGTTGATCTGTTTGGTTGATTGGGATGTGGGAGAATATCTATAGAGATTCTGATTGAAGTGGTCAGCCCTGGCACCTGGGGATACAGTACCAAGATGGTGGCCCATGTGTGCTGCAGGTCTTGTATAATGGTGATACATATCATGAGTGAGTTGGGTTTAGAGAATCAGAGGAACATAAGGGGAAGAACATTGGACTTGAATCAAGCAGACCTGGTTTTGAATTCTGACTCGCCAAAAACTCACCATTTGACCTTGGAGAAGTCACTACCAGATTTTAGTCTGTCTTGTCCATAAAATAAGAGAGTTGGCCTAAACTGGGACATCTCTTCAAGCACTCCTTAAGTTCTATAGTTCATCTACATGCACATGTGTGTTCATGTGCTCTTAGTGGGAGGAATATGGGAAGCTGAGACCAAAGTCTCTCAGTATCACCTTTACCAAAAAAAAAAAAAGTATAATTCCTTTAACTCTTAGGGATTACTTTATTCTTTGTACTATAATCTCAGCATCTATCTAGCACAGTTCCAGGTGCAGAGGAGAGGATTAAAAAATGCTTTTGGATTGATATTTGGTAGAATTGCCCATTACAGAGCCCTGTCCTTGAGGCACTGCCCCTTCCCTCTCTCTCCCTCATCCAAAGCCTTTCAGACCCCAGCCTGAGACCCTTGACCCTCACTTCCCGGATCCTCTATTCCCTTACTCTCACCTTCTGGCCCTAAATTTCTCACCTCTCTAGCTCCCCCCACCCCAGCCTTCTACCCTGTTTCTCATTTTACCATCACTTACCCTCAACTTTCTCAGCCCCAGTCTATCACCTCCTTCAGCCATCAGAAGCCCTGGCCCCTCTCGATGGCCCTCATGTCCCACCCCTGTTCCATTTGTCCCCCAAACCCCTCATTCCCTGCTCCTCGGCCCCTGAACCCCTTACCCCTCCCACTAAGCCCACCACAGGCCGCCTGATCTCGGGGCGATTTGATGGGGTAAATGGTGATGGGGTGGTATGCATGTTCATGAGCATGTGCGTATTTAGGAAGGGGAAGGGAGGGGAAGGAGGGGAGGGAGGGGGCGGTGTGGTGACACTCCGTGCTCCCAGATGTGGTGGCAGCGATAATTCCAATTTTATGCCTTTGTTATGGCTTTAATCACTTTCTTTATGCGTTTTGTTCCAGCGATCAGGGAGAGACACCTGATAGGCAAAGAGGATACCAGGGGAACCATTTTTATTTGGAATGTGGTGAGAAGTCTAATTAGAATCTGAATTCTGCTGAGCCTTGAAATGGCCGGCACTTTATCCTGATCGCCTTAGATATTGTTTCGAGTCAATCATCTGTCATAGTGCGGCAGGCGGGGGCCTCTCCCTTCACCCGACACTCCCTCCCGCTGTAGGCCTGGCCAAGGGTGGGAGGTGGGGTTGGCATGCTGACACTGGCACCCTGGGGAGAGAGCTTGCCATCCCTCACCCCCCTCCTGCCCCCATCAGCTCAAAGAGAGCACCTCGGAGAGATCTTCTCCACCCTCAGAGAATACTCCAACTCCTCTCCAAGCTCAGAGATCTCCCTGCGCCCCCATGCCCAAAGATTGATCAGAAAATACTTCCCAGTTCCCATACATAGTACAGAGATCAACTGCCCAGAGCTCAGAGAGCCCCTTAGCTCATATGAGAGAGTGGGGAGGGTCAGTCTCCCTTGCATGGTTTACTCTCACCAATATTTGAGGCTTGGAGGGGGGAGAGAGTTTGGTTGTGGTCATGGAACCAGTGCTGAAATGTGGAGGCATAGGGTACACTCATCTCCATCTTTTAACTGTCCTTTCCCATGCCACAGCAACATGTCCCAGCCTCCCCCCACCCTAGGCTACAAGGCTACATACTTCCCACATAATTATTATCTCCACCATCATCCTAGTCTGACCCATGCTAATCTCATTTCTGTCTTCTTGCTTTTGCTCAGATGATTCCTCTTGCCTAAAATACCCTTCCCTCCCCCTCTCTCTGCTTGTTTAAATGAAATGCGACCATCTACAAGATTCAGCCCAAATTCCATCTCTTCTCAAGGGCCTTCCCCAACACCCCCATCTAAAGCCATCTCTTCATCCCTTGAGCTCTCTTAGCAACAGCTCCCACAGATACTCCCACATAGAATTCTAGAGCCACAGAATTCCAGAGCTGGTTGGACCATCTCCCTCAGAGAGGATTTCAAGTAGGTCACAGAGAAGAACCCCAACAAGAACCTAGTTGCATCTCATTTTCTTACCACTACTAGATGAATTTTAACCCCAACTGGATTGTAAACTCCCTAAGGACAGATCTCACTCTTTGTTCTATTTTTTCCTATCACTCTCTGGGAAATCTTTGTCCTATTCCCCACCTTTGTATGGATTAACAGGAAGCCCAGTTGAATTAGAAGATTAAGTTTGTGGAAGAGTGGTACTGGTATTGCATATTTCTGTGTCACAAAACCTACATCTCTCCTATGGTCCTTGATCTCTTCTTCCCTTTCCTCTTCTTCCTTGATGGGAAAGGGCACAATTTCCCTCTCCATCTATTCCCTCATGATGATAATGTAAGGGGTCTAGGGAGACCCCGTGACTCTTTGTCCCTAAAGACAAACCTTTAGATTCAAGGGAAGGGTCTTTGGCTGACCAAGAATGGTCTAAGCTTGAAATATGCATATGGCTGTTAGCAAGTATGATGGCAAGTTGTGTTCTAGAATTAAATCTATATAAGAATTGTGTGTGTAAAAACCATACAACCTGAGAGGAGGATGCCCTGTGGTCAGTGTCCTCATAAATGGTCACTGTCTTCCATGGATGATCAGTATGTCCATGTTCTTATAGTCAAAGGGGTTATTAGGTGTGTGACCCTCTGTTTCATGCAAGAGCTTGATGAAAGAGTGATGAATGGATAGTTCAATGCAGAGTCAATTTCCCCATGGATAGTGTATTCCCCAAAGATGAATCAGTGTCTGTAAGGGTGATCACCACCCCACAGAGGGTCAATGTCCCCCAAAGATGATCAGTAGCCTCATGAGTTTTGGAGACATCCAAATGGATGGCCAGTAGATTAGTGTATATATAGTTGGCTAAAGTGTTCAATGTTGCCCAGGGGTGGTCAGTGTTCAATGGATGGTCATTGAGAAATTCCATATAAACTTTTGGAGAGGCTCCTCCTTTACTTCCTACTTCTTTCCTTGCCAGAGCCTTCTATTCTGGACTCCCCTGTGACCATGTATCCTAAGTCCTGTCCCTGTCACTTATGTCATGCCTCAGTTTCCCCTATATTCAATGCTATAAGAATTATGAAGTTTGGGAAACTTTGAGTAGCTTTTCCTTCTTTCTCTCCTAGCCCTAATGGGAATATAGCTATAGCATTGTTAAAGGGCAAGTCTCGAAGTACAGAACTGTTCTAGCCTGAGGAAGCTGCTGGAATAGGGGCAAAGGCTCCCCACACCTCTCCTTTGACTCAATGTACCTGATAAGGCCATCTGTCAGCCATTAGTGGATAGAGTCAAGAAGATCCTGGCTCAAATCTGGCCGCAGACACTAACCGTGTAACCCTCAACAGGTCACAACCTCTGTCCACCTCAGTTTCTTCAACTGTAAAATGGGGATACTAATATCTCCCATCTCCCAGGATTGCTGTAAGGCTCAAATGAGATAGTAAGTACTTAATAAATGCTTGTTCCCTTTCTCTTCTTCCTCCCACCCTTAATCACCTCAATGAAACTAGAAAAATGGATAGACAGAGATTTATCAAGCACTTACAAAGTGAGTGCTGAGAATGCAAATACAAGCAAGTGGGATAAGTCTTGACTTCAAGAAGTTTATGTTCTAATGGAGGAAAACTCATAAAGGGAAGCTGGGGAGGGGGTTGTTGAGAAGTATGGGATGGCATGGAAGGTTTCATGGAGACCTAGCTCCAGGAAAGAGAAAGTATTTCAGGGTTGGAGTCCAAGATGGAGATGGCTGGAGAAGACACAAGATGTGCAGGGTTGGGGAGAGTACTGGAGATCTGGTCAACCCGGAGCAATATGTAGCTGCTAGGGATGCTAGGGCACTAGGGGAAGGGACTGGGGTTACTAAAAGGAGAGGAGTGGGAGGTCAAGTCCCTCCCAAGTATGAAGAAGCCAGCCTACTCACGCATAAATATTTCACATGCCACAGAAGCCAGGGAAGCCCACCTTCTTGGGTCTCAGTTTCCCCATCTGTCCAAGAGGAAGAATATTGAGCCTCTGCCCCAGGGATTGTGTGGGCAGTAGGTCGGGTCAGAAGCTCTTGAAGGTACCAGCCTATGGCCTCCCAGGGGCACGCTGGAGTGGTGTCCTCCATATCTGGGGCTCTGCTTGGGAGTGGGAGAGAAGATGAAAAGGGGGAGAAACTGTTGGATAAAAAGAAATTTGAAAAAAGTGAAATATTCAAACTGGAAAGTGATATTATGGAAACTGCCGCCCACGGCTCAGTGCATTCAAATTTATTCAAACTCGGCGGCTGACATTGATGGATGCAGCGACTTCCCCACAATATGGAGAAGGTGCAGGGGCATTTAGGGCTGCGGGCCCCCCGGGGTGGGGCGGGGCTCCCTCCCTGCGCTGCTGGCTTTTCATACAGGGCTGTTGGCCAGGGGTCCCGCCCCCCAGCCCTCACCCAGGACGTCAGGGACCTTCCTGCCTGCCACGGGGGGCCAGATCTCGTCCTATTCCCCTGCAGAAGGGCTCAGAGCTGAGTCCACAGGAGACAGAAGGCGGAGGGAATGGTATTGTGCGGAGGAGGCAAAAACACGGAGAGAGTGGCACGTGCGGAGGTTGCAGCCAAATAAACAGATAAAAAGTCAACCTCTGGCAGGCTTGGCTAAGCTCTGAGGGACTTGGGGGCTGCACACCGATGAGGAGTTAGTGCTGGGGGCCGGGGGGAAGCTCAGACTCCGATGGCCAGCAGGTGCCCACCCTCAGCCTCAAGCAGAGTTTTAGTCCAGAACTTTAGAACATCGTTCTCCACCCTCCAAGCCAGGCTCTGGGGCTCAGTCCCCGATCTCCGTCCTTCTGCCAGGAATGAAGAAGAGCACGGGGAGCACATTGTGCCCACTAACCACTAACTGGACCTGTTTCCTCATCTGTAAAATGAAAGGTTGGGGTAGCCAGGTGGCACAGTGGATGGAGCCTGGAGTCAGGAAGATCCAAGTTCAAATCTGACCTCAGACACTTACTATCTGTGTGACCCTGGGCAAGTCACTTAAGCCTGTTTGCCTCCGTTTCCTCATCTGTAAAATGAACTGGAGAAAGAAATAGAAAATCATTCCAGGATCTTCGTCAAGAAAACCCCAAATGAGGTCTTGAAGAGCTGAACATGACTGGAAAAAAAAAAGGACTGGATTAGGTGACCCCCCCAGGGTCCCTGTCAACACAAAAATCAATGATCCTAGTCTGGCTACTAGTCATGTCTTATCTCTCTTCCAAAGTATCCTTTTTTTAAAACTCTGTCTTAAGAATCAATACTATGTAGTGGTTCCAAGGCAGAAGAGTGGAAAGGACTAGGTAATGGGGGTTAAGTGACTTACCCAGGGTAACACGGCTAGGAAGTGGCTGAGGCAAGAGTTGAACACAGGATCTCCCAAATATAGGCCTGGCTGTCACTCTACTGAGTCACCTAAGCTTCCCTATACTAAAGTATCTTGTATTTATCCTCTTTATATTTATTCTGTCAATACCTCCATATGTACTTGTCTTCCCCATTAGAATACAAGCTTCTGGTAGGTGGGGATTGTTTCATTCTTTGACTTCTTATCCCCAGTGCCTAGCACAATGCCAAGCATGTAGCAGGCATTTAATCAATGTTTCTCGGTTGACTGATTGATGGCAGAGTGCCCACTGAAGACAGCAAAATATTGTCATTATTATTCCCTCCTTGCCTTAGTTGTAGGCATCACCCAAGCCTCTATCCTTGGCCCTCTTCCCTCTCTACAGTCTCCACTTTGGTAACCTCATCCAACTCTACAGCTTCAATAAATGTTTCCACACAGTTGACTTTCAAATATCAATTCCAGCCCTAACCTCTTGCTCTGAAACATTGGACCGTGCTGGATCCAAACTTCCATCTCAGTATTTCGAGTCCCCAGTCTTTTTCCAAATTTCTTGCTGCTCTTATTCCTTGCTTCTTCCATCTCTGTTAACATACCAGGATCCTCCTGGTCACTCACTCCACCCTTCCCTGTCAGTTTTGACCCTTCCATCTTACTCATTATTCTCCTTGCATCTGTGGCCAACGCCTGTCAATTCTCTGTATCTGGCTCCTGCCATTCATTTTCATTTCTTCCATCCCAGCCTCATAGCTAGCACAGTAGACAGAATTCTGGAGTAGGAGTCAAGGAGACCTGAATTCAAATTCCGCTGCAAATATTTAATGGCAATGTGACTGGGCAAATTACTTAACCTCTATCAGCCTCAGTTTCCTCATCTGTAAAATGGGATTGTAATAGCAGTTACCTCATAGGTTGTAAGCATCAAATGATATAATTTATGCAAAATGCTTTGCAAATCTTATGGTTATATAAATACATGTGTGTTTATACATGCTATATCTGTGTGAGCTATTATTAATAACTGTTCTTCCATCTCTAATGTATTCCTCTCCAATCTGTACTGCAAAGTCTTCCCAAGTAATTTCAAAAGGATGGGAATATTAATTTAATTTAAAACTAATCAATAACATACCACATAAAAGTATGCAACTACTAACAATAGAAAGGGAAGGAAAGGGACCATTCCTGTCTTCACACACTCTCTTCTGAGAGGTATACAACATGTTCACACCAGAAAAGACTCTGTAATTTATTTTTTTCTTGTTGTTTGCCTATTTTTGTTTAATTTAATTTAATTAATTAATTTAGAATATTTTTGGTGGTTACATGATTCATGTGATTTCCCTCCCCTCTTTCCACCCTCTTCCCATAGACAACGAGTAACTCCACTGGGTTTTACATGTGTCACTGATCAAGACCTACTTCCATATTATTTGCACTAGAGTGACTGTTTAGAGTCTATGTCCCCAATCATATCCCCATTGAATCACGGGGTCAAGAAATTGTTTTTTTCTGTGTTTCTACTCCTACAGTTCTTCCTCTGAATATGGATAGCATCTTTCTCATAAGTCCCTTAGAATTGTCCTGGATCATTGCATTGCTGCTAGTAGAGAAGTCCATTACATTCAATTGTGCCACAGTGTATCAGTCTCTGTGTACAATGTTCTCCTGGTTCTGCTCCTTTCACTCTGCATCAATTCCTGGAGGTTGTTCCAGTTCACATAGAATTCCTCCAGTTCATTATTCCTTTGAGCACAATAGTATTCCATCACCAGCATATACCGCAATCTGTTCAGCCATTCCACAATTGAAGGGCATCCCCTCATTTTCCAGTTTTTTGCCACCACAAATAGCGCAGCTATGAATATTCTTGTACAAGTCTTTTTCCTTTGGGGTATGATCTCTTTGGGGTATAAGCCCAGCAGTGCTATGGCTGGATCAAAGGCCAGACAAGGACTCAATAATTAAATAAGGGAAACAGCCATAACAACCTGGAAGTGGGGCAGCAAGGGAGGATAGATGGAACCGGAACTTGAACCTTAAAGGATTTTGAAGCAAGAGGAATACAATCCAACCAGTTGGAGAGAAGCAATTGCATGAAGAAACAGATGTCAAAAATGCACAAGAGTAAGAGATAACATCTTAAGTTCCAGAAAGAGCTGGGAGGAGTAGTAGAAGGTCAGGATGGAAAGAAATGTGGAACCAGACTCAAGGGCTCCTTAACTAGTCAGCAGAAGGATTTCTAGACAGTGAGAAGGTGAGTGATGTTAGATGTGAGCCACAAAAACATTATTTTGGTGAGTTTGTAAAAGATGGAGAAAGAGGGCAGAAATTGGAAGGAAGGAGACTAAAGGTTATTCAAAAAGAAACTTAAGAATATGATCTAACTCCTTTACTTTCCAGAAGCCTCAAGAAGTTAAGGAACTTGCTCAGTCACCCTGGTAAGTAAGTAGCAGAGGTTGGACTGGAATCCACAAATCCTGATTGCTAATTCAGTGTTCTCTACTGTATCATCTTCCTAATTCATGCCTCTGATTGTGTCATCCCATGCTTGGAAACTGTCAAAGACTGTGAATGAGATAAAGTCCAAACTTTTAAACCTAGTATCCAAGACATTCCACCATCTGGCTCCAACCTCTTTTTCTATCCTTAACTCACACTCTTCTTCCTGGACTCTATACTCAGACTCTCCATATTCCCGAATTCATCTGGTCCTTTTCTTCATCTGAGCTGTTGTTCGAACTCTGTTCTCTTTTCCTCAGAAGCTCTCCATCCCACCTTTAATGTAAAAAACCCACCCAGCCTTCAAAGCCCAGCTCAGTTTTCACCTCCTTCTTTGATTCACCCTCTTACCCCCAGCCAGAAACGACTCCTCCCTCTCAAGGCATTTTGTTCCTCTTATTTACCCAACATCTCATTAAAAACAAAAACCATTTGTGTCTTATTTCCTGCTAGGCTGTAGGCTCCCTGAGGTTGGTCATCTTATCTTTTTCTCCCACCCAATTTATAGTCCAGAGCCTTACACATAATAAACACTCAGGGAATGGTTGTTTATATGTTTGAATGTATGTATGAATGAATGAATGGATACAATAAAACTAGCCTTGGTGACATGAATTACCCTGGATAGTAACATCTAGAAAGAAAATGATCATTCCATTCCCTTATCCTCTATCTTGCCCCAAGATTAGTTAATGTTTTGACCCATCAGAGTGGGAAAAAATATACCTATAATGTGCTTAACCAACCTGCTAGCACAGTGGCTAGAATGAAGCACTTACAATCAGAAAGAGCTCCCTTTTTAGCCTTTTAGCTGAGATCAAGTGTAGAAATCAGGAAGACCTGAATGTGAATCCTGACTCAAATACTCTCTGAGCAACTTACTAAACTTCTCTGGGAACCTTAGTTTCCTCATCTATGAAATGAAGATAATAATAGCACCTAAAAGGGGTTGTTGTGAAATCAAATGAGTTAATTTGTGTAAAATATTTCACAGACCCTAAAGCATTATATAAATACTAGCTATTACTTCTACCACCACCTCTACTACTACTACTACTACTACTACTACTACTACTACTACTACTACTACTACTTACTATCTATTATGTGCTGAGACCTGAATTCTTCATTCTGAGAAGTGTAGATCCAATCAGGGATGCTTGAGCTCTTAATCTGGCTCCACAGACCAGATTCAGAAATCTGATTTTTCCTCTCAACTCTCCATAAGGCACTGGAATGTTTGTTGATGGACTTTGATAGTTACTTCTTCTATTTCCACTTAACTCTTACATTATTATTTAGCTCTTCCTTTCTGTGAACATTTTCTCCCGGAGAGCTCTTCTGGTCTCTTCTATATTCTGGCTGGATATTGGGCTGGGAATGTAGCAGCCTTCAAGAATTCTTTTTTTTAAACCCTTAACTTCTGTCTTAGAATCAATACTAGGTATCACTTCAAAGAAGAGTGGTAAAGCAGAAGCACACTAAGGGCTAGCCAACTGGGGTTAAGTGATTTACCCAGGGTCACACAGTTAGAAAGTGTCAGAAGCCAAATTTGAACCCAGGACCTCCTGTCTCCAGGCATGGTTCTCTATCTATAGAGCTACCTAGCTGCCCCAGGCTTCAGTAAATTTTTAATGAGTGAATGAGTTTGATGGATGATGGGAATAGATAGTGCCATGCATAAAGGGCTGGACTTGGAATGAGGAAAATGTGGATTCAAATCCTACTTCAAATGCTAATCAGATGTATGACTTTGGAAAAGTCATTTTGCTTTTCTAAATCTTGGTTTCCTCATCTGTAAAATTTGGAAATTGGACTCAATAACCTGTAATCTAGCTCTAAACCTATGAGCCTATGATTCAATGAATGAAAGTGAATAAATGAACCAATGAGAAAGTGAATGAATGAATAACAAATGGACACAGGTGTGCATAAAATTGATTATAAGGACAATAATTATTCTCCTGTATGGAGAGAGGAAATTTTGTATTCTTGGGAGAATAGTGATGGGAAGAGAAGTCTACACTGAGACTGTCAGGAATGGGAAAGTCTGGAATAGAGAACACATTGGGAAGGTAGAGGTCATAGATGTGGGGCTCAGGAATTGAAACAGAGGCATCAGAAAAGGAAAATCAGGAAAGAGGAGGTCAGCAAGGGGAGTTTAGAAATGAGGGTTCCAGATGGCATATGGGGGTGGTGGTAAACAATATGGAAGTATTCAGAAATGGGACATTAAAGATGGGATTTGAGAGGAAGGTCTAGGAAGAAAGTCATAGATGGAATCTCGAGTAGGGGGGTCAGAGGATGAGATAAAGGGCTGAGGTCAGGGTCAAGAATTCATAGTACATAGGTCATAAATAGCAACAAGGAGATCAGAAATAAGGGCCAAGAATGGGGGTTAACAATGACAGATCAAGAAAGATGAGATTAGAGGTGAAGTTGAGGGTAAGGGAGGTAAGAAAGAAGAGGTTCTACATGAGGATCATGGATACAGGGTCTGTGACAAGGAAATCACTTTTAAAAGACTGATATATATTAATTTAAGGTCGCCAAGGAATTCAGCTATGTAATTCCTAAATGAAAACTCAAGTCAGCCGTCAACCTTTTATGGAGTTTTAATTACAAACAGGAGGAAGAAAGGAATTAGAGATAGAGAGATAGAGGTAGAGAGAAAGGGGAGAGAAGGGAATAGGGCTTAAATATCCCTTCTGTTTAGGCTGGGTCAAAAGGCCCAAGCCCTTAGATAGCTGGGGCAAAGAAAGGAGATCAGTCCCTATTACTCACGTGACCAAAATGGAGAAACAGTCTCAGAGCCCCCACCTTCAGCTTCCTTCAGAGCAAGCTTCTCCGAGCACACCGCAACCACTCCGACAAACTCCTAAACCCCTCCCCCCCCCCCCCCCCCGAGTCTTCAGACCCTTCTCTCTTTAAGGAAACCATCCAAGTTGCCTCCCCTCAGTTCTCACATCTACCAATCACTGTCCATCAATTTCCCTGTGCCAATGGAGGCTCTAGCTTAACCCAGGACCGCCCAGAGGTCTCTGGCTTTGCACATGTCTGTTGAAGGTCATATTTTCAAATAATTAAATCTTTGATCCTTTGCTACAGCCCTTCCTAAATCCTGTTAACCTGAGTAGGGTAGAGATTGGAATAATTAAATTTTGATCTAGGCTGCAGCCCTTCCTCAATCCTGTTAGGACTGAGTAGGGTGGAGATTGATTCCAAGTATCTCCATTGTATCAATTCTAAAATCAATCATGACTCAAAGAAATTCCTGTTCTATGCTTAAGCATAGGTCAAAGTCCTTTCCATTGTTCAGCAAAAGGTTTCTGTCCTAAAGTAATCTTAAGAAGGGAGGAGGGGGAAACTCTCATGCCAAAGGGGTTCACATTCCAATAGCCAAGACCCACTATCAATAGGGAATTTTTCAAGTATGAAATTTCCCAATGGTGAAATTTCCAACATTTATAAGTCTAAGAAATTTTGAGGTTTACAGGTCCTTAATAAGGGTCAAAGATATCAGATCAGAGGTGAGGTGTCAAGGTTAGGGGCTAAAAAATGAGAGTCAAAGAGCAAAATCAGGGATGAATGTCAGAGGTCAATAATAAAGGTAAGAAATGACAGATAAAGATATGGCTTGGGGATGAAAATGAGATGGAATGGGTTAGAGATGTGTGAGAGATCATTGAAGAGAACTGGGGGACACTAAAATATGGAGTCTAGAGAAAGAGTAATCATGGGATAGAAAATGAAGTCAAGAATAGAGATCAGAGATGGGAATAAGAAATGGGATCAATGCTAGGATCAAGAATGAATGTTGGGATTAGAAATGGAATCTGGAGGATTTAGATCAGTGGGGAGGTTCAGGGTAGAGGGCATCAAGGATGAGAGGCTAGGGATGAAGGTTACATATAGGAGTGTCAAATGACAAGAACAGATAGAAAGGTCAAAGATGAGGGCTGGAGTCAGGATAGGGTCAGAACCCTCAACCAAGAGTTGGGGTTCAGAGTGAGGATTATGAATGGAAGTTAGGAATAGATGAGTTTGGTTCATTCACCAAATAAGGCATTTAAGAATTGGGTATCAAGGATGAGAGTTAGTGATTATGTTCAGAAATGGGAAGTATAGAATATTGGAAACAGGAGGTCAAGGATGAGGATCAAGAATACAGTTCAAAAATAAAGGCAGGTATGGAAAAGTTAGGAATGGGGTCAGGATTGAGTGCTAAAGAAGAGAGTAAACAATGGGATTCAAGGTTTTTGTATCAAAGAAAAGAGTCAAGAGATAGTGCCCAGGGAAGAGGACTGGTATTGGGACTTAGGACTAGGTGTCTGAGATAGCAATAAAATATAGGGTTTATAGAGAAAGTAATCAATAGAGGAATCAGTTTTGGAGTTTAAAGATAGGCCACAAATAGATCAAATAAAGAAGCCAGGAAGGAATGACAAAGATAGGAATTAGGGATGAGCCTCAGATATAGTGGTGGGTTTGAGGTCTAGTTATGGGAGCAAAGGATAGGGGCCAGGAATAGGGGAATCAGGAATCAGGAATAAGATCAGGAAAGGTCAGAGATTTGAATTTGGGATCAGAGTTAGATAGTGTCAGACATAGAAATAATCCACGTGGTCAGAAATGGGAGCCAGAGATGATGGTCAAGAATGAGGAAACAAACTAGGAATCAGAGATGGAGGTTAAGGGATGAGTTCTCTAAAGATAATGACAAAAAAATTAAGAATTAGATATGGGAGCATATATGAATAGGAATCAGAGATGAGGATAAAAGTTGATGTTTAGAGCAAAATAGTCAGAAATAAAGGGGCTGAACAAGGTCAGGGATGAACAACATATATAGAATAGAGAGACAGGGACAGAAATATTAAAATAAGAGATGGGGGGCCTAAATGCGTATAAGTGAGGAGAGTAAAGAATAAAAGTCAGAGACAAGAGTAAATGGATGGAAATAAAGATAGAGGCCTGAGGTGGGGATCAGGGCTGAGAGTCAGGGTTAGGGAACAGAGATGGGGTTCAAAGGCTTGTGTCAGAGATGAGAGTAAAATATGATGTCTAAGGAATTAGAAGTGATCAGAATGGTTTTCAGAGGTCAAGGATAGCAGGTCAAGGCTTGGGGAGGTTAGAGAAGAAGGCTAAGTATGGAAGTTAGAGATCATTATCAGTGATAGAGAGCAGAGATGGGGTCAAAGATCTCAGAAGCTCAGAAGAGGAAGGAGTATCAGTGAATACCTATAACATTCCCAATAACTGTCCATTGATCATTTGTTTGAGTGCCTTTATTTTTAATTTTTTTACTCATGTCTTTGTTTTGACATTATCTGTGACATGAGGGACTAGCCAGGCTCTTATAATGCCTACATAGCCCAATATAGCTCTCCCAAAGGGCCATGACATTACAAAAAACAAAGAAGAAAAGCAAATATCAAACTGTTTCATCCAGAATCCTTGTTGGTGTTCCAGACCCAGAGTTCACCTCTGAAGAGAAGGGAAGGAGATGCATCTGAATCTCTTCTTTGTGGAACAAGTATGATCCCTGTGAATGGAAGACCTTCATTGAGGAGAAAGTCTATTATCTCCTCAGATAACACATTCTCCTTTTGAATAGTTCTAACTTTGAAGGAGCTTTTTCTTTTATTAAGCCCAAATTTCCTATTTTTGCAACTTCCAATAGTGTTCCTGGTTCTACCTTCTGGCAACAAACAAAAAATGCCTAATCCATTTTTAATACAACAACCTTTCAGAAAATTTAAGATAAATATCATGGGGGCAGGTAGGTAGCTCAGTGGATTGAGAACCAGGCCTAGAAATGAGAAGTCCTAAATTCAAATCTGGCCTTGGACATTTCCTGGCTATGTGGCTCTAAACAAGTCACTTAACCCCCCCTCCCCCCCCCCCCATTGCCTTCTGCCTTGGAACCAACACATAGTATAGATTTTAAGTTGGATGGTAGAGACTTTAAAAAAATAGATAAGCATCATGTCTCCTCTGAGTCTTCTCGAGGTAAACATTCCCAGTTTTATCAACTCATACAGCATGATCTCAAATCCCTTCAGCATCCTAATTTCTCTTTTCTTGAAATACTGCAGCTGATCAATGTCTTTTCTAAAATGTGGCTCTCTTTCAGCCTATTCTATCACTTTCCTAGTCCTGGTCACTCCATGCCTTCCTTAATTCAGTCTAAGATTGAATAAGTTTGTTTTTTGAATGCCATGAAGAGTAAGAAATGGAGTCAAAGGTGAGTGTTAGAAAGGAGGGTCAGAGATGGGAGAAAGAGAGGCTGGAGAACTGGGAGTCAAAGATGGGACTTAAGGATGTTGATTCAGGTATGGGAATCTGAGATGAGGCCAGGGATAAGAACCAAAGTTGGGGGCTTGTGTTTGGAGTCAGGAATATGACATGAGAGATTGTTAGGGGAAAAGTGATGTTGGTTGTGTAACAGGTATAATACTAGGAAATGAAGTCAAGATGAAGAGCTAGAGGCAGGAAGGTAATGATGAAGGTCAGAAATGGAGAATCATAAATAGAGCATGAGGAATGGAGCTCAACAGTGAGGTTCAGGCATAGGGTCAGGGATGACATAGAGGATGGGATCAAATATGGGACTCACAGATAAAGATCAGAAATGGAAAAGTCACACATGACAGATTAGGGATGGGGATCAGGAGTAGAGGGTTAGATGGATTTCAGAGATGGAGGGAAAAGATTTGGACCAGAAATGGGAACCAAGAATGGTGGTGAATCATCCAAAGAAAGAACTGTGGAAGTAGAGACACAAAAGAAAAACAACTGCTTGATCACATGAGTCAATGGGAATATGATTGGGGGCGTAGACTCTAAACAATCATCCTAGTGCAAATATTAATAATATGGAAATAGGTCTTTATCAATGACACAAGAAAAACCCAGGGGAATTGCTTATTGGCTACAGGGGTGGGGGATGAGGGGAGGGAAAAAACATAAATCATGTAACCATGGAAAATATTATAAATTAATTAATTAAATATTTTTTCCAATTAAAAAAAGAATGATGATGAATGATGGGAAAGGTTAAAAATGCCTCCATTTTTAGGATCAAGGATGGGCTTAAGGTGATTAATCAAAGGTGAATAAGCAAGAATGTAGTTTTGAGTTCAAGTCAGGGATGGGAATCAGAGATAGGATTCAGAGAGTGAGACTGGAGAAGAGGGTAAAATATGGGAATTGAATGGATGTCAGATTGAATCAGCATTAGAGGCCTGGGGATGAGAATCAAGAGATGATCAAAGATAGGGTCCTGAAATTGTGTTAGGGAAGAAGGAATTAAATGTATGAGTCTGAAATAAAGGACATGGACAAAAGGCAAAGATGGGTACTCAAAGAAGGGACAAGTAATGAGGTCAAAGACAGGAATAAAGAATGGAGAATTTAAAATTGCAGTCAGGTAAGGAAGGTCAGATAAATAATTCAGAAGTGGGGATCAGAATGGAGGGGTTAGAGGCAGAAGTCAGAGGTGTTAGAAGATGGCGTGGTCAGAGATGGGAGTCATGGATAGGGGTCTGGGTAAGACATCTAGAGAGGGCATTGGGGATGTTTGTCAGGGATGGGAGTCAGAGATGGGGATCAGAAATAAGAGGATTGGATATGGGGAAATGGAGATGGGAGTTAGAAATAAGGAAAAAGAATGGAGAGTCGGTTTGGGGGAGGGGGTCATGGTTATACGCATATGTAGAAGTTAAAGATGGAAGCTGGGGTCCAGGATTGGAATCTGGAGATTGGGCATGGGGGGAGCCAAAGATAGAGTTATAGAGATGAAGGTCAGAAATGGGCCTGAGGGCTGGGCATTAGGGATGGGGGTCAGAGATTTGGGTATCAGGGGTGGAGGCTTAGAAATGATCATCAATGCTTGAGAGCAGAGACTAGGGTTACAGATGTAGGTCAGGAGTGTTAGTGGTTTATGTCAGAAATAGGAACATAGATGGACATCAGAGATGCCCCCAAAATAAGGAATCAGGAATGGGAAATCTTGGATGGGGGCCAGAGAAGGGTTGGGAATATGGGTTATAGGACCTAGAGTCAAGAATGGGTAATTAAAGAGTGCCAGACCTGGAGTTGAGAGGACCTGGGATCAAATGTGGCCTCAGACACTTCCTAGCTGTGTGACCCTGGTCAAGTCACAACCCCAATTGCCTAGTCCTGACCACTCTTCTGTCTAGGAACTGACACTTAGTATAGATTCTAAGACAGAAAGTAATGGTTTGAGATAAATTATAATATTACATGCACATTGTTCCCCTCTCTCCCTTCCTTTTCTCAGCCTGCCTCTTTGCAGACTTTGAGGGAAGAAGGTCCTAATCTTTTCTGTATGCCCTTATTTCTGAAGTTCAGGGGTACTTCTTGCCCTTGCCACTCTTTGGTCTTAGAACTGATCACTAAGTTAGAAGGTAAGAGTTTTAGAAAAAAATGAATGATGGGCATAAGAGAGCTCTGGGGGGTTGGAGATGGCAAGAGGGACTCTGGCTTTCCATCTCTTCCTTCTCCTGTACCGTCCCTCTCCCCCATCCCTTGGGCTCCCTCTATCCTGGCACCCCAGAAGGGTGTGAGGAGAGGCTCAGGTACCCGCCTGGATACCCCCAAAGGAAGGACGATGGGATCTGACCTTGTCCAAAGGAAAGGGCCCCCTCGATTCTGCCCACAGCCTAGGCCCTGGCCCGCCCCATCCAGGGGCCTGGCACAAACAGCACAAACCATCAGGCTAAACTCGGGGAGATTTACAGCGGGGGCGGGCAGAGCGAGGAGAGCCCAGGCCGGTGAGAAATCTCCGAACAGCGCGCTAACCACTTTCCATTTTATACCTCAGCGGCTTTATAGCATCTTAAGGATTTCTGTGCACGGCTGGCTTCCCGCCCAGGGAAAAACCGGCCTTGTAAATAAATACTAAATATATATGAACGAGGGGGGGCGGGGTGCAGAAGGGGGAGAAGGAGGAGGGAGAGGAGGGAGACAAGGAAGGGGGGATGGATAGGGGTGGGAAGGAAAGGAGGAACAGGCCAGGAGGGGACTGGCAGGGGGGCATTCTGGGGAGCCAGAGACAAAGCCTGAAAAGGGGGGCGGCTGAGGGGAAAAAAAGCAGACTGAGGACTGGCAGGAGAGTCCCAGGATCCTGGCCAGAGAGGGCTCTTCCAGTGGGGAAAGGCAGTCTATACCGTGGGGGATAAGGGAGAAGTCCCTTCTGCCCTGACAGGCCAAATGTACCCTCATTTTTTTCCCCTGAGGACTCAAGCCCAGAAAGTAGATTCTTTGTGTGTGTGTGTGTGTGTGTGTGTGTATGTGTGTGTGTATGTGTGTGTGCCTTGAGCCCTTGTTTGGGTGTGTCCAGTTATTTGGGTCTTGAGGCACTGGACTGGTCAGGGATGTGTACTGAGGATGGGCCCCAGAATTTGGGTTCTAGACAGATGGGGAGGGGAGTGGGGGGCCTGGAGATCCATCTTGAACTGGAACTTTCTCTGGAGGTTTCAGTCCTGGGTCCCTCTGCTTAGCCAAAGTGGCTGTGGTCAGTGTGGTCAAGGAGACCCCCTTGTACAGGTCCTGTGAGCTTCAGGTTCCTGGTGAAAGAGGGGCACCGAAAGGGCCAGGAGGGGACTCTCCTCTCTCCTCTCTGGGACCCAGCAATTTCTCCTCGTCCCCCCATGTCTCAGATATTAAGTATTCAAACCTCATTTACATCCTTATTTTTCAATTTGCTGCCACAGTAGTTTAATTTATTCGATATAATTTCTTTTTCTGAGGGGACATTAATCATTGCCCTGTGCTTGTGGGCGCCTGTGGGATCTGTGTGTGTGTGCGTGCGCGGCGCAGGCATGTATGGGAGCATGTGTGTCCGTGTGTCTGGGAGGGAGGGAGGGACTATTTGTGAGCGTGTTCCTCTGTGGATGTGAGCATACGTGTTTGTGTGTGAGCATGTATGTGTGTAATCGTGGAGGGAAACACAGTAGAAGACCAAGGAAAGATGGAAGTAGGGGTTACCCCGGAGGTTAGTCGTTAACCCTTTGTGTTGGATTTTTGGTGGGGCACCTTATTTTGTGTATCTTTATATTAAACTTAGATGAGGTGGTTTGTAGGGTCTCCTCTAGCTCCAGCGTCTTGTGAGTGTGTAAGTATCGGTGTGAGGGCATGTGCATGGGTGTTTGGGGGCATTAATAACAATGCAGGCCCTTTCTCAGCCTCCCCAGGCCTCTTTGTTGCAGGGGGGATTGAATGGGGAAGAGATCCAAGGGAAATGATCTCCCTGAGTCCTACCCAGTTTCCAGTTCAGCTGTCTGGAGTTCCAGGCTTCCTGGCTTATGGATTCTCGTATTCAGATTCTCCAGCTTCTAACCCCGGCCCCTCCAGGGCTAAGAGCCTCATTTCTAGTTCTCTCCTTCCTGGTGTCTCCTGCCTACTCTGGCCACCCAGCACAAGTCCAACTTCCTTTGGTTTTCCTTTCCTAGGAGAATCTATGCTCTTCTGCACCTGGAAGTTTCCTACAATTTAAGACCCTGTTCTTCATCCTGGTAACTAGAGAGACAGATACATACACAGCCATGAAAAGGAAGACAGGCACTGGCATACTAAGAAGGAAATGGGGCAGATGATGGAGGCGGGGGGGGGGGGAGAGAGAAGAGACAGAGATAGAGAGAAGGGAGGAGGAAGGGAGAGAGACAGAGGGAGGGGAGGGGAGAGAGAAAGAGAGAGAGAGAGAGAGAGAGATGGAGAGAGGAAAAGACAGAGGGAGAGGGAGAAGGAAAGGGAAAGAGAGAGAGAGAGAGAGAGAGAGAGAGAGAGAGAGAGAGAGAGAGAGAGAGAGAGAGAGAGAGAGAGAGAGAGAGAGAGAGGAAAAGACAGAGGGAGAGGGAAAAGAAAGGGGAAAGAGAGAGAGAGAGAGAGAGAGAGAGAGAGAGAGAGAGAGAGAGAGAGAGAGAGAGAGAGAGAGAGAGAGAGACAGCAAGCAAGCGTCTCAGCCCATAAAGTCTCTGGAATGGGAGGAAGGGGCAAGAGAGACTCGGGCTTCAGTGCTGATCTGAGTCACAGCTCAGTGCAGAGGGGCTGAGGATTGGGGGGGGGAAGGATTGGGAGGAAGGTGGGGGCTGATGTTCTCCCAAAGAGTCAATATGAGTGATGTGGCTGTGAGTATGTGTATTGGAGAGGTGGGTAAGGGAAGGCAGGGTTCCTGTCTGGATGTTTTTCTGTCTCTGTCTTTCTCATAGCTTCTGCCTCATAATCTTGGTGGTGCTGTTATTTCCTTGTTTTATTCTAGCCTTCCTATTGATAAGCCTGGGTCCTGGGTTCTGGATCCTGAGTCCCAGACTTTCCTTTGCCCTGGCTCCCTGTATCCCCTTCCCAAAGAGATAATGAGTTAACATGGTAAACATGTTGGCTCTAGTATGGGTTCTAATAGAAAGTTCTAACCTTTTCCCTTCTAGAAGACAGATTGAATCAGGAGTCTTTATAAATGTCTGCCTCTAGAGAAAAGTTAGTGTGTATTTGTGTGAGTCTAGTGTGTATTTAGCAGTGTGTGTGTGTGTGTGTGTGTGTGTGTAAGGAGCTGGAAGGAGCTGAATACGAGCAGGAAGAAGGGGACCTTCAGAGGTACACTATAGGCTTAGCCCTGGAAAGGACAGATGGGCTCTCTCTCCTTTTCCCATCAGGTGGCTCCCACCTGTTTTCGAACCTGGCCACATACTACTCCAATAAAATCTAGTGCAAGCTAGATGCTTGCCCGGTATACCCCACCTCCCTTTACTTTCTCCCCAAGTTGCTTCTCAGACCCTTTCCAGGCTCCTTCTAACCCCAGATCTAATTTTATTCTGAGGATCTCTTCACCCTGTCTTAGGACTACATACCCCCTGGGGATGACTGAAGGAAAGAGATGCTAGAAGAGGCATCATTTGTCTTCCATATACTTATATATACATTGTCTCCCCTGATACTATGTAAGCTCCTTGAGGGCAGGGACTTTTGATTTGTGTCTTTGTATCCTCAGTGACTAGCACTGTGTCTGACATATACTAGGCATTTAATACTTGTGTGCTAGATTGTCCTAAGAGTGGGATGATCTTTTGTAATAACTCCCTTAATCCTATTGTTGATGGTACCAGAGAGCAGGGATTCTGTCCTGCACACCAGCCCTCAGTTTCTCTGCCCCTTTTATCCCTCTTCCCTCATTGAAGTGAGGTATTTACTGCCATGTTCCCTCTGGCAAGTGTTGGAGAGTATGGATCTTTCCTCCTAGATCTGCGGTGTACTTGTCCCTCTGTCCTCTCCTGGGGCAGGATCACAGATAGGGGAAGCAGAATCCAGCTGTTAAGACAGTTAAGGATTTCTAGTTAAGGTCATGCCTCCCTCAGAGGTGCCTGGATCCAAATCCAGAACTTAATCTGGGTCCTTCCTCCCTGATCCCTGAGAAATCTTACCTCCTGGTGCTGGTTTCATCTATTCCCCCCCCCCCAGTCTTAACTGGAACCTTCTCAAAGTATTCAACCTCATCAAGAACTCCTTCAGCACCCAGGTCTGCCCCACCACCAATGTTCTCTAGCCTTCCTCATTCACTGTTACTAAACCCATGCCTGAACAGTGGCATGTTCAGTGCCTGCCTTTCCTCTGAGACTCCTTCCAATTTATCTTGGATCTGTCTCACTTGTCCATAGCTGTTTGCATGTTGTCTCTCATTAGACAGAACAGGTAAGTCTTTTCCCTCTCTTTGCATCCCAAATGCTTAGCACAGTGCCTGACATATAGCAGGCGACCAGTAAATGCCTGTGGGTTGACTGGTTCCCCAGAAGCTCCAGAAGCAAACAAAGCAAGTATGCAGTAAAGGAAGGACCCTCCCCACTGCCCCACCATCCCTGTGGTCCCAACAGTGGGCATCAGGCTGCACCCATGGACACAAGACAGATAAGAGACTCAAGCCATTTCACAAGCACATTTAAGGGGGGGATGCCTATTTGGGGGCAAAAGACAGAAAGGCTGAAATGTAAAGGGTAGCCAGCTACTCCTCTGACCTCAGACCCTTGCTAGCTGTGTGGCCTTGGACAAGTCACTCCTTCAGTTTCCTCATCTGTAAAATGAGCTGGTAAGGAAAATGGCAAACCATTCCAGTATCTTTGCCATGAAAACTCCAAATGGGGTCACAGAGAGCCAGACACAACCAAAACCACTGAATAATAATACTCCTCTCCATAGAGGAATCTGGGAAGTGTAGATCACCTTAAATAAGGATGGGGTCCTTCATTGGGGGAACCTATCCTGAACTAGGAAGATTTGTTAAACAGGAAAATCTAGACCTCTCCTGTCTTTTGTTTATTGCCAAGTTGTGAGGTGCCTTTCTCTGGCAGCTAGGGGGTGCAGTGAATAAAACTCTGGGCTTGAAGTTAGGAAGACCCAAGTTCAAATCCATCAGCAGACACTAACTCTGTGCCACTGGACAAGTCATGGAAACTCTTGTCTACCTTATTTTCCTCAATTGTAAAATAAATAGCATCTACCTTATAGGGTTGTTGTGATGATCAAATGAGATAATCATTGTAAAACCTTTAGTATAGTACCTGGCACATAGCAGGTACTAGATAAATATTGATTATTATTGATCATTATTATCATTACCAGTGGCACGAGGGTGGAACTCCAGAGATACCAAGTGGCCACAAGACACAGAACACAACAGAGATAGTTTTGGATAGATACTGCCTTTCATCTTGATTGATACTCCCTTGGTCCTTCCTCACTTGGCCGGAGTGTCTAGGTATTTTAGTATCTCTCCATTGCCCAGGACCCAGCTCTTCCTGCCCTTTATCTCCTCAGCCCCCAGCTCATCCCCAACCCCAGATGACAGACTCTTCTCAGTTCTCCAAACCCAGAGAGGCTCTGGCTCCATCATGAAGCAGTCAGACCCAGGTATATTGGATGTCATGATATTTGCCACACATTCGGGGCCATCCCATGGCTATTTCCTTTGGGGGCCTGAAGTGGGAAGAGGTTAGAGGCTAGGAGGAGGGAAGGGAAAAATGGGTTCTGATGGATAGAGTGACAAAAGACCAGGTCCTGAAGTTGGGGCATGTGCCTGTTGGAGGGATCACAGAGTTAGAGCTGGAAGACATCTCAGAGGTCTCAAACAACACCATCTTTTTTTCCAAACAATTTTAAGGTTAGGTCTTGTTATCTTGCCCAGACTGGAAATGCAGGGGCTGTTCCTACTACTACAAAGTATAGGAACTTTGATCTACTCTGTTTGTCCCCTCTCTAGGCAGCCTGGTGGTCCCTGCTTCCAGGGGCTCACTCTATTGATGCCACAGATAGCGTGGACCTTAGAGCAACATAGCCCATTTAGTGTAGAACTCCTCTGCTCAAGAGATCTACCCGACTCAGTCTCCCTGGTAGCCGTGTGTCACTACACTTGGCACAACCCCTTCATTTTGTGGATGAAGAAACTGAGGCCCAAATGGCCCAAGTGATTTGCCCAGGCTCCTACCAGGAGAGCTAGAAACTGAACGTAGGTCTTCTGACCACAAAGGCAGTACTCTTTCCATTGTGCCTCAATGCCTCTTTGGAGATGGGCAAGAGGCCAAGACTGGAGAGTGGGAACAAGGATAGGAGGGTATGGAAAAGGTTGACCAGGGGCCAGGGGCTAGGACAAGGCTTAGGGAATGTGGGTGTATGGGGAGGAGGGAGGAGGGCCCTGGGAATGGTTGGGGAGGGAGGGGGATGCGTGGGTCCAAGGGATGGCCAGGCCTGGGGAGAAGGGAGCCCGTTCATTTGAATAATGGGCAAAATCAAATTAATTCTACATTAAATAGTTGTGAATAAAGGGTTGAAGTCAGCAGTTTCAAACTTGTTTTCCTTAATTACTTTCCGTGTTTAATGTCATTAAGAAGATTAAAAATTCATTAACAAGAGTACTAAAGTGGCAAATCAGGAAAGCCATCACTCCAGGTTAGAAACTCCGCTGAGGCCGCACCCGGCACTCTCCTGGGGGTGGGGGTTGGGGAGTGGGGTGTACTCTCCCACTCGCACAAATATAGCCCATCCCATTGGACACAGACTCACACACATGCTCTTCTACATACATCTATGAGCACTCAAAAACATCCCTTCCACCCACCATGACACGCATACACACATATAATCTCCCAAGAGATAGCTCCGGTTTGGTACCATTCAGGGTGCCCCCAGGACCCCCTTTTCCATTAGAAACCCTCCTCTTCCTTCTCCCTAAGTGTAAAAGGAAATCAAAGCCAAACTTTTATGGAGGCAGATTTGTGAAGCCAAGAATCTCTCCCCCAGCCCCATCTCCCAGAGTCTCTGGGGTGTAGGGGAGAGAGAGCCCCAGCTTGGCTGCTGACCCAGGAAAAGTCCCTAATATATCTTTTCCTACTCTGGAAAATGAGATTGTGGGACTTCAGGTTCACTAAGGTCCCTTGCTGAACAAGCCAGATAGTTTCATTGGGAATGCCATAAAGCATTGACTCATTTTGTCTCATTTTTTGTTTGGTTGTTTCCTTTTTTTTTTTAAACAATCTGCCTTCTGTCAGCATCAATTCTAAGACAGAAGAGTGCAAGGGCTAGGCAATGAGAGTTGAGTGGCTTGCTCAGGGTCACACAGCTAGGAAGTATCTGAGGTAAGATTTGAACCCAGGACCTCCTATCTCCAGGCCTGGCATCCTATCCACTGTCCCACCTGGCCATCCCTTTCCATTTTTTTTCTTATTCAGGGTATGCCTAATCACACATTTGGGATCTTGGCCTGAGACTGGACAAATAAGAAATGTATTCCTTTATCCTGTGGTCTTTGGGTGAGTCAACGTTACGTGGCCACTCGATTCTGTGGCCCTTTTCCCTGTAGTCCTGTCCTGCTCTTTGTCCCTGAGCCCCACACGACCTCCTTAGACACCCCACCTTCTTCCACAGGGGTTCTCCCCTTGTCTGCAGCCTTTTCATCTTGCCACGACCTCTGGAGCTCCTCCTCACCTACAAGCATCTGCCTTCATGTGTTGTATGTACATGTGGGTGGGTGTTTACATGAGCACGTCCTTGGGTGAATGAGCATGTCTGTGCATTTGGAGCTCTCCAGAAGGCCATGTGAAAATGGCAAGGAATGTTCTTCCGGGTGCCTCGATGTCACTGGGCACCTACGGGTGTCTGTCGGTGTGTCTGTGTGTCTGCCTGGCCCCCAGGCTGTCCCCAGAAGGCCCCTCCCCAGCCTCCTGCCTCTGACAGACGAGCTGGCGTCACAATAAATCCATGGCCGCCCGGCTGGGAAACAGGCGGCTGCCGTAGAAAGGAAGCGTGGATTTGCATATTGAATTAAAATTAAGAGCTAATTATGCAAATAAATTATGACATTTGGCAGGAGAATTTGCTTCAAGATCATTTATTACGTTCTTTTTATAACAGTGTGAGCATTTAACGGTCAAAGACAATATTTTAAGGGAAAATTAACACAGGATTATTAACCTAAAAACAATTCCCCATTTAGTGATGGCCTGGCACACCTGGGTTGGGACACCCCCTCCACCTTCAGGCCTGTGGCAACATGGGGGAGGGGAGCCCTGGGAAAGAAGAGCCATCAGGAAGGGGGATGGGAAGGACTCCCTCCCTCGAAGACCCCCCAAAAACAGGTGGGGGGACAGCCCCCATAGAGGAGGCTTGGGCAGGTGGGCATGGAAATCAGCACACTGTCTGCCAAGATCCCTTGGTCCAAGGGAGAAACTGAGGAGGGAGGCATTCAATTCACTTCAACATATAGCCCTGGCCCTGAGAGATCCTCTGGTCAAATGGGAGAAAAATGGCAGCCTGTGGTAAAAGAATGAAGGAGAGGGGATGCCCCAACCCAAATGTGTAAGACCCAGTAACCATTTCATAATCATTTGATGTCAGGAGGAAAGAGCCCCAAGTTCTGACGGGGAGATGGACTGGGACTGGAGAACAGCAACAAAGTCATTCGGGATTTGGGGGGTCGCCTTCTCACTCTTACGACTGACTCTCTTGGGCCAACCAGTCCATGGACGGGACTGAGCACGACTGAAGTCTGCTTTACTGCTAAGTGACCCAGAATTGAATGGGCTCCATTCGCTGGACAAGGTGGAGAAGGCTTCTGTGCCATCCTGCAGTCAGGCACTCAGGATGAGAGACCTCAGGAGCTTCTTCCAGGGAGAGGCTCCTTTCCCTGCTATCTTTCATTTTCCTGCTTCTCCTCTTTAAGGCTTTCTCCCATTCCTGGAAAGGAAGCCATGATTAGTCAACCCGCTGAGAGCCACACAGATCTATCAGGGAAGACAGCTGTAGCAAGCACCACAAAGGCAGGGAACCCAGAGGAAAGCTTGCTGGATAAGAAACTCAGATTCTGCCTGAATCACTGACTGCTCTGTTCTTTCCCCCACTCATTCCCTCATGCAGTAAGTACTCCATCCCCTCCTGGCCAGGGGCAGCGAGGTGACAAGGTGGAGAGAACACTGAGTCTGGAGTCAGTCTGCAAAATTAGGATGCTGGACTACACAGTCTCTTAAGGTCCTTTGCTGAATCAGACCAGGCAGTTTCACTGGGAATACCATACATAAGGCACTGAGTAAGGGAAGGATCATTTTTGTCTAGTTTCTGAGTTCAAATCTGACCTCAGACACTTAGTAGCTGTGTGACCTTGGGTAAGTCACTCATGCCTGTTTGCCTCAATTTCCTCATCTGTAAAATGAATTGGAGAAGGAAATGACAAACCTCCAGTGTCTTTGCCAAGAAAATTCCAAATGGGTCCTGATCCTCTTCCCTTCTCTGCCTCAGTCCCTCCAGTAGACTTCCTACCTTTCATTTCCATTTTGAACAGACATAAATTTTGCTTCCATAGGCACTTGGCTGAAGAGTCCTAGACTGAATAGGAACCAAATGACTTGGGTTCAAATTCTAACTCTGCCACAGGAGACAATATTATACTACAGAAAGCGTGCTATTTGTAGAATCAGGATCTTAGTTCAAATTCCAAATCTGGCTCTTCACTACCTGTGTGACTTGGGCAAAATCCCATCATTCCTCATTTTCCTCAACTGTAAAATGAAGAGATTGGTCAGGATGACCTCTGAAGGCATGTTCTAGTAACTTATTGTGTCACTTTGGATAAGTTAATTCAGCAAGTGAGTATTCTTTGAACACTTACTACATGCAAGGTAGTAGAGCAACTAGGTGGCTCAGTGGAGAGATCTCCAGACTTGGAGTCAGGAAGACCTGAGTTCAGATCCAGATTCAGACACTTACTAGCTATTACCCTGGGCAAGTCATTTAAGCCTATTTGCCTCAGTTTCCTCATCAGTAAAATGAGCTGGTAAAGGAAATGGAAAAATCACTTCAGTATTCCTACCAAAAACCAAAATGGGATTGCAAAATCGGACATAACTGAACAACATCCTAGCAAGTCACTTAATCCCCATTGCCTAACTCTTACTGTTCTACCTAGGAACAAATACACAGTATTGATTCTAAGAGAAAAGGTAAGGGTTTAAATAAAAACAACATGTAAGGCAAGGAGATTGGAGATGGAATCTTGCATAACCAATAGGCCAGTCTGTCCGAGTCTTTAAGTATATAATGAGGAATGACATAAAGTCAGCCATTTCTGCCCTTTGAGCTTGTTTGCTCATTTGCAAAGTTTGAAATCTGGGCTCAGACATTTCCTAGCTGTGTGACCCTGGGCAAGTCACTGATCTCGGATTGCCTAGCCTTTATCACTCTTCTGCCTTGGAACTGATCCTTATATCAATTCTAAGATGGAAGGTAAAGGTTTAAAAAATGTGAAATGTAAAACCCAATGGAATTGGCTATGGGAGGGGTTGGGAGGAGGGGAGGGAAAGAACATGAATCATGGAATCATGGAAAAATTTTCTTGATTAGTTAAAAAAATCAAATAAAAAAAAGTGAAAGTCAGGCCAGCTCATTTAGATCATTGAATTAGAGGGGGCCTTAGAGGTCCCCAGAAATCCTCTCGACCAGAGGTATCAAAATTCACTGCCCCCAAACTCCTGCGAGCTGCCTGAACCAGCTTGAAATGGAAGCAGGAAATGTTTAATAAAATAAATAAACATATCATAGATAATATTGTTTTGTGGTTTCCTAAGTCAATAGGCAGCCCACAGGGTTCAATTTCTTTTTGAGTTAAACTAGTCCAGCCTGCCAAATCCAGGATGAGAACCTAAGCCGTTGGAATCCAAATCCTTGTCTTCTATCCATTGAATTCTTCCAATTTCCTATTAATCTGCCAATAGGGTACAAACCACCTTGATGTAATGTTGTTTGGTGCCTCCTACCATTCTTTCCTCTCCCAAGGAGAAGTTCTACAATCTCCCAATGTTTATATTTTCTAGGATTCTCCACTCCCAACACTAAGTGTTTTTCTGGGCTCTCAATAAATTTCATTGATCCTAGGTCTGAGTTGGTGCACCCAAGGCACTCATGCCAGAGGGAGCTGCTCCCATCGCCTGCCCCTCTGCCCAGCAACCCAATGGGAACACTTCTTCCCTCTCCTGTCTGGGGTAAGGTGGGGACCTGACCTGAGGCATGAAGGTTATAGTTTGGGCATTAAGTCTCCAAGGTTTCTAAGAGGTTCACCATCACTGTCCTAGGTCAAGGGCCCCCTCCCCTCCTTCTATCAAATCTATCTGTTACTGACTGCCAGCCTTGGCTACCCTCTGATTGTCAAGGGGAAGTCAGAGGATGGTGATCCTGTTGTCTCGAGGGGGTCCCTCAGCTCCTCTTCCCTTAGGTAACTGAGTAAACTCCAGACTGACTGATGGATGACAGATACTTTTGGGGTCTTTGGTTCTTCCTAACTCTTACTAGAGGGCAAAGGAGAATGGATGAACTTCTTCTGTCTGCTCGGTGTCCTGATCCAGGGCAAGAGGATTTCTTCAGGGGCCATAACTAGAAGTAGCTACTTAAGGAGTGAGATGTAAGGGAAGGGGGAAGATCCAACTGTTCAATAATATTGTTCCATGGCCCTTCAAAAGGCCCTGAAATATCTCTATCATTCTTGTCAGTGGACTATGGCATTGTCTCTAGAAGGCTCCTATTGTAGGGCAAATGTGTTACCTGGATGAAATAATGAAAACATTATTATAGGGTTTAATCATCAATGCTCTGAAAGATCAGGCAGGACCCTGCACCTTTGTACTTTTCAAAGCATTTCTATATGCACCATTCCCTAGGATTTTACTGACTCCAGCTCAAATTGCCTAGAAAGAGATGATTACTAAATTTTCAGTCTGAGCTTTTATTTTGATTTATTTTTTTAAACCACTTAGAATCCATACAAAGTATCAGTTCCAAGGCAGAAGAGATTGGGCTTAAGTGAATTGTAGAGGGTTATACAGTTAGCAAGTATCTAAGGTCAAATTTGAACCCAGGACCTCCCATCTCCAGGTCTGGCTCTCTATCCATTGAGTCTACCCCCCAGAAATTGGCAAATGCTATAAATTAGGGCTTAATTTATTGTCTTGTTGACTTCTAGAGTTTAAAGAATGTTAGTAATGCAGATTAAACTTAAAAGTATGTCCTCTGTATGTTTTTTTCTTCCCTAGGGAGCCTGTTAAACATTTACCAGCACCCCTGCATCTGATTCTCCCAACACCCCTATAAAGGGAGATGGATGAAGGATTACTACTCCCATTTTATAGGAAAGGAAAACTGAGGTTCATAGAAATAAAGTGACTTGACCAAGGGAACAAGCAGGCAAATCCAGGACTGGGACTCTTGACCCTTGGAACTTGGGTTCTACCCTTCATATCACAATGCATTCGACTGATATGGGCCTTTGGGAGGAAGAGGAGTCTTTGGAGAGAGATGCTGGTGTTAGAAGGATTAAATGAGAGGCAGAAACTGGTTGGAGGAGGCCTAGGAGATGTGCCTGTAGTACCCTGTGAGTCACTTCCCTTCTTTCCTACAGGAGATGGGGGTGGGAGGTGGAAATGGAGAGGAGCCTGGGGGGATTATTAATAATGACATTAATAAGAGAGAGAAAACAAAGCAGGCAGGGGCCGGTGCATTTTTTAAATAAAGAAATTTCCCTCGTCTCGTGGTTAATTTAAAAGGTTTATTTCTTGAAATGAATCCTCTTCATCAAACCCCCGATCCTTGAAGATCGGTGGCCACTGCGAGTGCCAGTAATGAATTGATTTGTAATGTGAGCAACGCAGACACCCTAGCTCCCTCCCAGTCCGCCCACAATGGGGCCTTCCTCCGCTGCGTTTGCAGGCCAGGCTTCATTCCCAGCATCTCCACTCCAAGCAGAAAGCCAAAGTGAGCCCAGCCGGGATAGAGCTGGACCCAGTGGCTGCCTCCCCCAAAGATTCTTCCCCAAGCTCTATTCAGCACTGCCCCCTCAGGGACCAGCCCCACGATCTTAGACTTCACAAGAACATCTGCACATGTAGGCATTTGCCAAAGGCCCACGCTCACACAAATGAGACACTGGTCTATAGGTGCCATACATTCATCAATCAGTAAATCCTGAATGCCAGTTTTCCATCCAGTCCTCTGCTCAGGGGGTCTGTGGGGATGAGGAAGAAGAGGAAAGCATGTCCAGGCTAGCTGGGAAGAGAGAAGAGCTAACACTAGAATTAGGAAGGGAAAGTACCAGGGTCTAGATTTGGAGTCAAAAGACCTGGATTCTAACCCCAGATATCCTACTGGGGCCAAGTTTGAATTCTAGGCTTTGGTATCTCCATCCATTAACCACTTTGCATTGCAGACTTTGGTATCTCCATCTATGAGCCACTTTACATTCTAGGCTCTGGAATCTCCATCCATTATCCACTATATTCTAGGTTCTGGTATCTCCATCTATTAATCCCTTTACATTCTAGGCTCTGGTATCTCCATCTATTAACCACCATGTTCTAGGTTATGGTATCATCTATGAACCACTTTACATTCTAGGCTCTGGTAATTCCATCTATTCATCACTTTACATTCTAGGCTCTGGAATCTCCATCTATTAATCACTATATTCTAGGTTCTGGTACCTCCATCTATGAACCACTTTACATTTTTAGGCTCTGGAATCTCCATCTATGAACCACTTTACATTCTAGGCTCTGGTATCTCTATCTGTGAGCCACTTTACATTCTAGGCTCTGGAATCTCCATCTATTAACCACTAGGTTCTAGGTTCTGGTATCTCCATCTATGAACCACTTTACATTCTAGGCTCTGGTATCTCCATCCATTAACCACTATGTTCTAGATTATGGTATCATCTATGAACCACTTTGCATTCTAGGCTCTGGTAATTCCATCTATTCATCACTTTACATTCTAGGCTCTGGAATCTCCATCTATTAATCACTATATTCTAGGCTCTGATATCTCTGTCTGTGAGCCACTTTACATTCTAGGCTCTGGAATCTCCATCTATTAACCACTAGGTTCTAGGTTCTGGTATCTCCATCTATGAACCACTTTACATTCTAGGCTCTGGTAATCCCATCTATTCATCACTTTACATTCTAGGCTCTGGAATCTCCATCTATTAATCATTATATTCTAGGTTCTGGTACCTCCATCTATGAACCACTTTACATTTTTAGGCTCTGGAATCTCCATCTATGAACCACTTTACATTCTAGGCTCTGGTATCTCCCTCTATTCACCACTTTGCATTCCAGACTTTGGTGTCTCCATCTATGAACCATTTTACATTCTAGGCTTTGGTATCTCCATCTATTAAATGAGACCATGAGATGAAAAGATCTTTAAGGTTTCTACCAAATATATATGTATATATATATGTTTATATGATATATGCTATCTTATAAATAAACTGCAAGGCAGGAATTATAAGGAAAGAGGTTGTCAATTATGAGCTCAGGAGGTATGTAGCCCATATGTTTTATTGTTGTTTGGTCACTTTAGTCATGTCCCTATTTGAGATTTTCTTAGCCAAGACCCTGGAATGTTGCCATTTCTTTCTCTAGCATATTCTACAGATCAGGAAACTGAGGTAAACAGGGTTAAGTGAATTGCCCAAGATCACACAGCTAGAAAGTGTCTGATGCTGGATTTGAACTCATGAAGATGATTTGTTCCTGACTCCTGGCCCAGCATTCTATGCACTATGGATAGCTGCCCTTGTACTAAGCACTTAGAGATAACAGAATGTAGTCCCCTCATTAAAAAAAATTTTTTTTATCTCTTACCTTCCCTCTTAGAATCAATACTAGGTATTGGTTCCAAGGCAAAAAAGTGGTGAGGGCTAGGCAATGGGGTCAAGTGACTTGCCCAGGGTCACACAGCTAGGAAGTGTCTGAGGCCAGATTTGAACTTAAGACCTCCCATCTCTGGACCTGGCTCTCAATCTCATGAGCCACCCAGCTGCCCCCTGTAGTTCCCTTATTTGAAGGGTGATAAACTGGAGGTCTTTTGGTGGTAAAGTGACATGACTGAAGTCATACAAAACTAATAAGTAACAGAGGTAGAATTTGAACTCAGGTCCTCTGATTCCAAGGAATCAGATCACAGAGCAGAATATAAAAACTGCTATGAGAAGTACAAAGATAATTAGTAACCTAATCATAGAGATTGATCCTAGTTGGGATCCTTCTGGAACTCGCTATTTATACTTCCCTATTCAGAGATGAGCCTGCTTAGTCAAGCACTTTGTTTCCTGCAAGTTCCTTATTAAAAAAAAAATAATCTCTCCAGATTCTCCCCTTTCTCACCCTCTAATTCCCTGGTGCCATTTTTGTGCATGTAGGTACACAAGCATCCATGCAAGCAATCTTGTCAAAATTTTTTTGAAAAAATAAAGAAGTCCCATCCTTTGCTTCCTCTCTGTCCAGGTGCTCATTTATCCCAACGAACTTAACTGAGTAGTTGCCAAAGACAGCTAGTAGAGAAGTGGAGAGAGCACTGGACTTAGTCTGAAAAGTCTGAGTTCAAATTCAGCCTTATATACTTACTAGCTATTAACCTCGGCCAGGTCACTTGATATCCATCAGAGATTACACAATTTGCATAAGTATAATTGTTCTAACTTTGCATAGCCAATTTGCATAAGTATAATTTTTTAAATTGCGGATCAACCAATGGAAAACATTTTCGCTCATAGACTTTTGTGTCAGTTCTTAGCACTAGTGCCTGACACACAGTAGGAATTTAATAAATGTCTGTTGATTGACTGATTGACCAGTGGGGAAAAGGGAACAAATTCTTAAGGCTCATGATGCAAAGATCCTAAATTAGGCCTTCTAAATATGTTTATTTTAAAATAAGGATACCTTTGGAATCTGGTGAGGTTTATAAAGTACTTCTCAGAATAATGTGGTTTTAAAAAATTTCTTACTTAAAGAAAATGCTAAATTTCGGTTAGAGTTTAGTGAAAATGAAGGTATAATTTTTTCTCATTCAAACTCATAGACTTCCTGAAATATATCCATGGATTCTTCAGAGTTAACTCAATAATAAAATAAAATAATTTATTTCAAAGTTATGAAATTTTTAAGTAACTCAAATCCCATTCCTCACATCATTATTTTACAAAAATCATTATATATCTTTATATATTATGTATAGTTAATATAGATCTCAAAAATAATCAGCATCCTATCAAGGATTACCAGATGAAAAGTGAAACTGATTGGGGACCATGGATTCCAGAATTCCAACACTAAAGGGAATTTGCTAGAATCTGCTGCTGAAATAGACGGACCCTCTTCCCCTGCTCCCCCCCTCCCCCAGCACCTGACTCCTAGATTATCCGTGGGCAAAAGCTCCATTGCCTAGTTGTCAGCTCTGCTTCTCATTGGCTACTCCCACTCCACCTCCGTCTTTGTCAGTCCCAATTAGTGCCACTTCTGCTCTGTGCTTCTTACTTCTTCACTGCCACCTGATGAAGGACCCTTGTCCTTTGCTTCTGCTGAGTCCTTTTAGAGGTGGGTGGATGGGTAGGGAACCTGTTCATTATATTCTTTGATCTGTCTTTTTCACCTGTCCCACATGGGTGGCAGATAAAAGGACTACTTAGGCAGCTGTGATAAAATAGTTGTCCTCGTGACTTTGCATGAGCGGAATGTCCAAATGCTTCCCCAATGAAACTCATTCTTGCTCCTTTCTACCAAGGTTCTCCAGTCCTGACCAATTTGGGTTAGGGTGAGTGATTTTTCTCTCACTTCTTCTCCACCTCAGGAGGTAGGGTGCCTCTCCACACTATCCATGCCTTCCATTGAAGTTTTCTGAAGCAGAAGATAAACATTTTGTTGGTCCCAAGCATACAAATGTTCTTGGGTGTTTCATAAGCTTCAAAGAGTTACTGAAACATGAAAGGGGAGAAAGGAAGGGGGGAGACAGACAAGTAGTGAGTTCTCTGCTGGCATTCTTGCTGTCCCAGCAAAACCATAGATAGATAGATAGATAGATAGATAGATAGATAGATAGATAGATAGATAGATAGATAGATAGATGGATAAATAGAATAGATGGATGGATAGGTGATGGATGGATGGATGGCTAGATAGATAGAAAGATAGTGAGATAGATAGAGAGATGTATGGATAGATAGATAAATAGACAGACAGACAGACAGATAGATCAATCGATAGATAGATAGATAGATAGATAGATAGATAGATAGATAGATAGATAGATGGATAGATGGATAGATGGGTGAATAGATGGGTGGGTGGATAGATAGATAGATAGATAGATACAGAGATACAGAGATAGATACAGAGATAGATACAGAGATAGATACAGAGATAGATACAGCGATAGATGGATAGATGATGGGTAGGTGGATAGATAGATAAATAGATAGGTAGATAGATATATAGATAAATGGATCGATGTATGGATAGATAGATGTATAGATAGATACAGAGAGCCAGAGGTAGATACAGAGCTACATACATAGATAGATTCAGAGATACAGAGATAGATATATAGAGTGAGAAAGAGAAATAGAGAGAGAGAAAAAGAGAAAGAAATAAGATAGACAGAGAGAGAGCTAGAGAGAAAGAGAGAGACAGATAGAAAGATAAAGAGATGGAAAGAAATAAGAAAAAGAAAGAGAGAAATAGAAAGATAGATAGAGACATGATCCTTTAAAGTTCACAAACTACTTTTACAACAATTTTGTGGGATGGAGAGTACAACTTTTATTATTCCCATTTTAAAGAGTGGTAACCTGAGGCTCAGAATTAAATGAGTTGTCCATGATCACACAGGTAATAATTACAGGAGTCAGGCTATAAACTCAGGTCTTCTAACTAATTTGTAAAAAAGTAAATTAAAGCCATACTGGAAAAGGGCAGGCAAATGGAAACTTTCCCAAAACAATAAGGTTGTTACTAGTGAAAGGAATCAGTGTATCAACACTAAGCACCTACTGTTCATCAGGTACTGTGACAGGTATTAGAGATATTCAAATATATTTAGGATCTTATTGATTCTGGAATTCCCTCCAATTATGGAAATCAAAACCCAGCTTATATAACTCTTGGCCATGGGCTCTCAAAAGTTTGCCATGGGGGTTCCACCCAACATGCTAAAGATTTCTGTTGCTTTTGCCCTACATCTTGAGGATGCCAGTGAAACATTATGGCCATTCATCTGTCAACCCTCACTCTCAACACATGACAGCCCATACTTTTTGTCATCCACTTCTCTAATGTGAACTTTTCTTTTTCCTCTTCCTATTCTTTCTCCTTTTTTGTTTTTTAATGGTTTTATGCCCAATTACACATACCAGGAGCTTTTCCATTGCCCTCTGTATGATGTTTATCTTTAGTTCTAAGTAGCATTCTAAGTCTGGCTGCCAAGTAGAAACACTGGTAAAATATTTATGTAAAAAAGAAAGGCCTTTGCTATTATGGAAAACCAGTGAAATTAGTAAAAGTACTTTGAAATTTCTGAAAAGCAATCCAGCCTACTCTCCTTCTTTCCTTTTTTTTAAAAACCCTTATTTTCTGTCTTAGTAACAATTAGCCTGGCGCTCTATCCATTGTGCCACTTAGCTTCCCTTCTCCTTCTTTTCAACCCAGGTCCACTGTTCAAATGTATTGTCTGCTCCAAAAATACATACTGTTAGACAAGCTCTATAGGCTTTTTATGAAGATTTGTTGAATGTTGAAATTTGCACAATAGACATTCTTCATCCATTTGGTTTTTTCTGTGTGGATGGATAGGCCAAACGCCTTTGAGTAGATAGATCTCTTCCAGCAGGATCTACAATATATTGGGACTTATTAATACATCATTAACACATCATCAGCAACAAAAGCATCTAGAAGACCTCATCTAAGAATCCTTTTTTGATCCAGACTCTATGCTGGATGCCCCTTAGAGTAACAAATCTTTTTGGTAATTATTGTTTTATGTCTTGCTTGATATTTATTATCAGAGGTTCACTGAACAGGGTTATTTCTGTTGTTAAATCTTCAAAGCAATCTTGAAAGATCTTGATTTATGGATGGGAGATACTTTGTTGTTAAAAAAAGACTATAAGGCAATATCTTATTGCATGGTGTTAGGTATTTTCTCATAATCAATAAAGATAAGCATAATAGGAGTTATGGTTCCCACATCTTCCAATCAATTATGAGATAATAAAGATATGGTCCATTGTTGAATATTTTGTGAAATTTCCTTGTTCCTTATCAACACCATCATCAAAGATTTCTCCAATTCATGCATATATCAAAATCATAAAGATTTTTATACATGGGAAAGTAGCATGTAAATCAAAAGTTGTGGATGTTTTCTCAGAGTTTTTTTTAAATCAGTGAGGTCCCCCTACCTTTGGTATCTACTTCCTTCAGATTTCTTCTGCCCTAAGTAACTATACTTCCTTCCCTCTCATTCGACTCTAAACTCTCTTCAGTCTGCCTTCTGATCTCATAATTCAATTGAAACTGCCCTCTCCAAAGTTTCCAATGATCTCATATTTAGTGAATCTAATGGCCTTTCCTCAATCCTCATCATTCTGGGCCTCTGCAACCTTTAACATTATTAACTACCACCTTTTATTGGATGGATTCTCTCACCTTTCTGGATTTTCATGACACTCTGCTCTCCTGGTTCTGATGATACTTTTTCAATCTCTTTGGATTGATTTTCATCCAAGTCATGCCCACTAAATGAGTATCTCCCAAGGTGCCCACTCTTCTCTTTTTCCTCTATATTATCTTACTAGATGATTTCATCAGCTCTTTTGGTTTCAATTATATCTCTAAGTAAATGATTCTCAAATCTAAATATGCTGTAGTTTCTAAATATAGCTGTGATTTCTCTCTTCAGCTCAGTCCCTCATCACCAATTAGCTCTTGAACATCTCAAACCATATTCCCCTAAGCCATCTCAACAACGTCATGTCCAAAACAGAACTCATCTTGCTACCTTGAGGCATCTAGGTGGCACAATGGACAGGACACTGGGCCTGGAGTCAGGAAGACCTGACTTCAAACCGAGACTTAGATACTTACTAGCTGTGTCAGTTCAGGCAGGCCACTTAACTTCTATTTGCCTCAGTTTCCCCAACTATAAATTATTATCCCATAACATCACCAAATTTGAGGGTTATTATTAGGATCAAATGATATAATATTTGTAAAGGACTTAGCACAGTGCCTTATATATAATCCATGCTATATGATTCATGATCCACCCCTCCACTCAATAAACTCCATTGACTACCTATTATCTTCAAGATCAAATACAACATTTGACATTCAAACCCCCTGAAGACCTGGCCTCTTGTCTTGATCATTCTATTCTTCTTATACATTACTCCCCTCCGTACACTCTATGATCTAGTTACACTGGCCAACAATAAATTCCTTAAACACAACATTACATCTCCTAACTCTGCATTTCCATTGGTTTTTACCTTACCTAGAATGCTTTTCCTCCCCAATTCTGCTTCTTAAATTCCTTGGTTTCCTTCAAATTCAGCCTAAATTACACATTCCTGGTCCTCCCCTCTTCCTCTAATCCCTCTCCCTTCTTCACTGCTGGTATAGGTGCTTTCCCTCTGAGAATACTTTCCTGTACATCTTTCTTTAAAACCCTTACCTTCCATCTTGGAATCAATACTAAGTATTGCTTTGTATATCTTTTATTAATGTAATTGTTTATGTGTTATCTCCACCATTAAAATGTGAGTTTCTTGAGGGAAGTGACAGTATTTTTACCGTTTCGGGGTTTTTTTTGCATCCTCAGAATTTAGCTTAGTTTCTGGCACATAGTAAGCCTTAATGGATGCTTATTTACTGACCTTGTAAATGAATGGGTCCCTTAACGACCTTACAATTATATTACTTCCATCTAGACATCCTTTCTATATATTTGATCCAGTCTAGTTGCTTTCCCCATCTTTGTTCTTCTTAGTCATTTCTTCCTCCTCTGTAAGCCTCTCAGAGATGTAGGGTCCAAATGTGGTGGTTCTACTATCCTTGATGGAGAAAAACAGCTTGTTGTGATAATTTTTGCAAATATTTTCCATTTTTCTT
Organism: Monodelphis domestica; assembly: GCF_027887165.1. NCBI lineage: Eukaryota > Metazoa > Chordata > Mammalia > Didelphimorphia > Didelphidae > Monodelphis > Monodelphis domestica. Next base: position 116,320,409 of record NC_077227.1, on the reverse strand, counting down.
CTGTATGTAGTTCACTTTCCATTTTCATCCTTGAATGCCCTTGAGATGGCTTTGCTTAGGTGGCTTCCGTGCCAAGCTTTCTTTCCATTGGTTTTACCCTCCACTGCTTCTCTCTGCTTTATGAGAAGATGCTACTCATAATCGTCCATCATCCTTCTTCATCGGATTTTACAGATGAGTTTATATTTTAACCCAATGTTGCCTTTGGCAGTCATCTCTCTCCACTTGTCAAGTAAGACAAGTGTTTGGTGAACAAGGCACATCATGAGATCTTTTGGTTTCCTTGTTATAATAGCTGATTTACATTGGTTCAATTTCTGCATTAAATTATTATAGTTAATGCTAATATTATTTTTGTTATTCCTTTCCCACTTTTAATTTTTAATCAATAATTCAAGATTTAATGTTCTAAATTTAATGCCATATATTTTCTCATTACTATTCTTTCTTTTTGCTTATTATAAATTCTGATCTTAACACTGATAAATCAGTGGTCTGACTGTGCAGAAATAGGGAAGAACTCTTATGTCTGTAATAAGTTTTTTCCCCATTTATGAAAATGGTCAGTTTCATTCTTTGTGATATTATTTGTTGCTTGCCATGTCTAAAGGCTACTAATTCCTCCTTAGAGGGAAATATTCATGATATGGAGGCATGAGGCTTCTGTCTAATCTACAATCTTCTCTCCTGAACCACATCTTCCCTTTTACTTCTTTCCATCCCAGCCTTTTCCTATTTTTACATTGCAGTTGGGTCTTATGTTCTTCATAGAATTTCTCTATTTCTTTTTTCTCAACAATCAGTTAGTACATCAATGGCAACTATTTTCATGGTGGTCTTTTTGCAGATTCTCATCTTTACTACTGGATTACAGGAAGGCCATATGTCCCACAATATAATACTTCTTGTAGCTTTTGGTCATACAACAAAGCCCATTTCACTGATTTCTTCCTTTGCCTCTCCAAGGAGTACCTGGGAGGCAACCTTCCATAAAACTGCAATTTCCTTCTTTCCTCTGGTTTTGTTTATAGCAAGAATATCACACTTAATATGATTTGGCTCCTCCAGCCATGATCATTAGACAAGAATCTCATGCTTAGTGTGTCAAGAATAAAATTAAAGTTTGTTGATATCTAAAAACTGTATGCAGTGTCCTAAGGTCTCTTTATGACACTGATCTATCTTGGCTCTTCTTCTATCAGTTCACCTCCTCTCTTTCAGCCTTTATATCATTCATGCCCAATGATCTTGGGTGCTCCCATGGCTTTGTCCCAAACCTCCTTCTGCTCTCTCCTATCTTAGAGATCTCATCAGTTTGCATGGATTCATTGGTTATCTCTATTTCCAGATCAATATATTCAGTTCTAGTCTATGCTGACCCATAATGATGTATTGCCAGCTGTTTCTTGGATATATCAAACTGGAAGCCCCCAAAGCATCTCAAACTCAGTATGTCCAAGACAAAATTATTATTTTCCCCCCAAATGCTCTCTCCTCCCAAATTCCTTGTTACTTTTGAGGGGACTATGGAACCCATGCTTGCAACCTCTATATCTCCATCTCTGTACTTCTGTACTGTCTGTCTCCAGTAACTAAAATACCCTGCCCCTTTCCCAGTCACTTTGTATGTCCCCAGTTATTTCACATGTTTAAGGTAGATATTCCCTAACTCACTGATGGATTTAAGGCCCTCCACCTGATTTAGCCCTTCTGCTGAGATAGGTGAGAGTTGGATGAAAGGTGAACACCAAAGGTGGATGAGAAGCCCTGAAGCAGGAGGGCTCAGCAAGCTCTTATGTCAGAGGTGCTAGTCCTCTAGATACCCAATTCCTGTACATCCAGCTAGGTGGAATGGTTAGATGAGAACAATTTGTTCCAGTGGCCATCAAGCAGCTGAAGCAAGTACCGGTGGTGTGCTCAGAGCTTGGTCAGACACAGAAGATGCCAAGCTCATCCATTGCATCCTGGACAATTGCCAGTCATCCTGACTTTTGTCTTGCCACTGGACTTCAATGACTCCTGTGAAGAGAGTGATTGTGATGACTTGTGCAACGCTGCCTCACTTAAATCAATTCATATTTGAGTCAAGACGTCACCCCATGATGTCCCTGGTCCTCCTCAGAAACAAAGGATGAACAACAAGTACCTGCCTTCTAGGGTCGTCATGAGGATAAAATGAGATCATATTTGTAAAGAGCTTTACAATGCTTAAAGCACAATGTAAATGCTAACAATTACCAAAAATGGACTATAGAATTGATGAGTTTACAAGTGTCCAAGCATGTTGTCCTATGATCCCCATGATTTATCCATCCACAGAGGACAGTTTTACTTCTGGAACTAACTGGCTTCACTCCTATCTAACCCTAAACTTGATCCTATCTCAATTTACCTTTCTGGGAGGGCTAGTCTTAGAGATGAAGGCGAGATGCCAGGGCCTGCATCAGCTCTAGGATGGGAAAGATATATTAAGCAGGAGACTTATTTTTTATTCTCCAGAATTAGGCTTTCTCCCTTGAGCTCAGTACCAGGTGGAAAGTTTCTAAACTTTTGGATATTGAGCTGGATTAATTCAAAACTCAGCTTAAATCCTACCTTTGGCAACAGAGTCTTTTTCCTTCCACCTTTTCCTTCCATTGTCATCCCTCTGAGATTACCTTGAATTTATCTCGTACATGTTTGGTTTGACAAAGTTGTTTGCATGTCGTATCTTCCATTAGAATGTAAGAGCCTTGACTCTCTTCGTATGCCTAGTATTAGGAACGTAACACATGGTACTTAATAAATGCTTATTGTTGGTGTGATTTTTAAAAGTATTTTTTAACCCTTACCTTGAGTCTTAGAATCAATGCTGTGTATTGGATCCAAGGCAGGAGAGCAGTAAGGGCTAGGCGATGGAAGTTAAGTGACTTGCCCAGGGTCACACAGCTAGGAAATGTCTGAAGCCAGATGGTGTGTTTTTGTCTTTTTTTTTTAATAATGATGATGACTATACAAGGTCATCTGGCAGAACGAGTATCCAATTCAACTCATTAAAAAAATTAAATGCCACATGCCAAGTCCTTTGTTGGGGATGCGAAGACAAAAACAAAGATTCCAAATGAACATAACTGGGTCAAGTCACAGTTCATCCCTCTCTCAGCTTAAGGAAGGCTGCAGAACATTCCTTTTTTGAATGGATTCTAGCCTAGACAGTTGTCATAGCAGGAACAGATAGATATTCAGTCCTAACTTCTCTCCCTTCCTTCTTCTAACCATGATAACATACTTCTAGGGTAGAAAAAACAAAGGATTTGAAGTCAAAGGGCATGTATTGGTTCCTGGTTCTCATCCTACTTCCATGACACTGGTCAAGCCTCTTCCTTTTTCTGGGCCTCAGTTTCCTCACCTGCAAAATGAGAAATTCAAACAAGGTGATCTTTAAAGTTCTTCAAAGTCTATGACCTCATAACTCATCCCCACAAAATTAAAAGCCACTGCAGGTTGTAGGAATCTTCCTGGACCATGAAAGTGTATGAGCATCATTTTCTTTCATGATAAATCTTATATTTACCTAGACTTGCAGAGACTTCTTCCCTGGATCTTTTTATTTTTTTATTTTTTATCGGCCTTGAGCCTCCTTCACCTACTATTACAGGAAAAAAAAAGAAAGAAAAGCCCACTTCACCCAGGGAAGAGCTGCTAACTCACTTCCCTTTCCTACTCAAAGTCTAGGCCAGGCCTCACCATGAGGCCCCAGAGCCACACTTCCCTCGGACTGAGCATGACGGCCCCCTGCCAATGCTAAGAACTGACTCTCCTTCTTTTCTGCCTCCAAAGCCCAGCCAGTTGTACCTCCCAGCAAGCTCTTGCTTTGGGCCTGAGGGTGCTTGCCAAAGACCTTAACTTCCCAACCCATTTGCAGAGCTTGGAGAAACTGACACCTGCTGGGTCCAATTAACATCCACACCTGTCCCAACCCAGCTGCCAGCCCCACCCACTCCCCTGTGTTCTGGAGGAATGGGTCAGCTAGCCCCAGGGAAGAGCCTGGCCGGAGCTCTCCTTACCATTTATTTATTATCGTACAATCTTTAGACATCCAGCAAGGTGGAAAAAAGAACACACAATCTCCACCAATAACATAAAGAGGAATCGTTTCATTCCGGTCCCTAGTTCTGTCTCCTTCCCTAAACACCGAGACGACAAACAGTTCCTTCTGCTTGTACTCCTCGATGGGATCCTTAAATTAGGGCTTCATATCTCTTACCCCCTCTCCCCCAAGATGGTCCCCCTTGACCCCAAGAGCAGTCTTTAGGGGTGCTCCTTTGGATTACATTTTGACTCTTTTTTAAACCACTACAATTTGGAAATCTTCTGTCTTATCTGGCTGATTCACATCTTTTGGCCACAAATCCCTTTTTCTTCCTTTGATTTTCTGAATCTCTTCTATCCAAGGGTTTATCTTCTTCTTAGTCTTGGCCTGACCAAGCTGATGCCTTTAGTTTAGAAAAGACTTGGGATCAAATTCTTCCCCTCAAGTATTTGAAGGGCTGCCCTTTAGAAAAGAGATTAGACAGGATCCTAGGTTTAGGGCTGAAAGAGACCTTAGAGGTCATCTAATCCAATCCTTTCAATTTACAGATGAGGAAATGATTGATTGAGGCTCAGATGGGCTAAATGACTTGAACAAGGCCACACACTAGCCGATGGTAATGGCAGAATTTGGACTAACGTCCCCAACTCTAAATCCAACATTCTTTCCACTATGCCATGAAGAATACATCTGGGCCAACAGCCTGTGGTCACCTACTATTGGGTTCAACACTGGTCCAAACCTCTAGACCAAACCTAATTATATCTAGCAGTGGTCAAACTAATATATTTCAGCCATACCTAATGGAAATTGAGGCCCATGGTGGTTAAATAACTTGCTTAAGGTTATAGACATACTAACCTTTAGGATTAGAACCCAGGTAAATCCCAATTCAGACCAGTGCTCTTTTGACCATCGACAACACCTCCCTATATCCCATAGAGCAAAACTGGAACAAGTGGGTAGAAGTTGCTGAAAGGCAGCAGAATTTCCCAAGTAGAACTCTCAAAAATTGGAATGGACTTTTGTATGGAGTAGTGGGCTTCCCCTCTCTTTGGAGGTCTTCAGGTAAAGGATGGATGATCACTTTGGGTAGGAAGTCATTGAGATTCCCACTCAAGGATCAATGTCAATAAATGCCTTTGAAGGCTCCTTTCAGCTCAAAGATTCTGTGATTTGTAGTCTTCAGGAGTTACAAAATCACCCTGAGAAAATATCCCTTTAGGCATATAAACTACAGAGAGAGTGTATGATTCAGCACCAAGAAAGAGGGAAAATGAACAAATACTTATTAGGTATTTACTACATGCCAGTTACTGTAGTAAGCCTTTTACAGATATTATTTCATTTGATCCTCAACAACAAACCTGGGGGTAATTATTACCTCCATTTTACAGTTGAGGAAACTGAGGCAGACAGGGGTTAAGTGATTTGTTCAGGACCATATAGCTAGTAAATATCTGAAGCCAAATTTGAACTGAGGTCTTCCTGATTTCAGGACCAAGGCTCTATCCATTGCTGAAGGGCAAGCATAGTGGGGTAGAAATAACTTAGGAGATCTGGTTAGCAAGACTTATAGTTTAACCTGCCATCTGATTTCAAACTCTGTTGGACATGAACTGATGATACTAGGCACTAAATTAGAGCCATGCATGACCTCAGCTTGGTGGAGACAAGTGCTCAGCACAGTGCCTAGCACATAGTAGGTGCTTTGCAAATATTTACTGATTTATTAACTGTAGTAGAAACAATAAAGGACCAGTAGTAAGGGAGCTAGCACTAATTGTGTGATCTTGGAGAAGTCACATCATCTCAATGAGCCTCAGTTTCCTCAAATGTAAAATGAGGGGATTAGATTAAAGCAGGAGTTTTTTGTCATGTTTTTTAAGTTTAATTTTAATATTTTATTTATTTTTTCCAATTACATATAAAAACAATTTGTAAACCCTTTCCTTCTGTCTTAGAATTGATAGTAAGTATCAGTTCCAAGGCCAATGAATGTTAAGGACCAGGCAATTGGGGTTAAGTGACTTGCCCAGCATCACACAGCTAGAATGTGTCTGAAAAACAATTTTTAACATTCATTTAAAAAATGTTCGAGTTATAAATTCTCTCCCTCCCCACCCTACAAGTAATTTCATATAGGTTATCCATGTGCATTCATGCAAAACATATTTCTGTATTAGTCATGCTGTGAAAGAAAATAATAAAAAAAGAAAAACATGAAAAAAATAAGAAAGTAAAACAATAGTATGTTTGGATCTTCATTCATTGGAGGAGGTGGATATATTTTCACCCTAAGTCCTTTTGAATTGTCTTGGCTCTTTGGATTGCTGAGAACAGCTAAATCATTCCCTGGGGACCAAAAAATATTGCTGTTTCTGTGTATGATAGTCTCTTGGTTCTACTCACTTCACTTTGCATCAGTTAATGTAAGTCTGTACAAGTTTAGAGCAGAAGTTCTTAATCTAGATTTCAGGGGCTCATAAACTTGGATGGGGGGGTGTTGCATCTTTATTTTCATTAACATCTAACTGAAATATAATGTTTCCACTAATTATGAATTTTTAAGAAAACCAACTTCTTATCCTAGGAAGAGGTCCATAGACTTCACCAGACTGCTGAATGGACCCACGACACACAAAAAAGGCTAAGAACCCCTGAATTAGATGGATTATTTCAAGTGTGATTGTACTTACCCTTTCTCCTTTCCCCTATCCCTGTTTGTCCTTCTCCTTAGCCTTAAGCTGGGAAAGGAGGTGACATGTATTGACAAGTGTATAAATGTGAGGCCTTCCAAGTCCTACTTCTTCTACTACCCCCTGAAACCAGGCTGACTCTGACCCTCCTCTCTCTACTTATTTGTAAAGTTCTTAGCACTGTGCCTAGGTTCTCTCTCTCTCTCTCTCTCTCTCTCTCTCTCTCTCTCTCTCTCTCTCTCTCTCTCTGTTTCTCTCTCCCTCTCTCCCTCCCTCTCTCTCTGTCTCTCTCTCTCTCTCTCTGTCTCTGTCTATCTCTGTCTTTGCCTCTGCCTCTCTCTCTCTCTGTATCAGAGGACAGAGACAGAATATACAACATATATACCGAGGGGAAGACAAAGATGTAAAAAGAAAAAAGCTATGGGCTATATGTAAAATATTCAGATTTTCTTAGCACCTTTCTGGGAAAACCCAGTACTGTCTTGAGGCTGAGTTGGGGCCAACCAATTTCTAGCTTCTTAGTTTGTCATACTCTTCTTTAAGTGACAACATTGACTAGGGCATAAAGGGCTGCACTTGGGATCAAATATGGCATCTAATATTAGCTGTGTGACCCTAGGGAGACCTTTGGTCTCTGAGCCTCAGTTTCCTCATATGTTAGATGAGGATAATGATGCCTGTGATATCTGTCTCATCTAGTTATTTTGAGACTCATTTGACATAAAGTATGTGATGGGTTTTACAAATCTTAAAGTGCTACATAAATGTCAGATATTATACTATTATTAGTTTTTAAGAATCCCACCACATTGTCAACTAATCAAGATTCACCACCATTGCCGCCCCCTGCTTGGCTAAGTGTTGGTCCCCATTAAATTCAACTAAAATGAACAAATGTTTAATAAGAGTTTACTATTGGGGCAGCTAGGTGGTACAGTGAATAATGAGCCAGGTCTGGAGTTGGGAGGACCTGGGTTCAAATCTGATCTCAGATGCTGGTCAAGTCACTTTACCCCAATTGCCTAACCTTGCCATTCTTTCTTGGAACTGATACTAAGGGAAAAGGTGGGGGGACTGTTCAAAAGGAAATGTTCTTTTCTATGGAAGGAGTTCCATAAAATTCCATCTGTCCTTACAGGCCATACCTTGGACTAGTGACAGGTCTGCTCTTTACAATTAATAGGGCCCCACAGTCTAGACTCACTCTAGGACATTGTCTCCAAAAGTTATGTAGAAGTCTAGGAGAGGAGATATCTGTGGACTAAGATGGTCAAGAAGTTTTCCTGAGGGAGGAAGAATTGGGATAGAACCTTGAATCTGGCCAGATGAAGAGGGATAGGAAAAGGAGAAGAAAAGGATGGAGTCAGGCAAGACTAGTATTAAAAAAAAACAAAAAACCCTTCCCTTCCATCTTAGAATCAATACTAAGTATTGGTTCCAAGGCAGAAGAGCATGAAGGGCTAGGCAATTGAGTTAAGTGACTTGCTCAGGGTCCCACAGCTAAGAGGTGACTGAAATCGGATCTCCCATCTCCAGACCTGGAACTCTATCCACTGAACTACCCAGGACAGGCATGTTGAGGGATATTCAGCAATAGGCTGGCTAAGGGGGATTCTTAGATGATGAAAAGGAAAGATCTGGAATGATGTCAAAACTTGAGGTCATGGGTTCCCTGGAATGGTCATGTCCTGGAAGAGGAAAGCTGGCACCACTCTTAGGCCTTTATAAGAACTAGAAAAACTGCCACTCTTGTCTTCCTTCCCATTCTTTAATTAAAATTTGTGTTCTCCCTTCCCCTACCTCCAAACAGGGCTAGTTCTACCTAACATTATCCTGTACTGTGACCAAAACATTAGTATACATCCATCCCCACTCCTACATCCCTGAGATCAGAGGTAGCCCTGCTCCCAGGTGCCCCTCTGCTCCTGGATATCCTCTGGTAGGCATCCATGTCCCCCTGGCTTTTTGCATGGATCATACAGTTCCCATTTCCTTATATAGACTTACGCCCAAGAGTCCCCCGTGACATGTGCTCACTACATGCCCACTCACGCCATTCCTTTGTGTACACATTTGGTTGAGGCTGGCAGACTCACACAGGAATGGGGGACAAGGGAAGGGGGCCTGGAGGCTTCAATCTGAAAGAAACTCAGCTGCCCTCCTCCCCAATCAGCCCCCATGTGGAGGCTAATGAATGGGGAGGCGGATGCCGTGTGTGTCTGTGTGTGTCCGTGTGCCTCGGGCAGGGACAGACAACGTCCCCATATGGGGAGCAGACGGAGCCGCCCCCCACCTGCCCCCCTCCATCGAGAGGCCAGGGCTGTTCTAGGCAGCGACTCTGACAGCAGAGAGAGGTGACCGCCGGGGGGGCTCTTGTTCCTAGGCGGGAGGCAGAAGCCGAGCAGCGTGTCCCGGTGCGGTGCGAGGAAGGAGCCCGAGGCTCAAAGCAGGACCATTGTCTCCAGCATCTCGCCAGGAAGTGCCTCCCAGAGACACTGAGAGGCTTGGAGAGAGTTCAGTGAACACATGGAGGGAGACACACATTCGGAGACTCGGAGACACAGGGGGGCACAGAGGCACCAGAGGGAGATGCAGAGACACCTACGCGGATATACGCAAGAACAGACGCACTCCTAGACCTGGAGCCAGACGCGTCCACATCCACAGTGCCAATGAGCTGAAGGGATCCTGCATACTTGGCTGCTCCTCTTCTTTTTACAGGACCTTCAACTCCAAATACCCTTCTGTACCCATCCAGACATCCACGGCAAGAAAGAAGAAAAAAGAAATGGAGACACCTCCTAGCTGTGCACCTTGGGCAAGTCACTTCACCCCCACTGCCTAGCCTTTGCCGCTCTTCTCCCTTGGAACCAATACACGCTATTGATTCTAAGATGGAAGGGAAGGGTTTTTATACTTTTAAAAAATTAATCGATACTAAGTATTGGTTCCAAGGCAGAAGAGCAATAAGAGATGGGCAATTAGAAAGTGTCTAAGGTCAAATTTGAACCCAGGACCTCCTGTCTCCAGACCTGGCTCTCTGTCCACTGAGCTACCCAGCTGTCCTATAACCTTAAGTGTACTTTCCCTACCCATATCATGTACCAGGTTCACATGTGTGCCTGCCTGCACACAGACACAGACACACCTGATCTGACAAATAATTATAACCCCTCAGGGCTGAGTATATATTGATCCTGTATCTTTTTTCAGTGGGGTGGAGTAGAAGGGCAGGAGAGCAGAAAAAGGTGCCACATGTGTTATAGAAATGCCTATGTAAGTGCAGTGTGTGGCACACAACTGAGAACATACATTGTACAAATATACATGTAACCATGTGCAATCTGTTTGTATATATATGGGTGAGTTGTGACATTCTGCTACTCTTCAGTGATGGGCACAGGGCATCAGCTCACCAATGAAGCAAGCACGTGCACACACACACACACACACACACACACACACACACACACACACACACTGCAGTTTGTTATTTGCTTATTCAAATAACTCCCAGGAATATTTCCTAACCATTTCTCTACCTAAGTGTTTGAACTATGGATAAAGATGATCAATGGGTTTGACATGCTCTCAGAGCCTGGCCCTGCTGGCCTCTTAGCTTGATTTATGAGCCCCTAGTTATGTGATCTCCCCACTCTGTGTCCCCCAATTCTGTGTCACTCAGCTATTATCCCTATAGCTCTATGATACTCCAGGGCCATCATCACTAATTCTATAGCCTGTCTCCTCGATTCCCTCCTTTATTAACACCCCCTCCCATGACAGTGGGCTTCACCACCCCTCAATCCCACAATCCCCAGCTAAGCAATGTCTATCTCTCCTGAGCAGAGTGGGCTGAGACTCTCACTTCATTCTTTTGGGATGAATGGACCTGCTGAGACTTCCTAATGAGGAAAAACAAACAAACCCAAACCAAACAACCCAATTCAGACTCCAGGTTTGGGAGATCAAAGCTTGTGAGCCCCTCCTGCCTCGAGACAAAGGAACCAGGAAGAAATTTTTATGGGGCTGGGAATAAGGGTTGTCATAGAGGAAACTGATATTTTTCAAGGGACAAACCACCAGCTTGGGGTCTGGGGTAAGATTGCTCCAGTCTTTGGACTTGTATCCCCACAGTGACTTTTTTTTACAAGACAGCCTTGGCAGTGCCCAATTCTATACAGGGATTGCTTTCTCTATGCCCCCTGCCAGCTCCCTACCAGCCTTAGCATGTCTTAGCTAACTGTGTTCAGGAATGCTGTGTGTCCATTTCAGTTCAGCTCAGTGCATGTGTCCATCCATGTTTCCATCCATGCTGTGTGCTTTTACCTTCTTGGGAGCCTCTTTTGGTCCCACAGACACCATGTCTATGTTGCACTTCTTACCTATGGCTCAGGTTCCTGGGTGTGCTCCTACCTAACCTGCAAAGCTGGGGGCCAGTTCTTCAGAGCCCAGGGCTTGGATCTTTACCCTGTCATTAGACCAAGACAGGGTCCCCATCCCCCATACAGCCAGCCTATAACTCTCCTTCCTGTTTAAAGGGCCCAGTGGCTTTAATGACTAGTTACTGCCTTGTCAATATTGTTCCTGAGAAAGTGATGGTATAGAGGGAGAAAAGGGACTGGGAGCAAGATCTGTGGGGAAAGGCCAAATAGGAAGAGAGAAGGGGGAAATAGGGAAAGGGAATGAGCATTTAGATAGTACCCACTATATGCCAGGGACTGTGCCGAGTGCTTTTTACTGCTGCTTTCTCCACTATGCCTAGCTCCACTCCTCAACTTTGTACCACCAGGCGTTCCTACTGTATCCCCATCCCAAACCTAGCCCTCCTTCAACAAAACCTCCTGCTGCTGCTCTGGGTCCCGTTTTCATAAGATATGCTCTTTGCTTTGTTGGCATAAGTATAGATACAGAGACAGATCCATGTGAAGATGTATTGCCCTCAAGGAGCCTGTAGATATCCAAAAACATTCTCATATCTTACATGTGTCCTTCATGTACACATCTATATGCTTATATGTCTGTGTAGATTGTGTGTGTCAATCTTCATTTGAGTAACAAGACCCAGGTCTATTAGAACTGACTGACACTCATTGAATTTAAAAATTTCCAAAGTGTTTTACAGATATTATTATTATTATTTAATTTGATTCTCAGAATGACCCTGTGAGGTATTATCATACCCATTTTACAGACAAGGAAATCAAAGCTTAGAGAGGTTAAATGACTTGCCTATGGTCACAAAACTAGAAGGTGGAGTTAAAGTAGGGTCTTCTTTTAATAATATTTTATTTCCCCCCACAATTATATGAAAAAAAGAATGTTAACACTTTTTCAAAACATTGGAGCTCAGATTGGGATCTTCTTGACTTCAGCTAAGCAAGTAATATACCCTGCTTTGACCATGTATTTATTTATCTATGTTTATTGGTCTATGTGCAGAGGGTTGTATATTGAGTTCTGGACTTGAAATCAGGAACCCTGTCTCTGACACTTACTACATGTGACCCTAGGGCAGTGATGTTGACCCTATGGCACAGGTGCCAAAGATGGCACACAGATCACTTTCTGTGGGCACATAGCTACCCTCCCTCCCTACCCCCCCACTCCCACCCCCAGAGTTTGTTACTAGAAACTCAGAAGGTCTTGGGTGGAGCTGCTCTCCTCCCCCTCTCCACCAGGTCTGATAATATTTTTTTACATCCCCTGACCCTCTTCCCAGAAGCCCCATGGGAACGCATGGGGGTAAGGTTGGAGGCTCACAGGCAACAGAGCTGGAGGGGAGCAGGGTGCTTGGACAATTTCTTTCCCCCTCTCGACACTTGCTGAGAACACTCTATACTTCACCTGCCCCTCTGTCTAGCAGCCAATGGGAGTGCTTTCTCCCTCCCCTGTGTAGGGTAAGGGTCCAGGAGGGCCCTACACTCCATCTCTAAAAGGTTCGCCTTCACTGTCCTAAGGCCTCTTTGAGTCTCAGACTTTTTATCTGAAAAATGAGGATAATAACAGCAGCGACTTCAGAGAGTTGTAGAGTATCAAATGAGATAATGCATATAAAGCACCTTGCAAACTTTAAAGCACCATATAAATGGGAGCTCTTTTAATGCTCTTTGGGTCAAAAGACATCCATATTCACAAATATATATGTGCATCTGTCTATGTGCATCTCCCTTTCCTTGAGTGTCTGCATTCATGCATCTCCATGTTATGTCCATTGGGTACTTCTGTCTACTGTGTTATTCATATCCATACGTGAAGATGGATATATATCTGGATCTATGTGTGTATTTGTGTCTTGTGTAAATGAGTATATTGTCTGAATATGTGTTTCTGTCCATTTGTATATCCATGTTCAAGAATGTATTGAGTGATATCGTATCCATGTTCCTGCATGCATTCAGTGATATTGTAGCCATGTTCTTGTACGGCATGTACCGTATGATATCATTACTATGTTTGTGGCTCTCTGGCTGTATGTCTCTACTTCCATCTCTGGATCTGGGATGATGTGTATGCGATGTCCATTTGTATGTACTTATCTTCCCAAACTGTCCAGAGGTGTTTAGCTGCCTGTCTTTCCTTTTGAAAGAGTTAATCCAATGGACTATCCACTCTCCTTCCCAGATGCCCTGCAATAGGGGAAGTGGTTTGGAAGATGCCCCCGAACCCCTCCCTACTGTTTCTCCAAGCTCTCTTAGTGCTTCAATACCTCCTGTCCCAGCCTCAGTGCCTGCCCTGGACCTTCCCTTTGCTCAGAGGCTCCATTCAGCATAATATATGATGCATGAGAGTGACCATAGAACATCTGTAAAATGAGGAGGTTGGATTAGGTGTTCTCTAAGGTCCTACCCAGTTTTAAGTCCTAGAAAGGTATGATTTTATGCTTTGTACATACATACTGAGCCTCCAGTGACTGAGAAATATTCAGTCCCTACCTCAATCCCACATAAGGGCAACTACTTAATGATGCCCTGGAGCCTGAGTCTACATTGCCCAACATTGTCCATTCCCAGTTTCCCTTCTCTTTTGAGAGTAGAAGGATACCCCAAATAAGAAATGCATGAGGCCATTGGTATTACCCCAGAACCCATGTAACCCCCCAGCCCCAAGGCTCTTGACCCATTGGCCCTTAACTCAACTACTCCCAAGGCCACAGTCCTCTGGCTCCACAACACCCAAATGGACTAGGTTCATGTTAGTGACCCTATGGTGTGTATACTGGAGGGGGCTGCTCTCCTCCCCCTCTCCACCTCACCTGAGGACATTTTTCACATCACTCACCCCCCTGCCCAGTGGCCCAATGGGAGTACTTCCTCACTTCCCTGTCTGGGGTAAGGGGGCAACTCACATGTGTGTAAGGGTTGCAGTTTAGGCAATTGGTCTCTAAAAGGTTTGCCATTGCTGAACTAGGTGATCTCTTAGATACCTTCCATACTATATCCTGTGAACCCTTGATCTCACAGCTCAGATCCCACTAACCCCAATAGCTCCATGAGCCTACAGCTCTTGACTCCATCACCTACACTTCCACTTATTCTTGAGTGAGTATCACCCCCCAACTATATATCTCCCTAACCCCACATCCCCACAATCCACAACACCTTCCCTCAAATCTATAGCCCCCTGACCCCACAGTCCCTCCAAAGGAAAGAGAAAATATCAACTGGATGATCTGGGGAAGGGCATCCTAGCAGGCAACCCCTCCCCCCATCCACAGCAGGTGCAGGGCAGGGCAGAGTAGGGAGGAGGGACCTGCAGCTGGCCCCCCCCCTCACCCTGCACTCACCCTTCCGAAGGTGACATTCCCTATTAACCTTATCCGTGGCCGTTTTGTAAATCAATGTCACTTACATTTAATAACAAGTGTAATCAAAGGAATTATGCAAATTTAATTTGATGCTTCTTGAATTATGCAAATCTGCAGAGCACATAATGTTCTCTGACGTGTGCCCGTTAGAGAGAGGGGGACACAGAAAGACACAGACAGAAAGACAGACAGACAGACAGAAAAGGACAGGAGGAGGGAAGAGAGTGTCCTCTGGATTGGGGGTGGAGGGGGCAAACGTGGTACCTAAGCGCTGGTGTGGGGAAGGAGAGGAGGAAGAAGGATGAATGGAACGTGCAATGGGAGAAGAAAGTCCCTGAAGACGCCAGGTTTGATGCAACCCTAGTTTTCATGTCCTTGGAACCCTGTAGTCCTGCAGATAGAACTACTGGGTCTCAAGGTTCTGCTTTAGACTCCCTTGGTATGACCTTGAACAAGTTGCATCCATTGTGGCCAGGATACAGACTAGACTATGAGAACCATCTTGAAGTAACATCTTTTCTCAGGAGTTTTAAAGAATTGAAAAGGACCCTGTCTGGTAATCTATCATCCCACTCCCATTCCTGCAAGCTCAGATAGTGAGTCTTCTGTTTAAAAAATTCCTGGGGGCAGCTAGGTAGCTCAGTGGATTGAGAGCCAGGCCTAGAGATGGGAGGTCCTAGGTTCAAATCTGGCCTCAGACACTTCCCAGTTGTGTGACCCTGGGCAAGTCATTTAACCCCTATTGCCTAGCCCTTACCACTCTTTCTGCCTTGGAACCAATACACAGTAACATCTTTTCTCAGGAGTTTTAAAAAATTGAAAAGGACCCTATCTGGTATTGGCTCCAAGATGGAAGGTAAGAGTTTAAAAAAAAAATCCTGAGAGTTGAGGGCAGCTAAGTGGCTCAGGTGATAGAGAGCCAAGCCTGGAAATGGGAGGTTCTGGGTTCAAATTTGACCTTAGAAACCTCTTTGCTCTGTAACCCTGTTTGCCTAGCCCCTATTGCCCATCTGCCTTGGAACCAATACACAATATTGATTCTAAGATGGAAGGTAAGGGTTTAAAAAAAATTCCTGAGAGGAAGAACTAGACCTCTCAGTCTAACCTTTATTCTGCCTGCTGTCACTAGTGGAATGAGTCCCTGGGTCTTAGGGGAGACAGAGTGGTCTGCTTCCCAGGGAGGTTTGGAGAAGGGATTCCCATTGGGGCTGAGTAAGGAGAGATAGACTGATCTACTTGGACAGATCCAGAATGTGTAGGTAGAGATGCAGGGAGGGAAGCTCCCGGAGCTGAAGAATAGTCAGTCTAGTGATCCTTGGGGTGTGTGTACGTGTATGTATGTAAGGGAGGGGGATTAGGAAAGGGGAGGGGAATCAAAATACCTAGGGTAAGAGCCTGCTCTTGAGTGACTTAGATTGGTTCAATGGGGAACAACTATTAATTGAAGCCTGACTGAAGAGGAAGGAGGGAAGTTTTCTCCCTAACCATCAGAAGAAAGAAGGAAAGTGAGGATGGGACCAATCCAGCTTAGAGGGTCTCCAAGGGCTGAGGCATCACTATGGCTTATCCTTCAGGTGAACTCGAACTTGGGAAAAACATCCATTTTGTCCCCTAGGTCTCAGCCAGGCTGGGAGCCCTGAGACAAGTCTAGGCTCATGGGAAAATGTCGGGGACGGTGAGCGTCAGAGTAGGTCCGTGGCAAGGCATATTCGTGCCAATATGCGTATCTGTGTGTGCCCCAGGGTCTATGTGCCGCACGTTGACTATGTTCTCAGGCAGGGGTCACAGTTTGCCACACCCGTGCGCCCTTGGATGGAGGTGTCAGTGGGTGACACGGTGTGGGTGCCCAGGTCAGTATGAGAGGGGTAGGGGCGAGACGGGGCGGGGCAGGGTGTTGCCCTAATTGGCCCGCAGTGAATTATTCCCGCATCTAAGGAAGGCACCGAGTCTCCGGGAGCGCGGGCGGGCGGCCCCAGTAAATGCTTTGCATGTTTAAAACTCATTTCCATAAGTAAGTGCAATTTCTCCGCTGTTTGCCCCTGTTTAATGAAGTGAGCTCTTGTTTGCCTTCCTCCCAATTTCCCAGCGAAAGGCGCCCGACCGTTCGCACCGAAATTACGCCCCAAATTAAAACTCCGGCTCCGGGGGAGGCGCGGGGGCCGCGGGCAGAGACCCTCCCCTCCTTTTCCCTCCCCTGCATGTATGAGTGTGTGCGTCTACGCACGTGTGTGCGTTTATGCTCGCGGCGGGGGCCCTGGCCGGGAGGCCTTTTGACTTCCATTAGCCGCGCAGTCAATATCTGTGCGTCCTCCCCCCTTCCCCCGCCCTCAATTTAAGAGAGAAAGTCTCGTGTAGTCTCTCTTCACCCCAGCCCCCTATAAACTCCAGATCGCCTAACCGCAATCCCCGCCCCCGCCTAGAACCCGAGGACTGTCCTAATCTCTCTATTGTGCCCCTAGTCAGTTTCTCTGCTGGATCCAACTTTCTACTCTCTTCCCCTGGGCGGTCAACCCTGGAAGTGCACCCTGCGGTAATGTGTTGGGAGGGTGTTAATGTAAGCGAGCTTGGGGCTGTGGGTATGAGATTTGGAGAGGGTACTTGTGTGCTCGAGGATGACCACTGCCTGTGGCTGTTTGGCGGTGACTTTATGGGTGATTTTTCCAGTGTAAACGATGTGTATGAGAGAGATTGTATGTCCCTGGTGTGTGATTTTGTGTCCTTCATGTGTCTAGATGCTTACAGTGATCATACTTGTAATCATCTCCTTTTAATAGAAATACTATAAAGGGCATAGAATGAAAAATACATTCCCCTAAATCTAGGTACCTGTTACATGTGTGTACACATGTGCAGTGAAGACTTTATAATAGTCTAGTGGCTTGGCATATGGACAGAAATTGCCTAAGATTTGGCTCATCCGAGGGTGCAAGAATCACCTCTTCATTTTCAATCAATAAGTCAAGGGTTGTCATTCCCAGGATAAGAAAGACAGAAGCAGGGTGATGTAAGTGAAGAATGCGTGTGTGTGTGTGTGTGTGTGTGTGTGTGTGAGGATGGGTAGCATAGTGTGTGGGGAACAGCCTTCTATCAGCAGAGAGGCCTTTGCTTCTTACATCCTGTCCTTTACAGAGACTGAATGTTGTATAATAATTACATTTATTTCCTCACAACAACCCTGTGAGGTAGGTGTTACAAGTATTAGTACCCCCATTTTGCAGATAAAGAAGAGAGGGAGAGATAGCATTAAAAAAAACAAAACCAGGCATAAAAATCTGACCTTGTAGGAAGGGAGGAAATAAGCCAGAGACTTTACAGATATTTACCTTAAAACCCTGCAAGGTAGTTGCAATTATTATCACCATTTTATTTATAATTAAGGAAACTGAGGCAGACAGAAGTTAAATGACTTGTTTAGGGTCATACAGTAATAAATATTTGAAACTATATTTCAACTCGGGTTTTCCTGACTCCTGGCCCAGCCTCTATCCCTTGTGCCACCTAGCCAACTCTAATCAAGACGATCTGCTTGGTTTCAAATCCTGACTTCTAGCTATGTAAGTATAGGCAAGCCCTTTAAACTTAGTATCCTACAAAACTCTCTAACACCATAAATTACAGATGAATAGCCAATCTACCACATGAGGGCTGTTGTCTACACTGATGAAATCACAGGTCAGGCTCAAAAGAGACTGGAGAACAGATCAAAGTGTTAAATGACTTGTGGAACATCGCACAATGAATAAGTTTCAGAATAGGGATTTTTAAATCCAGCTCTTCTGACTTTAGGGCTCTGTACTCTAGATGAGATTCTGTGTCTCCTGCCCCTAATTCATCTTTCACAAGGTGCTAGAATTCTCTCCCTAAAGCAGAGCTCAAAGCTTAGAGAGTGGCACATCATAAAAATAGTCTAAATTTCTTAGTCTGGCATTCAGGGTTCTCCACAATCTTACCTTTTCTAGTCATCACGGATTTTTTTTTACCCATATTGAAAACTCACTTTCCCCTCAAATTCCTGTGCTCTCGCTCTCTCTCTCTCTCTCTCTCTCTCTCTCTCTCTCTCTCTCTTCTCTCTCTCTCTCTCTCTCTCTCTCTCTCTCTCTCTCTCTCTCCTCTGTTCCAAGGTAGAAGATCAGTAAGGGCTAGGCAATTGGGGTTAAGTGACTTGCCCAGGTCACATTAGCTAGGAAGTGTCTGAGGTCACATTTGAACCCAGGACCTCCTATCTCCAGGCCTGGCTCTCGATCCATTCTCTCGAGCCACCTAACTGACCCTACTCCCATGTTTTCTTGCTGCTTGGCTTTTGCTTATGTCATCTCTTGAGCCTGAAATGGCTTCCATAGCCAATAAATTTTAAGCATAGATCAAGACCCAGTTCAAGTGGCACTTTGTCTATAACCTTCTCTGAACCCTTGGAATTGATTTTTCCCTCCCAGGAAAAGTCATAGCATTTAGGTATGCATCTCACTTATCCCACTCTGATATGAATTTGAAGTGTCTGTATATTTATCTTATATTCTCTACTACTGGATTGTAAGTTTCCTGGGGGTAGAGTCATCATCTTATTGTTCCTAGTCCTCAAAACCCTCACCTTGCCTAGCACTAGACCCTGTACTTAGCTAGCATCTTCTCAATGTTTGTTTAATGAATAGATGAATGTGTAAGTGTGACACTTTCTGTAAACATGATGTGATAAATTCAGCATTGTGTATAAACCTGTGTATGGTCACCACTCCACAGGACTCTGGGAGCCCTTGCAAAACTCAAAGAAACTATTTAAGAGTGCTGGTGGTCTCCCCATGACAAGACTCTTGGTGATTTATTCTTTTTCTCCATCACTTTGTCCCCTAGAGATAGCACCCTCCCAAATTTGCCTTGGAAGGAAAGGGAGCCTCAAGGGAGACAGTGAAACTGAATGCTCTGTTCTTTCCGGATATGTCTTCTGGATATTTGCTGGGTGGGAGTGGGGGGTGGGGTGGGTGGGAACCCCCCCCCCAACCTTTCCCTCCTTCTAGTCTCAGAGAACCTTTCTATCCAGGCTTCCCAGAGAGCACAGGCCCTCTAAATAATGGGACATGTAGAAAGATTAATATTGAAACATTACCCTTCAACACTCTCCCTCTTGTACTTTTCATGCATTCCTCACTTACATCTCCTACTAAACCCTCACTTATATCCCCCAAACACGGTCCCCTTCCCACTCACTACTAGTCACTGACCAGCTTTTTCTGAATACTTTAATAATCCCTCCTTTCCTGAGTTTTCCCTCCATATCTCATTAACCCCCCCTTCTTACCTCACTACCCACTGACCTCCAAAACGACCCCTCCACATGAACTGCACCTTCCTAAATCCTCCTTCACTGATGCCCCCATACTTCCCATTGGCTCATCTCACTGACCCACCCATTAACCATTCATTGACAACCCCCTAATGACCCCTCTAAATGGACCTTCCAACACTAATCTTCTTTCCCTGGTTCCTGATTGACAGACTGATTGACTATCTCTCTCGGTCTCTCTGTCTCTGTCTGTCTCTCTCAGCACAGGCCTGATAGTGGCTAGTCAGACTCCCTGCAGACAAAATACCCTAGAAAACCCCCACGGGACATTCAGGATTAAGGGGCGGAGCAGCCCCAGATGCTGCCCATCCAGGATTTCAACCAAACACCTAATTCCCCTTGGTGGCCCAGCTGGGAGGGGGTGAGAGGGAGGGGAAAGAAGGGCGTTAGTCTGGGAGAGCCCCCGCGCCGCTCTCACCCACCCCACTTCAAGCATGGGAACTCGGCCCACTCCAGTTTCCTCCTTCCGACCCTCCCCCCGCCCCCATCAGATTCAATTTCCGCTTCTAAGTGTCTCTGAAGCCCTGTATCCTTCCCGGGATGGATGAGCCTGGGGCCTGGCCTGGCGCGGCCCCCTGCAGAGCTTCTCATAGGCGCCCGCACCGCCTCCGCCAACCCTATGTCCTACTGCTCTTTCCGAGCCCCTTCCTTCACCACCTCCAGAGCCTTTCACCCCAAACACACCCGCTCCCTAGCTCTGCTCCCTGCCTCTGCGTCTCTCTGAGTCTCTGTGTATCTCTGCTCTCTTGTCTCTTTCTCTCTCTCTCTAACACCTCTATTCATCTCTGGGAGCAACATCATTTATTTTGCACTTCCCAGATAATTTACTTTTTTTCCCTTCTACAGGAATTCTCCATTTCCCTATAAAATGAAAATTCATCTAGAATTACATCTTATGTCATCATTATGTTTATTAAGCGTGGATGATGTATATGAACAGGACGGGCTTGCTGCTGAGTGCTTAATGGTGCATAAGATTAAGCCGAGACTCTCAGCTGCGCAGCGACTCCCCTCCGGTTCCCATGTTGTAGAGGCTGCTGGGAGTACAAGTTCCGAGCGAGCGGACGGCCAGGTGAACTAGCCGCCGCACCCCCCCCCCCCAGCCGGCCTCTCTGCTGGCCCGGCCCAGCTTGGCCCGGCCCGGCTCCATGGCCCCTGCCTGACTCTGGGCGTCATGCGCCCGTCTGGGCCCTCCCTCCTCCGTTCGCTGCCCTCTGCAAGGGGCCGCCTCGGATTTACACAAACAAAACACACAGAACACCCCCGCCACCCCCACCCCAGGCCGGGGTTACTGCATTTAGGGCTTCTTCCTTTGCTCTCCCCTAATACGCCCCCACTCCTTCCTATTTTTTCTGTTCCTCTCTGTCCCTTTCTCTTGGTCTTTTAGATTCTCCTTCCCCCCCCCTCCCCAACCCTAGCCCCCTCCTCTCCTCTCTTGCAGTCTCTTTTCCTCTCTTCCCTCCCTCCCCCTACTGTCTCCCTCTCTCACTCCCCTTCTCTTCCCCCCAGTCCTCCCCACCATGCTTCCTCTTTCCCCATCACCCTTCGTTTCTGCTTCCCCTATGCCCCCCATTTTCCTTCCCTTCTCCCATTCCCTCCCGCTTTCCAGAACCCTTCTCTTCCTCTCTCCCCAGTCCCTCTCCCCCTCTCCCTCCCCCCCGCCCCCTCCCCCTCTCTTTCCCCGGCGCTGGCGGCCACAGCTCTGCAGCGCGCGCGGCACCAGCAGTCTATGACAAAAACATTATCCTTCTGGTGCTAAACAATCCAATAAACCTCTCCACAGGGAGAAAGTTAACCTCTTGTCTCTTCGGCTGATGCCTTCCAGCCCACGTGACTGCTGCCACAGTAAATTCAAATCATTAGTCTCCTCACCCCATCAAAAAACTTCTATTAGTAATGGAGACCTCGCCGGAGACCTTCCGCGGAGAGCGCTGCCTTCCCAATTCCCAGTGGAAAAATTCTGCGCGAAAAACTAATTCTACTTTTAATAATCTGTCATCAGGACCAGAGGCAGTCATAAATTATATGGGAGCGCGTGCGAGAGCGCGCCACAAGAGGGAAATCAGGGCGAAAAATCAAAGCCCAAGTTTGACAAACTTTCCTGAAGATAAATAATAACTTACAAACAGGATTAGTTGTAAAGTCACGCTCGGGCGGAGCCGCGGCGGCTACGGCGCTTCGGAGAGACCGTGTACAGCGCACCTGTCACCGGCCTCCCTCCTGGCGCCGCCTCCGCCCCTTCCTCCTCCTCCTCCTCCTGGTCCCCTTCCTTCTCCTCGTCCCCTTGCTATCCCTTCTCCTCCTCCTCTCCTCCTTCTCTCCTGCTGCTCCTCCTCTTTCTTCTTTCTTTTTCCTCATCTTCCTCCTTTCTCCTCCTTCCCTCTCCTGCTTCCACTTCCTCTTTGATCCCCTTCCTACTCTTCTTCTCACTCTCTGGTTCTCTCTCCCTGCCAGGAGTGGGGAACGCCCAGAGAGACCAATCCCCAATACAGTAAAGACAAGATTCCCACCTAGGATCACTGAAGGTCACTAGTTGACCATCTCCAATTGGCAGAATAAACTCTTGGGTATGGCAGATCCATGCCTCTTTGGGCGCCCCCATTCGGTGTGTGTGTTTGTGTAGGTGTATACATATATTGTGTGTACATTATATACATATTGTGAAGTATCACTTTATATCCATATGTGTTCGGTTTTCTGTGTTGGGGGTAACCTTCATTTCCCTTTCCTCCCCCACCCCACCTCCTTTTTCCTTTAATACTCAGAAGAGTCTAGAATGGTTGGAGATGGAATTGGGACTATGATTTCTACTTGTTTGTTTATTTCAGTTTCTGCAATGTTGGTGGGGTTGGGGGGGGCAGGGGAAGGAGTCCTCAGTCCAAGTGTTCGGTGGCTTGCCTCACAACCTGGGCTCTCGCCTCCAATATACCCCTCCCACATCCTAGAGCCCCCGACTCGACGCCTCCGACTTGAGGTTTCTGCCCTTTTCTCCTGAACTCTCGATACCCGAGAATATCCTACTCATCCTCCACCCATGTGCCCCATCTTCCCTAACCCTCAGAACTCTGAGCTGTCATCCCCCAATGCCCTTTGCCGGGGTAATTCCGCCTGAGTTCACAGACCCCGACCTCTAGAGCTCCCTATCCCTATCCCCAACGCCTACTCCCAGGCCCCCCTACATAGCTAGACCCCAGCACTCCTAACCCTCGCTCCCCTCCCCTGCGTCTAGACCTTGCTCCGCCTCCCTGTGCCCCTGCCCCCGCCCCCTCAGCGCCCCTCAGCGCCCCCCAGCGCCCCCGCCCCCGCCCGCACAATCTCGCCGCTGACAGCAGCGCGGGTGATAAATGCCCGCGACGCGGGGAAGGAATTGCGCAAAATAAAGAAGCGTGTTCCAACAAGTCCTGTCAGGGCGCATTGATTTAATCATCTGCAGAAATACACATTCTGGCTTCCTGGAGCGGAGCGTGCCCGCCCGCCTGGCCACAGGGTGGGGGAAGGGGGTTCGCCTGGCCAGAGGAGGGGGATCCAGACATGGGGGATGGAAGGAGGGCTAAAGCGAGTTGAGAAGAGTAAGAAGAAGGGTGCTGCGGTTGGGGAGCTGACAAAGGAGCAAAGGGGTGGGGTTGGGGACAAGGTTCTTGGAAAAGGGGTCTCCAAGGACTCCATCTTCCTGCCTCTATCTCATGCTCCATGGGGATATCAGGGATAAGGGTGAGATCTAGGGCCGAAAATACAGCTGCCAGGGACTTCTCTCGTTCCCCCATCCCCATCAGTAGCCATGCCAACCTCAGGATTGAAAGATGTCTTCCATACCCTCTGCTGACAAACACCCTCCGAGGTCCCCCCTTTTATGAAAAGGGTTTGAACCTCGTGGAATCCGTGAGTGCTCCATAGAAGGAGCGCTTTATAACTGGGCCACAATTCCTGTCACCCAGCACGGTCTGGGGCATCTCTACCCCATCCCCTCATGGCCTGGTTACCACCCCCACCCCAAGCTTCCACTGGGCTCTGGCCTCGGTCGGTCAGGGATCACAGCCCCCCCGGAATGCCCCCGCTCCCGCCCTGCCCGAGGCGCCACAGGAAGCCTGGAGCGGGAGGAGGGAAGAGGGACAAGAAGAGGGGGTGGGGAGGGAATTATGCAGGGTCGAAGGAAGGCCCGTAGTCAAGGCAGGGGCCAGGTCCTAGGGAACTGTCTATGGGATCCAGACTCTTCCTCAGCGCCCAGCCCATCTCTCTGATTATTATTTGGGGTCCAAGCCCTCAGGAAGACCTACTTTGGGAGTAGGGGCTTCTGATAAGTGAACCCATACTTACCCCTGTAAGGGAAGAAGGGAGGAAAGAGAGCGACTCCTGACTCACTTCATTTTCTTCTTAGTCCTCTCTCCCACACTCCCGCCCCATGCCCCCAACCCCCACCAGTTATCTGGAGAGTTGGAAAGTTGTGGCAGCTTCTTATCCTGCCAGAAGGTGGCAGGCCTGGCAAGGCCTGGACCCAGAAAACTGTGGAGGGGTTCATATGGGGTAACTTGGAAATGTGGGGAAGTGGGGCGGATACATAGGGAAGCCAAAATATTGAGGGGTTCAGGGAACACTGAGTGCACTGGAGCATACACTGGCCTAGTCCAGGGTTGACTCAGGGCTACTCCAGACGACTTTCTGCCTTTTGGATATGGGTCAGATTAAGGATGATTGTTAAGGATGATGTTTCATTTGTTCTGAAACTTCCATCACTTGAGTATTGGAGGGACCTCCTCTGAGGGAACCCAGCTCTTCAAGCCTCAAGCAGAGGGAAGAAGGGCCAAAGAAAGGCTAGGAACTCAGCAAGGAGAAGGAATCAGACCCTGCCCAACATTAGCCTCTGATGTTACTACAAGTTTGAGATCTCTGAGTTCAGAGAATCAGAGAATTTATAGGGCCATATCTTGGAGGTCATCTAGTCCAACTCTTATTTACATATGGGGAAACTGAGGCCCATAGAGGTTAAGTGACATGATCAAAGTCACATAGGTAGTAAGTAGCAAAGCTAGGAGTAAATGAAACCATTCTGCCTCCTGTCCTATTTTATATTACAATAAGGAAACCACTACTATAGAGTAAATATGTTAGGGGCTTAAGGGGAGGTGGGAACTTGTTAATTGAGGGGGATCAATGAGACAGGGTGAAACAAGAAGATTTAAAGGAGGGATCAGTGAGGGAGGATTAGAAGGGAGTCAGTGAATTAATTGGAAGGATCAGTGGGGGAAATCTGTTATGAAGGTTCAAGGGAAGAGTGAGGGAGTCAGTGTTTGAGGTTAGGGTCAGTGAGAGAAGATCAGTGAGAAATTAATCCATGAGAGGGAACACTAGGGGAGTTAGCTGGAGGATTACTCAGAGGATTTGTAAGGGGGTTCAGCAAGGGTGGTGGGGGTACAGTAGGAAAACCAGTAGGGAGAGGTCAGTGGGGAAAGGTTGGGGAAGAAGATCAGTGGAGAGATATTTGAAGGAAAAGTCCAGAGAGGGAGCACCTAATCACAGTTGCCTGTTCCCATCCTCATTTTTCTCCTTTCTACCAGCCTGGCCTCCCCAAGTTTGATCCACCAAATAGGAGAAGCACTGCCATCACTACACTGAGCCTCTAGGGGGCTCTAATCCTCTCTCTTGGCCCAGGGAGGTCCAAACACTTTTATCCTTGTTCAGCAGAGATAAGGTTGGGATTTTTCCAGAAGAGCTTTGCTAAGCAACTACTAAGTGGGAAGAGGGGGAGCTGGGAAGAGGGAGGAGAGAGCAAAATTTTAAAACCTTGAAAGACGTTTAAGGAAGACAGATTTCTCCTCCTGATGGAACTCGGTTCTAGCCCCAGGTGTGTTGGGCTGCTATGCTAAAAAGTACTTCAGTTTCTACTCACCAGAGTCCTATCTAAGAAACTATGGAAAAATGACCCCTCCCTTCCCTTTGGTGGAAATTGTCAGTGGTTATTACCGTGTGTAAAGTATTGTTCTGCTGTGAACCTGGATTCCAGAAAGGACCACTCCCAGGGAAGTGGGGGGGGGGGGGAGAACATCTGAGGAATGAGTCATCAAAGAGAACCTGGGAAGTGGGTGGAGCAATTTACCTGGGCCATTAGTCATTGGGTTCAGGTCCTGTCTATTACCACTGCTCTGAAAATGAGCTGAGAGATTGAGTCCCAGTGGCTTTCAGACAGGAAATAGACCCACAGTGGGAGGTGTAACAAGGAGACCAGTTAAAAACTGAAAGAATTTAATCTATATATAGGTAGCCTTAGCAATGGGAAGGTGCTAATTCTTACCTACAAGGCCAGAGGGGAGGAACTAGGTCCTGAAGGCAGAAGCAGAGGGGAAGAAAAAGGTCTAATACCTGGCTGGTGAATATATTTTAACAATAATTATTATTGTTAGTATAGCAAAGGTTTGTTTCATTTCTATTTTCTCATTTGATCTTCATGAAATAATCCTGGGACACATGTACTATTATTAATTAGAAGTAATATGCCCAGAAGCATTTTTCATAGGAAGAAAATGAGGCCAAAGAAAGCTAAGTAACAGCTAATAAGTGAGGCAGGAAATGAGTACACCATGCTGATTCCAAGTCCAGTACAAGTTTGGATTGAGAAGAATGGGTTTGGGTTGAGGGTAGGATTTCTAGGGATGGGAGACAGACTCTGGCCAGGTGTAGAAGATGAAACTTCCAAGTGTTCCAAGGATGACCTGCTGGAAGCCCCAGGAATAGGAGCTAGCTACAAAGTTGGGAGGTGCATACCTGGTGGTAAAATTGGCAAGCAGGTTCTAAACAAGCTGGGAAATTTAGGAATCTTGCTACACTGAGTTTACTTCAGGCTAGAAGACTAGGAATTTGACTTAGCATCTAACCTAGGCAGAATTGAGGCCAACAGCTTCATAGAACCACAAAAAAAAGATCTGTCTAGATCTCTTCTTTAGCTTGAAAGACTAGGGTTTACTTTGAAGATTTCTATTTGATTTCCCCCTTCTGTTAATTGTTTTAAACACCAATCGCAAACACAGTGGTACAATTCGAAGCCCTAAAGGAGGCCAATGGAGTTATTTTACAGAAATCAAAGCCGATAAGTTGAGATACTATGTCCCCTTCCATGAGTACTATGTGAAAAGGACCTAGAATGAGACTTTGTTGAATTTTCAATATACATTATCAGAGTGGTAACAAAACAAACAAACAATGAGGGGACTGGTAAGCCAAGGGCCTGGGTTCTGATATGAGTACATTTGAGGAAGGGAAGAACAGGATACTATCCTCCCTTTGTCATCAGAACAGGGACATCAGAAGGACCTTGAAGAAGAAGGCAGGTCTCTTCTTCCCAACTCCATCACCATGGTTCTTCTCATTTAATCCAGCAAACATTTATTGATTACCTACTATGTGCTAGGCATTGTGCTGAGGATACAAAGATAAAAACAAAATAATACCAGCTGTCAAGGACATTATGTTCTAATGGAAAGCCCTCCCTGGGGATACCACCATATCAAATTGACTTTATATGACTTTGAAGTAAAATCCATGCACTTTGAGAAGTGATACTGACCTCTTGGTGGTTCCAGGAACTAAACACTCATCTCTCTGGCTGTCTCCCATACCACAAACACTCTTCCCTCCTCTGATCTATCTACTGACCTTCCTAGTGCCTTTTCTCTGTTCATTTTTTCCCTATTTATTCTGTATATAACTTGCTTTGAATATATATATATGTATATATATACATATATTTGTTTGGATGTCCCCCTCTTTAGATCATAAGCTCTTTGAAGGCAAGGGCTGTCTTTTGACTTCTTTTTTTCTTTTTAAACCCCCTATGCTTAGCATAGTGTCTGGCACATAGTAAGTGCTTTATAAATGTTTATAGATCGATAGTCTCTGATTGCAGTTATTGGAAGGTCCTACTCCCCTGATTTCTCCTTAAGTCATTTGATCTGAACTGTATTCACTAGTTTCTCCTTAGGTAGCCTTTTTTCATCATGTAGGTGGTAATTATTTGCTATTATTATGGTCTAATGTGTTTTTCTACTCTAAACCTTCAGTGATGGGGTTCTCAAAGGTCATTGAAGAGGAGAAGTAGGGGGAGGAGGGCACCTGAGTTATCAGAGAAAACCTATGGAAGCAGGCCAATGAGCCAGGAAAAACCTCAAAAAGTCACTTGGCTGCTATCCTGTCAATCATCTATGTTCTGCAAATTAGCTGATAGCTGGTAGTATCTGTCAAACAGGAAACGGGAACTTAGAACAAAAGCCAATGTCTTGAAAATAGAGAAGAGCAATTGGCTTCCTTCTGGAAGTGAAAAGGTTTGCAGAGAAAGAAAGGAGGAAGTGGCAATTGGTGAGCCCAGTCCTTTAAGAATGAGGATGGAATTGATAACAACAATAATGTTTATGTAGTATTGTAAGGTTTGCAAAGCACTTTACAAATATTATTTCATTTTATCCTCATGACAATTCTGAAAGATAGATGTAATGCTATTATCCCCATTTTACAGATGGCAAAACTGAAGCAAACATCAAATGACTTGCCCAGGGTCACACAGCTAGTAAGTATCTAAGGCCATATTTAAACCTAGGTCTTCCTGACTCCAGATCCAGCACTCTATATTTTGACTGACCTAGGTGCTAAGATGGGATGCACTATTGCCCCATGACAAATAGTAGGATTAATTCCAACTATGAACCTAGAATGAGGGGCAAAGAGAGATTGCTTACTTTATGAGCAGTAAGCTTTATGGCACTATGAAGACTGGAACAGGACTACAGTTGGGACCTCAGTCAAACTTCATACTCCAAACTTCAAACTGGAGTGAACTTTTGGTCCCTTAGCACCTAGGTTCTGCTTAGAACACTGGCATCAGTCTAGGCTTTCTTGATTAATTTTGCTTTCTCTTCTCTTCTCTTCTCTTCTCTTCTCTTCTCTTCTCTTCTCTTCTCTTCTCTTCTCTTTTCCTCTTCTTTTCTTTTTTCCTTTACCTTTACCTTCCATCTTAGAATCAATACTGTGTATTGTTTTCTAAGGCAGAAGAATAGTAAGGGCTAGGCATTGCCCAGGGTCACACAGCTAGGAAGTGTCTGAGGCAAGATTTGATCCCAGGACCTCCCATCTCTAGGCCTGACTTTCAATCTATTGAGCCACCCAGCTGCTCCCTATTTTGCTTTCTTGATATGGATTGTGTCCTGCCTGGAACCTACACTCCATGCTAATCCTTCCATTTGAACAAGGTAAGATCTCTAGTATGAGGCTCTCATTAGGGATCTGAGTACCATGTGTCATCATCCCTGAAGTCTCTTTGTTTCTCTTTTCAAACATTAAACCCTACCCCCAACTTTCTGGGACTTCCTGCTCCCTATTTGAGGAACACTTCCTAGTTATCAACAACTTTCAGAGCAGATATGACTGACAGGTCTTTAGTCCAATGATTGATTAAACCCATTCTGGCTTGGGCTTCCAGCCCCACCTACTTCCCAAAGTCCTCTTAAAGGACTCCCTAGAGTACTTCACTCCACTTCAGAATTTTTCACAGACCGACTACTACAATTTCACAGTATAAAAATGTTTTATACATACACAATACTAATTATAGCTGAGTTCTGCCAACAATGTGAGCAGAGATACCCTTGGCCAGTTTCTCAGGTTTTCCTTGGCATGGAGGTGAGGTCACTCCTGGTTTCAAAGTAAAATGGAACCTTCGAGAGGCAGTGCTCAAGCCCTGATGAGTGGCTGTTAATGGAGACTCAAACTGAACATGGACTGAACAGAGACAAATTACCAGTGAACCACAAACAGAATTGGAATAACCCTAAGAATGGTATTTTTAAAGTAGACAAATTAATGATTATCAGAGAATGGGGATAGAGAAGTCCAGGAAAATAATTAAAAAGTGATAGTATAGAGAGCAGCTGAGTGGCTCAGTAGATTGGGAGCCTGTCCTAGAGAAAGGAAGTTCTGGATTCAGATCTGGATTTAAACATGTCCTAGATGTGCTACCCTGAGCAAATCACTTAACCCTTATTGCCTAACTCTTACTGCTCTTCTACCTTGAAACCAATACACAATATTGATTTTAAGATTGAAAATAAGTTTTTTTTAATGGATAGCATGTCCATTTGTTCTAGAAATGCCTAGTTTCTCTGGCCCAAAGTAGATGTTCTTTCTTAATTCTATCTTCCTTGACCTCTCAGCAATATCTGCCACTGTTGGCCAACATTTCCTCATAGATGTATTCTTCTGTTTTTGATTTGTTTTTTTTGGGGGGGGGTATGGTTGTTTTTCTACTGGTCTCCTTCCTGTACAGAAAACTCTTCAGTCTCCTTTGTTGATTCACTATAGGCCTATTAACTACAGGTTTACCCACCGAGGTCCTCTTCTCTTTTCTTTCTATACTCTCACTCTTGGTGGATCCATCATCAGCTCCCATGGGTTTAGTTATCATCTCTATGCAGATGATTCACAGATCTATATATCCAGCCTTATATCTCTCATGAGCTAGAGTCCCGTTATCAAAACCTGCCTAGCTGACTCTCAAGTACTTTTTAAGCCCCAAACCAAACTCGTCTTTCCCTCCAAACTCATCACTATTATAACTGTTGAGAGCATCACAAGCCTTACAGATACTAGATGCAACTTTTGTGTCATCATCTTTGACTTCTCAAACTATGCCCTGATACTTTTGTTCAGACATATCTAACTCTTTGTGATCCCATTGGGGGTTTTCTTGGCAGAGATACTGGAGTAGTTTGCCATTTCCTTCTCCAGCTCATTGGACAAATGAGGAAACTGAGGCAAACAAGTTTTTTAAGTGACTTGCCCAGGCTCACACAGCTAATAAGTGCCTGAGGCCAGATTGGAATTTAGGAAGATGAGTCTTCCTGACTTCAGGCCTGGCCCTTCATTCACTGTTTCAACACCTAGCTGCCCTACCACATATCCAGTCAGTTGCCAAAACTTGTTGCTTCTTTATGCACTATCTCATTCACAGCCCTTCTCTACTCTAACAGCCCGGATTCTGGTTCAGGCTTTCATTAACTCCCAACTAGACTTGAAACAGTCTCCTATATGGTTTCCTAGCCTTTCTCCATGTCCATCTACCTCCAAACAGCTGCCAAAGTGGTTTTCCTACATGTATGTCTGAGTATCTCATCCTCTCTGTTCAGTAAAAACTCCCATGACCCCCTGTTGCCAATAGGCTCAAATATAAATTTCTTTGTATGAAACATAATGCTCTTTGCAAGTTTGCCCCTCAGTACTGTCTTAGCTCACTAACAAATTATATTTCTCCTTCTGTCAAACAGACCTCTAGGTACAGTTCCACCAGTAAGACACTTCATTTCCCATCTTGTTACCTTTTTTTTTTAAACCCTTACCTTCCGTCTTGGAGTCAATACTGTGTATTGGCTCCAAGGCAGAAGAGTGGTAAGGGCTAGGCAATGGGGGTCAAGTGACTTGCCCAGAGTTACACAGCTGGGAAGTGTCTGAGGCCAGATTTGAACCTAGGACCTCCCATCTCTAGGACTGGCTCTCAATCCACTGAGCTACCCAGCTGCCCCCGCATCTTGTTACCTTTGCATTAGCTGTCCCCCATGCCCAGAATGTACTCCCTTCTCCCCACTTCTGCCTCTTAGAATCACTACCTTCTCCAAGAGGCCTTCTTGATTCTCCCTTCCCCCTTTACTTCCTCCCTATTCACTATGTAGGAGCTTGGAATAGGGAGGGGACCAGTGATATTGATATAGTTGAGGAAGCTGCCTTGATCAATGCAATTTTTCTGTAATTTCTAGTGCTGGAGAATCTCCTAGACTGCAAAGGGACTGTGTCCTGCTTTATAGTGTCAGAGGCAGGACATGAACTCAGATCTTCTGGTTTTGAGGTTATCTCTCAATCCAGTCATGCTTACACTACTCATACATTATGAATATGTTGATCTTTCTGTCTTCTCCCCCATTAGAAAGAAAACTCCTTAAGGGCAAGGTTTCACTTTGTTTCTGAATCTCCAGCCCTTACCACAGTGCCTGGGAACAACACTGTAAACTTTAAAAAAAAAAAAAAAACCTCTTACTTTCTGTCTTAGTAACAAATCTAAGACAGAAGAGCAAGGGCTAGGCTAATGAGGTTAAGTAGTTTGTCCAGGATCACATAGCTAGGAAGTGCCAGGGGTTGAATTTGAACTCATGTTCACTACAAACTTATTAAAAAAAAAATAACCACCAACCCTTACCTTCCACCTTAGAAGTGATACTATGTATTGGTTCCAAGGCAGTAGGGTGGTAAGGGCTAGGTGATAGGGTCAGTTTGACTCAGGGAGAAAGGAGCCATGAATAAATCTCACAGAGACCCTTCTTTACCCCTACCTAGAAGTCTGTATGACTGGATTGAAGAGTGGAAGGAGAAATGTAATTTGTTAGTGAACTAAATAGGTATGGAGAGTTAAGAGATGCCTCAGAAAGAATTATTTGTGGCTCCTTTCTCCCTGGGTCAAGCTGACCCTATCAGCTAGGTAATGGGGGTTAGGAGACTTGCCCAGGGTCACATAGCTAGGAAATATCTGAGGTGAGATTTGAACCCATGTCCACTGCAAACTTTTTTTTTTAACCCTTACCTTCCACCTTAGAATCAATATTATGTTTTGGTACCAAGGTGGAAGAGTGGTAAAGGCTAGCCAATGAGGGTTAAGTGACTTGCCCAGGGTCACACAGCTAGGAGGTGTCTAATGCCAGCCACATCTAAACCTAGGACTTCCCATCTCTAGGCTTGGCTCTCAATGCACTGAGCCACCCAGCTGCCCCCACTGCAAGGTCTTAATAAATATTTAGTTGAGTGATTGATTCTCTGTATATGAAGGTATGGCTAGAGACAGGTAGAAAAGGCAGGGTGATGGAGAAGAGTTGGAGAGAAGGGAAACCAGAACTCCTGTGGGAGAGGAGGGAGCAGTGAGCTTCCCGAACCTCCCTCCCCCTTGAGGAAGGGAAGAAGACATCTCCTCTAAGCCTCACTTCCCCCTCTCATCACCAGAGGGTCTCTGCTCTCCCCCTCCTGCCCAGCCCCCAAGAAGAAGACGGGAGAACAGGTCAGGAGGGGGAGGTGTACTCCCTCCCCTTCTCCGCTCCCCTTGAACAGTGTCCAGTTGGCCCTTCCCCACGGTCCACCTACCTCTCTCCTGGCCCCCCCTCCTCCCAGGCAGTCCCAAATCGGGTGGGCTTTGGCTTCACTAGTGACTTTAGTGTGCCAGGCTCGGCCTGGAAGGTCACCTCCTTCATCACGAATTCTATTTGCATCCGGAATCGCATGTACATGAAAAATGTGTCCGCGTGCGGCCCCGACTGCAGACGCAGATGAAATTCTGTGCGGCGCCTGATGCGCGGTAACCTTTGCAGATGGCGCCGCTATTGCTGAGAAATGGATTGCTTAATAAAGCGTATCATCCGACATATTTGCCGCTTGGCCAGCCAAACAGAAGTTGTTTTTTGCACAAATTTCCTTGTCAAATTTGTCAATGTTCATGTCATTTCTGCTTTAGGTCACAGAGCAAGGTGCAAATTCCTGGCGTCTTCACTGGCTGCAGCCAATTTCGGCGATTTCTGCGGTGATGGGGATTCTCCAAGGAGCTGCGCGCCCGCCTTCCCTCTTCAGAGCACGAGAGAGGGCGCTGAGCATCTCCTCCAGGAAGCCCACAGGCCTGGAGGAGACCTTGGTGGAGGGAGAGGGAGGGACGAGAAGCTTATTCCCATTTTACCTCCACAGATGTTTTCCCCCAGGGGAGACATTTAGGACTGGAGGAGGGGCAGTCTCCTCCCACCTTCAGGAATGAAGTTGCAGCTGTTTCCTAAAGGGAAACCCGGATCTAGGGTTCCCCTTCCCCCCATGCCCCCTAGGGAAGTCAGCTTCTCTTATCCCCTGGGCCTCATTGGAAGCTCCTTCCCCTTTTTTCTCCAGGACCCTTTGGAGATCCCTAGGAGAAACGAGAGGGAGCCTTCCCCTAGGCCCTGCTAGTCTTTAGACACACCTTTTTTTGCCTATCTGTGAAGTGGAGACAGTGGAAGGGCCCTGAGAAAGATTCAATCTCTTCTGCTCCCCCTCCTTCCCTTTGCACCAAAGGCCAGGGTTCCAAACCGAAGATGGAGGAGGCAGCCAGGCAGGAATCATCTCCTCATAAAAGCAATGAACGACTCCTGCCCCCTCCACACTTATTTTAGGCAGGAAGTGGGGGGGGGAGGGGACCTCCCAGGAGCACTAGCTGGAAATCCCACCAACACAGTGTAAGTCCCGAGGCCAAGCCCCGAGGATTGTCATGGATCCTCCTCAGTCCAGTTGGGAAGCTTGGGGGATGGGAGGTGGACCAATGAGGAGGAGACCGGGAGATGGAGAGGAATTGACCACAAATCTGGTAGAGCAGTTACTGCTGCCCCTGGGGGGGGCAGGGGTGTGGGGGACACATAGATA
Organism: Monodelphis domestica; assembly: GCF_027887165.1. Lineage (NCBI taxonomy): Eukaryota > Metazoa > Chordata > Mammalia > Didelphimorphia > Didelphidae > Monodelphis > Monodelphis domestica. The sequence continues at coordinate 116,286,048 of NC_077227.1, read as the reverse complement.
AATGGATTTGGGCAGGTTGCTGTTATAAGGGCAAGTTTTTGGAGGACACTTTCTGGAGTGACTAGAGAGGGGAACTAAGTATATGAGCATAGACAAAAGTGGGAGGCAGGTGTGTGTGTAGTATGGGAAAGTAAGTGCTTGGGAGCCTCGGTGAATAGGGACGGGAGTGGAGCAAGGAAGGACCAGAGTGCATGGGGACAGGAATAAGGGGGCAGATGTCCCAGACAAGTATATCCCGCCCCCCCTTATCCCAGTCCCTTTGGGAGGATAGTGGACGTGGAGCTACCAGGCGATGCAGTGGGCAGTGCAGGGGAGGACGTTAAGGAGTTGGAGCAGGCAGGGCAATATTCCGCCAGGTAGAGGCAAGTGGGGATGGAGAAAGGAGAGGCAGGTAAAACTGGTGTGTGTGGGAGTGGGGAACCATTAATAGGAGGGGGCGCCTCTACTACGTGGGGAGGGGGGGGTACTGTCAGATTATTAATGGCCGCGCGTTGACTCAATTACATCCAGCCTGCTTTTGTTGGCAGGCCTCCGCAATTATGCATCTCATTACGGGCGGCCGCCCAAATGCATCCTGGGAGGAGACCAGAACTCCAAATTAACTTTCTTGGCGCTGAGGGGGCTGGTTGGCCAAAGCGGCTTGCGCTGCAGCCAATCAGGGTGGGCTCCAAGAGGGAGGGGTCACAGGAAGGGCGCTGTGAGTGAAGCCGGGCAGTGTGCAAGAGTGTGAGTTGGTGATGGTGGTATGTACCTTCCTGACTGTACCTGAATTGATTAGTGGGCCACGATGGCTAAGCCCTCTTTCCACCGAACCTCTCCACCTCAATCAGAGTAGAAGGTCCAGAGGTCCCAGATTCACGTGTCAGGTTTTTAGGGGTGGCAGGAGATCCCGCCCAGGACCTGCAGTCGCTGAGGTATTTGGTGACTTCAAAGAGACTGTCCTCTGTCTTCCTGTCCAATATATGGGATATGGAGAGGCTTGGATGCCCAGGGCATGGGCACAAAATGCTTGCAGTTGCAATCACGTCTGCACTCACACTGTATCCCAGATGAGCACTTTCAAGGCCATGCACAAAGGGGTGAGTGCAAAATCTGAGAAAATGGAAAATTCATCTTTTAATGTTTTCATCCAGGTTTCCTTCTTTGCAGTCTCTGAAGAAAAGATTACCTTTATAAGAATATGAGCCATTCCCCAATTGATAAATGGTCAAAAGATAAAGAGACAGATTTTTTGGATGAAGAAATTAAAGCCATATATAGTCATATGAAAAAATGCTCTTAATCATTAGAAAAATGTCAAAACAACTCAGAGATATCCTTTCACACCTATCAGATTGACTAAAATAATAACAGGTAAAATGACAAATGATGAGAGGGCCCAGCGCAAATGGGGACAATTAATACACTGCTGGTAGAATTGTGAACTGATCCAGCCATTTTAGAGAACAATCTGGAATTATGCCCAGAATTATAAAACTGTATCTACCCTTAGACTCAGCAATACGTGCTGGGTCTGTTTCCCAGGTAGATCAGGAAAAAGGGAAAAGAACCTCTATAGTCTAAAATATTTATAGCAATTCTCTGTGGTTGCAAAGAATTGGCAACTGAGAGAACTGAGAGAACGCCCATAAATTGGGAAGTGGCTGAACAAGTTGTGGCATATGATTGGGATGGAATACTAAATTGCACAGTAAGGAACAATAAACAGGTTAATTAAAAAGAAACAAATAAAACCATAGAAAGGGGCACCTAGGTGGCTCCGTAGATTGAGAGCCAGACCTAGAGTAGGAAGGAAATGGGTTCAAATCTGACCTGACACTTCCTAGCTGTGTGACCCTGGGCAAGTCACTTAATCCCAATTGCCTAGCGCTTACCTCTCTTCTGCTTTGGAACCCATACTTAAGATCAACTCTAAGACAGAACATAAAGATTTATAATTTTATTTTAAACATGGAAAGAGAACCTGAAACATGAAATTATGAAAAGTAAAACAAGTAGAACCAAGAAAATATTAAATACAGCTCCAGAATTAATGTTTGAAAAATAACTTGTGAATGTCCACCTCCAGAGAAAGAATGATAAATAGAAACACGAAAGACATAGTTTATATGTATGTATATTTTTTTGCCAAATGATGCCTTCTCTAGGGTGAAAAGGGGAGGGAGATATCTGGGAATTTTCATGTAACCAACAAACAAGCTAAAAAAAAAGAAAAAAAGATTACCACCTTCCTTGTCAACATTAACCCCAGTACCCACATCCTGGACCCATTCTTTCCTTTATCTCCATTACCTTGCTTACCAATTATCCCCTTTCATATATCTCCAATTTCCCTTTCTACTGGCTCTTCCTCTCAGTCTAAAAAATATGCTTAAATCTCTGCAATGCCACTTTATCTTCCCTAAAAGTTAATTTCCTTGACCCTGCTATGGCTTTACCTCTCCCTCCCCTGTAATGATTAACCTGCCTTACCATCCTTTCATTCCTCAGTTCCTTGGAATCTACTTTCTGTAACCACTAATCTACTAGAACCTTTAGTTCCCAAAATGTAGGCCTTATTTTCAGCTTTGTCCTCTTCGTTCTCCCTTTTTATCACCACACTCTCTTTTCTTGATACCATCATTTCCTTGTATTATGCATTACTGGCTACTCTTTTATCAATATCTTCTATTTCCATGGCATCGATTATGACTTCCAGCATTGACTATTCCAATCTTTTGTCATTTCCCCCCAATTCTTTGAAAAGTCTTTGATTTCTCTTTTCTTTGCCACTCACATCTTATCAGTCACCAAATGTATTTATTTTTGGTTCCTTTCCTTTCTCTTTTATTGCCACTACTCCAATTCATACTCTCCTCTATTCTTATATTGACTGTTGTAATAATCTTCTAAACTTGCTTTTCTCTACCTCCTTTCTACCTTTATTTTCCCTCTCTCTTTGATTGTAGACTCTTTGCAAGCAGGGCCTATGTCCTCTCTTCTTCACTGCACTTGAGTAAGTTGTTTTATATATAGTGGAAATGTAATAATTTTTTAAAAATTGAATTGGGTTGAATTTAACATCTCCATCATTAAACTTCTTCATGGAACATTCTTACTGTGGGTTATGAGATTTGGTCAGTGTATCTCTGTGTCTAGGCAGCTTCCTTAGTTCCATCATTCTTATAAATGACTTCATTAAGCTGTCAATCAAAAGCCCTCGATTCACTCTCCCTTTTCTCTGTCCTCCAACAGCCTGTATCCATGCATGTGTGAAATACTGGAAAGAACTTGGAATAAAAAACCTGGGATTGAGAACTGACTGACACTTTCTAGCTGTGTAACTTTGGACAAATTATGGGACCATATATTAAAAGCTAGAAGTGACCTTGGAGAGCATCTTATCCATTCAAAGATGAGGAGACTGAGTCCCAGAGTTTTGAAAGTCACAAAGCAACCAGAATTCAAACCTAGTTCTTTGGACTAGAAATCCAGTAGACTCAAATTATTTAAATTCTCTGAGCCTTCATTTTCTCAATTGTAAAACAGAGATAATAGCACTTGTATCAATTACTTTCTAGTGACCTTATAAGGGAAAGTGTTTTACCAATGGTAAAGTGATGTATATAGACACGATGATAATTTTTTATTGTTATTGTCTGGGTGCATTGAATTGAAAATGTGTGGGTGCACAGTAATTCTGCAGCCATACTTAGTATTCTCCCCTTTTCACTTTCTTGGGTTCTCAAGTTACTCTAGTTTCTATTTGGGACACCTGACACCCCAGATCCCCAATACATTACTTACACATGCTCACATTTACCCACAGAGCCAAAGATCCAGTCACATACTCAGACTCAGACAGAATTTAGAGATCCTTTAGGCTAATCTCATTTTACAGGTGAGAAAACAGACCCAGAGAAGGGAAATCTCATGACAGAGTCTAATATAATTGCAACCTAGGTCTTCTGGCCACTAGGCTAGTGTTCTTTCCTGCCTGCCACATACAATTTGATTCATTCCAACCAGCATCTATTAGACATCTATTGTGGGCCAAGCACCATACTAAACAATGGAAACAAAAACCTAAGTGAAAACTGGTCTCTGTCCTCAAGGAACTTACCTTCTTCTAGGAAATCTAACTAAATTGGGCAGTAAATATAGGTAATTTGAGGAGACAGAGAACATTAACAAGGAGGGAAGACCAGACAAAGCATCTAGTAGGATCTGGAAACTGGGTTGTACCTTAAAGGAAACAAAAGAATTCTAAAAAGGGGAACTGAGGAGAGAGTACAGCTCATACATAAGGGCAAAGCTTATATAAAAGCTCCCAGGCAGGCCTTTGTGGGCAAGTTTCCCCCCTCTATTAGACTGTAGACTTTTTGGAAGCAGGTTCTGTATCATATCCACCTTTGTATGTGCTGCAGTATTTAGCATGGTTCTTATTTTTTAAAGCCCTTACCTTCTCTTCGAATTGTTACTAAATATCAGTTCTAAAGCAAAAGAGTGGTAAGTGCTAGGCAATTGGGGGTCAAGTGACTTGCCTAGGGTCACACAGCTAGGAAGTGTCTGAGGTCATATTTGAATCTAGGACCTCCTGCCTCCAGGCCTGATTGGCTATCCACTGAGCCACCCAGCTGTCCCAGATTTTTTTGGTATATGGTAGAAATGTAATCATTAAAAAAAAATGAATTAGGTTGAACTTAACACATCTGTCATTAAACTTTTGATGTTGGGGACAGCTGGTAAACCAGCTTGGCTGAAAGTAGAGTGCATGAAAGGGATTAACTCAGAATAAATCTTCAAGGGTAGGCTGATTGGATTCTGAAAGGCTTTGAATGCCAAATTGGGCAGTTTATATTTAATCCTAGAGGTAGAAGCAAGCCATTGAATGACATGATCAAACCTGTGCTTTAGAAATATCACAATGGCGGCTATGTAGAGTTTTGTATTGAAAAAGGGAGAGACAACATACGTGAAGACCGATTAGGAGAAAGTTGACGAAGATATCTACACCAGAGGTCATGAGAGCTTGAAGAGAGTAGTAGCTGTATGAGTAGAGAAAAAGGGAGAGATTTGAGACATGTTAAATTTGAAGTCATTTAATATAATACCATTCATACTCACGTACAATACACAAACACACATCTTCAGTAGATGGTTCCCCGGATTTGATGTCAGAACACAAAGACTCAAGCTCTATCTGTTATTTACTGTCTGATTCAAGTCATTCACCTCTCTGGCCTCAGTTGTTTTCTTTTGTTTTTAATATGTAAAATGAAGAAGTTTGATTAGATGATCTAGAAAAAGCTGTCCACACTGGTTGTCTCCACTTTTTTGCCAGTCACTTACCTCTCAACCCTTTCGATCTGACTTCCAAAGTCATTCTTCAACTGAGACAGCTCTCTTCAAAGTAACCAGAGATCTCTTAATCATCAGATCCAATGCCCCTTTTGTCAGACCTCATCCTTCTTTTGCCTTCTGCTATTGGCCTTTGATACTGCTGACCATCTCTTTCCAGGATACTCTTCCCTAGGGTATTTTGTGCTATTTCATTCTCCTGATTCTCATGTCCCTTATTGGACCATCATGCTCCAAATGAGAGTGCTGTATATAATAGAATTCCATCCTCTCTTTTTCTGTCTCTGTCTCTGAGACTCTCATGAACTCCTCAATCACCATAGCTTCAGTAATAATTTCTATGCAGATTACTCCCAGATCTATGTATCCAGGTCTAGACTTGCCTGAGCTCCAATCTAAATATCAGCTGTCTAATAGGCATTTCTAATTGGATTGTCCATTCATAGGTATAACAAACTCCACATATCTAAAACAGAACTTTTCTCAAAAACAAAAACAAAAACCCACTTCTCTTTCTAATTTCCATATTTCTTTTTTTTTTAAACCCTTACCTTCCATCTTGGAGTCAATACTGTGTATTGGCTCCAAGGCAGAAGGGTGGTAAGGGCTAGGCAATTGGGGGTCAAGTGACTTGCCCAGGGTCACACAGCTGGGAAGTGTCTGAAGCCAGATTTGAACCTAGGACCTCCCGCCTCTAGGCCTGACTCTCAATCCACTGAGCTACCCAGCTGCCCCCTCCATATTTCTTTTGAAGGGAACCATCATCCTTCCAGTCCCAGATTCATACTTTTGGACTCAAACTTATTTCTTTTCTCTCACTTGACCCTCATATGTTACCATCAAGTTTTGTTCTAGGCTTCACAACATCTCTCAAATCTTCTTCTCTTCACCCAAATAGTCACTGTCCTCATTACCTCTAATTCAGGCCCTCATCACTTCTATCCTAGACTGTTACGAATTAATCCAAATATGTCTTCCTAACTCCAGTATTTCCCCTCTCTAATCCATCCTCCACACAGATGCCAAATTGATATTTCTAAATGGATGATCTAACCATGTCATTTCCCATTCAAGAAACTCCAATGTCTCCTTTTTGCCCAAAGAGAAAATAAAAACTCCATTTGGCATTTCAAACCTCTCACAGTCTGATTCCAGCCCACTTTCCCAGGTTTATTGCACATTACTTCCCTTTCTACGACCTACTTTCCAGCCATTCACAGTAGGCCAGAAGACTTTCCTGCCTTCTCCGTGTCTTTGAACATGTATGTTTCCCAGACTTGGAATGCCTCCCTCCTCAATTCCAACTCTTAGAATCTGACGTTCTTCTTGGTTCATCTCTAATACCCCTCCTACAAGAGGATCCCCACCCTTCCTCACCAAGTATTTATTTTGTATATATCTTGTTTGTACTTATCTGTGTTCATATTATACCCTCCCAATAGAATGTAAGTCCCTTAAGACAGGGTCTTTCATTTTTGTCTTTGGGTACCTTGGGCCAAGCATTGTGCCCATCACACAGTAGGTATTTGATAAATGCTTGCCCAGTGAATGAGTGATCTCAAGGACCATTCCAGCTCTCAATTCCATGAGCTCATGATTCTATTGGCCAAGCCCCCCAATGCCAAGGAGCCCTGCCTAGGAAGACCATAGATAGATGCATGCCCTGAGCACACAAAGGTATAAAGAAAGACATATACTCCACAGGTAGGCCCCCAGATGACCAATGCCCTCTGACCCTCACACACCTAACTCTTGTGGCCTGTCTGACCCTCTCATAGGGGTGGAGGGTTGGGGGTGGGGTGGAGTGTCTGTCTGCCCTGCTTTGGAACACGTGTGGTTCTTTATTGTGCGTTAATGAAACACTGTTTATTCTGGGCTTTTAATTCTTTCCATCTATTATGTTTAGACAACTCATTAACGATCATTTGTTATCATTAGACTTCAATTTTAAGCTCTTTTTCTCAGGGGAGTCAATGTGCAGCTTTTACACATATTTGCATCATAAACAGTTTGGAAACCTCTTGGTCCCACCCCTGCCCTTGTCCCTCCCTCTGCTTCAGTCCCTGCCCCTCCACCTGCCCCTGAGTCAGCCCCCCCTTCCTACTCTTTCTCTATTCCTGCCCTTTCCTCGTTCTCAAACCACCACTTTCCCTCTCCCTATCTCTATCCCTGCCCCTTTTAACTGATCCCTGAAGTAGGAGAGTCAGGTTGCCAGGATGTGGAGGTAAGGGCTTGTAGGGCTAATCCAGTCCTAAGGAGCAATAAAGATATCAGCTCTCTCCCTTCCTCATTTTCCTACTATTCCAGGATCCCAAGATATTCCTAATATCTCCTTTGCCAGAGACAGAGCAAGAATATGCTCATTCAAGGCCACCTAGCTGCAGTGAGATTATTGTTCTCCTTGTTACTTCCCCGAAGACAGAGATCCCACGCAAACCCAAAGGACCCCTCTTGGCTGTCCAATCCATAGCTGCTCCCCCTACCCAAACGTTTAAACACACAAATATCTACTCAAAAATGTCCAGCTGCCTCCAAAGAGGAAAAAAACTAAAAACCAAGCTCTATCTTTAAAGTAATCTCCCTTTGGGATTGGGGTCTCCAAGCTCTCCAAAAAAATCCTAGGCTCTGGTGCTGAACCATGCCCAGAATAGTCCCTCCACCATCCCTGAAAGGAGCCCTGGTGTATGGTCAAACACTCCAGTTAAGAAGAAATAGCATTGCATTCGGAGCGGAGTCTTCTGCACCCTACCTAAGGCTCTCCTCCCAAAAGCTTCCCTATCTGTGGTGAGACATCCAGGTGGCTCCATCAGCATCACTGTGATGGCTGGTACCACCTCTGGCCTCCAGGAGGCTCCTTGCAGTAATCCTGCATGCCACCCAAACCCCTTCTGAATGTGTCCCACCTTCCACCCCTTAGGGCTACAGAGGAAGGAAACCCTTTCCCCCTGGTTCACCCTAGATACAAAGTAGGTTTTCCAAAAGAAGTTTTGCTAAGGAACTGGCCAAATAAAAAACAAAAACACAAAAATCGCACCCCAAGATCATGTTAATCCTGCCATTTAAATCTAATTTGACAAAGGAGTGAGGCCTGGGGAGGGAGTCTGTGTCCAGTTCTCATTCCTTTTGCAGCTCTCTCTGCCTTAATAGATGGTCTTTGTTAGTTGTTACAATTGAAAAAAAAATAAGTCATTACCTAATGGTCAGCCTTCTGATGGTAAACCATTTCTGAATTTAGCTGGGCTAGTTTTTGGATGACAGATATATATATAAACCACTGATGAGCATGCACTCGGAGACTTTCTGGATTGGTGAGTGTTTTTATACCACCATGTGTAGTAGAATCGTTAGAGATGTTATCAGAGGACAGAAAAAAAAATCTTTGGACAATACGAGTAACCACACAGTTGTTCAGCTTGAGTGATTCTCAAGCAGAAAAAGGATCTCATGACATTATTGGACAGCTTTTAAAAAATTCTTCCTTACAATGAACCAAAATCTCTCTCTCCTTATTTTCCACCCACTGGTCCTAGCTGCTCTCTCTGGGGACATGAAGAATGGCCCCATTCTGCTCTCTTCATCCTGGTCAGCCTGTCTTCATCACTCACAGTCCCATCCTCTAGCTACAACTCACCATGGCAACCTTTGACCAGCTTCCCCCACAGCTGGGACTCATCCACTGATCCCAACACAACTGCCTGCATGGGGAGGGCGAAAGATGGGAGAGAAGAGTGTTGGCCATCCCCTTGGGCCTCTCAGTCCCTTATATCAAACTCTAAGGGTAGCGTTCCCCTACTTCTCAGCTCATCTCCCCATGGGTAATCCAGGCACCTTGGGTCTGGGGAGCATCTTGAGATCCTCATGCTCTTGACACTCTTCCCCTCTCTTGGACCAAGGGCATCTCTCCCTTAAGACTCTGAGCCCCAGTCTTGGAATCTCTCTTCTCACCATTCCTTAATTCAGACCCAAAGTACCTCAGCTCTTTATTGTCTTATTCCTTTAGTCACCAAGTCCCCTCGAACCTTGTGACTCCTTTAAGTCCTTAGCTCCTCAGCTTCCTCAGTCCCTCTCTCCCCTAAGCCCTCAGCTCTTCTAATCCCTTTAGTGCTTTCAGCCTTACAGTCCCTGAGAGTCTCAGACCCCCTTATTCTCCTCAAATCCCTCAACCGTTTATTGCCTCACTCCTTCATCCCTTAAGTGCTCTCAGCTCTCTACTCCATCATTTCTTCAGTCCCTGTCTCTCAAGCCCTAGTTCTCTCAGACTCTCACTCTTCCTGTCCTTCTGCCTCCTATTTCCTTCAGTCCTCTTAAGTATAAGGGAGCTAAGAGCTTTGCTTCCTTTGGGAAGTGGTCCAGAATTTTGAGGAGGCTGGGGAGAGAGGGAAGAGGTGATTTGCTCAGGTCACATCTTTGTTGGAGAGAGTGACTAAGGACCTACCCTGCCAGCCTCCCCCTTCTCCCCTCCCCTCTCTCTCCTGGCTTCTCCCCCCATCTCTGGCCCCCCTCTTTCCTGCCCCTGAAGAATCCACCCCTTCCCTCCCCCCTCAGACCCAGGGCTGGAGGGTCCAGGCCGCTCCCTAATGTAAGGTTATTGTAATTGATACGAAGGTAATTGATAATGTGTTACGGTGAATAATGTCTTCAATTTTCTGCTAAATCCCATTTTTGTAGCCATCTGGGCTCCTCCAACTGCCCCCCTGGGACGCCGGGTAATAGAGAGTAATTATTCTCAAGTCATTTACTTTTTCAAAGTGTTTAGTGCTTATCTGTTTTACAATTAAAATGGAAACGACCCTGATTCACTTCCTTCCTTTTTTATTTAAATAGCACAGCCCCCCCCCAGACACAGTCACACACAGACACACTGTCACCCCCCTCACACACACACAGTCACACACAGCCTGCCCCCCCAGTCACACACAGAGGAGACACAGGGTCATTCACATGGGCAGAGTCCCCTTAGCCCCCCACAATTGTCACACGAAAAAACAACACCCCCCATGCTTCTTGCCATCACATAGTCCCACCTCCCCTCCCCCAGTCACACACAGCCCCAACCATATCCATTCTCACTGTTCTACACCCTCCCCCCTGTCACACACATACACAGTAACCCCAAAATTCAGTTACACTGCACCCACACAGTCACACAACACCCACACACATACTTACAGTCACACAACTCTCTCAGTCATGTCAAAAAGGCATACACAATCAAATCCACACAGGCTCTCCAGGATGTTTATACAGCTCCCACTTAGAGTCAGGTCTAGATGTGTCGTCACACACACACACACACACACCATTTTCACCACCACCATCCCCAGCATAAAAAAACTACCTTACTCCAACAGTCCACACACATCATTACAAGGTCATAAATGTTCCCCTAAACACAAAAACATACACATACACACAACTGCTCCCAAACCGAGAACCAGTAGTTTCACAGCCACACATCTCCCATATTCAGATGCAGTCCCTCAATGTTAAACCAAATAGCCACTCCTACCACAGTCACACATAGACACAATCAGACAACTTCTATATATGTAATTAATCCCTTCCACAGTCATACAGTTAGTTCCCCTACCCTCACCTCAGGTTCTTTATTGTGGTTGTTATTATTATTATTTTATTTAACCCTTACCTTTTGTCTTAATATCAATTCTAAGACAGAGGAGTGGCAAGGGTAAGGTAATGGGGTTAAGTGACTTGCTCAGGGTCACACAGCTAGGAAGTGTCAGAGGTCAGATTTGAACCCAGCTTCTCCTGACTCCATACCTGGCTCTCTATCCAGCGTGCTACCTAGCTGGCACCCAAATATCCCCACCCCAGGACACAGTCTCATACAGGTTACCCTTCAGCATACACATTTAGATAATCCCCACAGTTATCTCAGTTCTGCACAATAATAAACAGGTATACCATCAGTCACGCAGACCCACAGTTACCGCACCCCTCCAAGTTTTGTAAAGTGAATGCCCCATACAAACCTACTGATTTTTCAGGAAATTCTCCTTATATACAGTCACAATTAGAAATAAGCTACTTTCTACATAGTCATAGACACCTGCAGTCCCACCTCCCCTCTCCCTATTCCCACAGTCCCACATACACTCATCACAATCATGCAGGCATAGAAAAATATTGTCAACGTTACATATAGCACCTCAAAGTCATAGTGGCAGACCCATTCATTCCCATGTCTATGGTGATCTTCTCTTCACCTAGTCTATATACTCATCACTCTGCTCTTAAGGAGGGAGCCTTTTAGGGAATGGATCCCCAGCTTGGAGACTGTGTCTGAACATGGCTTTTCCTGAGTTCCAATACCCCGCAAACGTGCAAAACAAAAGTGGTAGAATTAGAGCAGGTATTAAAGACTGGGAATGTTTGTACGGGTGTTGGGGTGATTGATGTGTGTTTTCACAAGCGTATGTGCCTATGATCTCGTACCCAGATGGTTGTTTGCTCCGCATCGTGGTCAAGAGTGTGAGCCTACCTTCCTCATGGAAACCCTTTACTGCAAGTGTGAGCCAGTTCCGTCCCTTCCTTGCTTTGCCTGGTCTCAAAGGGTAGGGGGAAGAGATGGGGAGGAACTAGAGAGAGGAGAGAATCCCAATGGTGACCAAACCCTGAGGCCCTTTAGGGGCTGGGACAGAAGAAGAGAAGGACAAACAGGGAACAACCACTACCCCCCAGACACTGTTCTGGGTGTGCATGAATGTGTGCCTGTGCCTGTGCCTTACCCAACCTTCTAAAAACCCCAGTGCTCCTGTATGTGAGTCTCTGAGCTCATCAAATGTACATTATATCACCCCGGTGGATGTCCCAGGGAGCCCTTCCTTTCAGGCCACTGATCACTGATGCACACACAACCTTGGTCTGCAGCTGCAATCTCCTCCTCATTGACACCTCCCAGATCATAGGATTTAGAGCTGAGTTTGACCTTAATGACTCAATTCCTCTTTTTTGCAGATGAAGGAATTGAAGCCCAGAGAGTCATCACACAACTGTGAAGTAAGTAGAAGGCTTGGAATTTGTTCTCAGTCCCTGTTATTCTAAGTAAGTCCCACTACCCAAAATGCTGCTCTCCCTAGATCCTCCTCATCAACCCCCTAACTGAGTCCCTTCACTGATGCTCCCATCAGTGGTTGTCATTTGGAAGCCTTTGTCATTTCTCACTGAGCGCTTCTACTGCTCACCCCTCACTAGCCCTTTCTTATCCACCTTTCTTAATGACTTTCTTCTCCAAATCATCTCTCTTCATCCTCCTCAGTGACTTCTTCAGTCCTTGGTTCTGACTGAGGCTGCATCTGTTGCTGAGGCCCATCAAACTATAGAGGACAAAGTAACTATTATTTTTAAAGCCTTACTTTCTGCCTTAGAATCAATACTATGTACTGGTTCCAAGGCAGAAGAGCAACAAGGGCTAGGCAATGGGGTTTAAGTGATTTGCCCAGGATTACCTAGCTAGGAAGTGTTTGAGGTCGGATTTGAACCCAGGACCTCCCATCTCTAGACCTGGCTCTCAATCCACTGAGCCGTGTACACATCTGCTCCCTACACAGTAACCTTATTAACTGATCAAAAAGCTCCCTTGCAGAATTGCCCTGCCCCATGCAAAGCTGTCATGATCTGCCCCTCATGTGCATACATATCGTTGTTGTTCAGTCATTCTTTCAGTTGTGTCTGACTCTAACCTCATTTGGAATGTTTTACTGGCAAAGATAGTGGAGTGATTTGCCATTTCCTTCTCCAATATACATACATACTTAAATACATACATGCACACACCCACATATACTCAATCCAAGAAAAGTCAGTTTCCTTGAATTTCTGACAGCACAGACAAATTATCCATATTCACCATAGAAGCTCTTCATTCTAGTGTCCCATCATAAGCCCACTCGAGGTGAATCATAAAAAGCAGGGAGTTGGGACAGAGAAGGAGAACAAATGCTGGTCTGATACCCAATTATATTGGATGGAGAAACTGAGGTACCAGAACAAGGATAAACTTGGGGTCTCCACTCAGTCCCCAATACCATCTGTCCTGCCTCCCTACTATTAGTCCATCCCCATTTCATCTTACTCCAGGGACCTTAGCCTCGGAATAGGAGCTCTCTTGTGCCCTGCTGAAAAGTCTATTCTGTGGGTCCCGACAGGCTCTGGAAAGGAAGATTCAAGTCACTGAGTTGAAATACTGCCTTCCACCACCCCCCACCCCAAGGGAGATTTTTTTTTTCTGATCAGGGATAGATTATTAAAGCACCTGCTTATTCCTGATCTCCCCCATTTCTCATTGAGTCTTTCTCTTTTTCTCCGACTTTCACTGCCTCTGTCTCTTTGTGTCTGTGTCTAGGGTACTGTATCTGCTGCTTATATTGTTTCTTTCTCTCCCTCCCAGCTCTCCGCCCCCGCTTTCAGTCTCTGTTTCCCCAGGACTAAGGGTAACTCCAAATCCACTGTACTCACACCGTCTCTCTGTCTCAGAGTCCTCAGCTCTCACAGCATCTCTCTGCAGACTAAACACGTGATTCCTGGCCGGTAATGGTTTGATGCTCCTGCGGTGGTCTGGGTCGCCCTCAGGGACATTTCAGACCCAGGCTGTTTCTAGAGAATCCTCGGGAGGGAAATGCGGTGAAAATGCGTAGAAGATTTAAGCAAATGACTGTGTCAGCTTCTATTTATTCCTGACGAGACCGCCCGGGGCAAGGCTGTAAGAGAGAGACACAGAGAAATGGTGAGAGAAACAGAGATCCAGAGAGACTGAGACTTGGCCTACTCCTTAAATCCTCCTGAGATTGCCATTGGCATAACTTTTGGACACACACTCACACCCACAGATGAGGAGATAGAGTGACAGAGAGGTAAAGTATCCATCTGTTTCTGTTTCTCTGTCTCTCTCAGTTAGTTTCTCTTTCTCTGTCTCTGTCTCTGTCTGTCTGTCCATCACACACACACACACACACACACACAAAGAACCAGTGACTAAGTCCCTTTGGACACTTGTGGATTACCCACCTAAATGGTAAGCAATTCTGCAAGGATGCTGAGACATAAGAATGGGTTCAGACCCCAAGAGACTTACACAGGAAACAATCCAAGTGTTGGGGCCCCTTCAATAAGTGAGAGAGACACACAGAGACAGCAACTGAGATGGAGGAGAGAGGAGAGAAGTGGAGAAGAAAAGGAAAAGGAAGAAGATGGAGAGAAGGGATGAGGATAATAAGAAAAAGGAAAGGAGTGGGGAGGGTGGTAAGAAAGAGAGAGGAAAGGAAAAAGTTTCCTTTTTCTGGGCAGCTAATAGCAAAATTCCTAAATGGGCAGATTGTTTTGACTACCTTCTATGTCCCTTTCTGCCCTTCTCTCCCATTTCCAGTTTCCCTCTTCTCTGACCTCACTCCCAGTATCCTCAGGGTACCTTAAACCTTCACTATCACTCCCAAAGGGTGCCAAGGCTTTTCTTCCACTTCTAAAACCTCTGTATTCTATCAGGACAGCTGATCTCAGCTAGTGCCAGAAGGAAGGAATCTGATTAAATTAATCCTAACTACAGTATGGGTGGTTGGTATCATCTTTTTTAAGTTTTCCAGAGGCATCTAAATTTTTCCAGAGAAAGAGACTGTGAGCCCCACAAAACCTTAACAAAGAGAAGGAAAAACATTGTGTGGAAGATATTTTGGTCAAGGGCTACCTTGAAAGTCAGGCCAGCTTTGCCTGAGAATATGCCCTATCACCTTGCCTATGCCTCTCAGGTTTTCCCATTTTCTTCCCATCTCCATTAAAAAAAACAAAGCAAAACCCTTACTTTCCATCTTAGAATCAACACAGAGTATTGGTTCCAAGGCAGAAGAGCAGTAAGTGTTAGACAGGAAATGGAGATTAAGTAACTTGCCCAGGGTCACACAGTTTAGGAAATATCTGAGACTAGATTTGAACCCTGGAACCTTCTATCTCTAGGCCTGACTCAGTTACCTATCTGTCCCCCCTCTCCCAATCTCCATTCATAAACCCAGAGAGTCTTTCAAATATTTTCTCCCTGGTTTTCCTGGAAGCTTCTTAGAAGCTGTCAGGATCTTAAGGAGGAGGAAGTAGAAAGAAGGTCATTTCCTATAGGAGTGATGAGCAAGATGGGCTTTTGTCATTTCAATGCTGCCAGTGTCCAGACTTCAGCTATGATGTCTCCTTCTAATACTTTCTGTGTGAGGCCTTCCAATAGAATAACATGTGCAAGAATTTTGCAAATGCTACTGTTATTTATTATAATCTTTAGCTACTCCTATAAAAAAGTAGCTTCTCTAGTGTTTCCAAACATGTAGGCATAACATTGTATCTATATGAATTATATAATTATATTGCTGTGTTTATGTATTTATGTATGTGTGAATGTGTCACTGTGTAATTGTGATATAACTATGTGTAAGTCTATATGTATGCATGTGTGAGTGATTATATAGTTCTCTTTGAATAGTCCTGTGTATTTCTCTTGTACAATTGTGATTTTGCATATGGTTAAATGTATCTACACTTTGCAATGATTGTGAGTATATATACATATATATATTTGTGACTGTCAGAACATATGATTTTGCATATATCTTCCATATAAATACTAAGTCAAACCTAAAATGGAAGCCCCCTCTCTCTAAAATGAACAATTCTCAAACCCTACTCACAAGCTCTTCTCCTCATTCTCCACCCAAGTGTCTCCCTTGCCCATGGAGTCTGTGTGAGCACTACATCGTCTCTTTATACTCTGTCAGACCCAGCAGCAGGTGAGGATTGGGACTGTTTACACTGGATCTCCCAGAGACTGAGGTGTGCCTGGGCTAAATGTGAAGAGAATCCAGAAAAGTCATTCTTCACAAACCAAAGCCAGAAGGTCTGAAATGAAGGGAATTTGTTCTGAGGGAAGAAAGAAGAGACAAAGAAGGAAAAGTTCTCCAATTTCAGACTTCTCTGGCAGTATCTTCCCTCCTCTCTCTCAGCTTCACTCATACGAACTTCTCACTCTAGGGCCATTGGCACTCTCAGGCATACCAACATCCATGCAAACAGACCCACCCAATTGTATGTTAACATACTCACAGCTGTACAGTCACAAGGAAGGCACACTTTTACCTGTATAATCACATGCTCAATCAGTCAGTTGCACAATTCACTGTCAAACATAGTCACTCAGGAGCACTTTCTCTTCCACATAGATACTCACACTTTCCCCTAGTATAGTTAATATCACTTCCTGTGGCAGAGGAGCCAGAGGCCAGGACTTGGAGAGATACAACAGGAAGGAAAGAAGGAAGGAAGGAAGGAAGGAAGGAAGGAAGGAAGGAAGGAAGGAAGGAAGGAAGGAAGGAAGGAAGGAAGGAAGGAAGAAAGGAAGAAAGAAAGAAAGAAAGAAAGAAAGAAAGAAAGAAAGAAAGAAAGAAAGCGAGAGAGAGAGAGAGAGAGAGAGAGAGAGAGAGAGAGAGAGAGAGAGAGAGAGAGAGAGAGAGAGAGAGAGAGAGAGAAAGAAAATTATTTGGTCTCTGAGGCATCTCTAGATCTATCCAGTTAATTCTGCAGCTGCCTCAAACTGGAACCTGATGGAAACTTAAGACTCATACCAACAGAGCTGGAAGAGAACTCAGAGACCACCATATGGCCCCTTGATTTTATATGAAAAAGTTGGGGTCCAGAAAGGGTAATTAATTTGTTCTAAGTGTGAAAAAAGGCCTAGAACTCAAGCCCCCTGCTTTCCAACTCTGGTCTCTTTTAAACATAGAGAACTGCACTCCAAAAGAGATTCTCCTAAGTTTTATCCTCTCCTTTGCTTAACTTTAGAACAATTCCTCTCTTTCCCCCTCAGCACCAGTCATTCATACAAAATTTATAAATATGCATATGAATGCATATACGTAGACACATGTGGACACATATATAGGTATACTTTTTGCATATTTCCAAATACTTCAAACACAGGGAATCCATGGGATAATTCTACTCTCAAATTAGCCTTGGAAGAAGGTCTGAAGGGGGGAGCCTGACTCTCTATCCACTGTGCCATCTAGTTGCCTCTACCACTGTGTTTCAAATCAACCTGTCCTTCCTACTAGAAGAGAATACAAACTATTACATAAATTCTCCCCCAATTTCACAAATATTTAGACATTACTAAACTAGAACACACATAGATTTATATATACTGTTATGCACTAGCAATCTGAGGCATATACATGCTCTGACATTTCCACAATCATAGCCAATCACACAATCAGAGAGTCCCATTCAGGGGCACATATACACTCTATCACACTCACACTCCAACAGTCACATGCATACACTTCCACAGGTACACTGTAGCTGTTAGTCATATATAATCACATATACACTGCATTGTTCACACATGATTACACATCCACACCCACAATGCACTTTAGCAGTCACACATGGTTGCAGGCACTATTACAAACCCTTTGAAACAATAACATCACAATACAACATAATAGTAATAGGTCATATTTATGTCTTTATAAAGTACTTTGCTCATGAGAACACTGTAAGATAAGTTTGTAAGTTTAAAAATATTACCTCAATTTTTCAGATTTGGACATTGAAAACCTGAGAAGTTAAATGACTTATCCAAGGTCATCATACAAGTAATGTTAGGACTAGTAGTTAAACCTGTCTTTAAATTCAATCCTGTTACCACAAACACCCATGCATATGGATAAGCACACTTATACATATAGCCACAAAATCATAGAGCACTAGAACTAGAAGAGCTCATAGATCACCTAGCACCACCTTGACATTTAAAAAATTAGGATACTAAGACCTTGTTGTTTAGTCTTTTTTAGTTGCGTCTGACTCTTTATGACCTCATTTGGGGTTTTCTTGGCACAGATACTGAAGGGGTTTGCCATTTCCTTCTCCAATTCATTTTGCAGATGAGGAACTGAGGCAAACAGGGTTAAATGACTTGCAGAGGATCACACAGCTTGTAAACATCTGAGACTGGAGTTAAACTCAGGTCTTCTTGACTTTATCCACTAAGCCACCTAGCTGCTCCACTAAGACCTAGACAGATGAAGATGACAGGGTAGAGATTCCAGAACCACTCAGAATCAGACCATCAGAAGTAAGTGATGGTAAAGCCAGTAGCCAGGAAGACATGATGGAAATTGATTTAACAGCTTCTTTGTGTTGGCCATTCAGAGAGGGGAGAGAATGAGACTTTGGCTTACAAAGAAACATGCAGATCAAGCTTGGAAAGCAGAACAACTAGTATAGTGTTATCAAGATGGATTTGGATAACACTGAGACTTGAAGGAAGAGCCCAGAGGATTCAGGGATTGAGTTTAGGGAAAAGAAGGGAATGTATATGGTGAAAAGTGAGTGTCAGGGAAGGGACAGAATCTTTGAAATTTCTATGAAGTCTGATGGGGTAGAGAAAAGGAAAAAGGGGGGATAATAGAAGCACTGTCTGATTAGAGTATTTCAGGTCTCATACCTTTTGACAGAATGTTGTGGTGGTGGTTGTCTTTTGTACTCCACGAGGACCCAAATTACATCATTGGTGATGTCTCTTGATTTGAACATAGATTGATTTTAAATGAGGCAGAGTTGCACAAAATTGTCAGCCTCTCTCTTCCAGTCATTGAAGTCCAGTAGCAAGACAGAAATCAAGACAACTGGTGATGGCTTGAGATGCAGGGGATGACCATGGCTTCTTCAATGTCTAACGAAACTCTAAGTACTAAACAGTGCCTGTTTCGGCTGCCCTCATGGCCATTGGAACAAATTGTTCTTATCTACTCCTTCTGCTAGGGGAGGTCTCACATGCCTGGGGTAGACATGCACCTAACTCACCAACAGGTTTGAAGCTGTCAGTTGCCCTCAAGTTGTTTTAGCACACTTCCTGAGATGGTTTACCAGGGGGTGGCCACTGTGCATGCTAAAGCTTCTTGAAGCCATAGATGAGAGCTGGGTGGCAGCTGGATGGACATCAAAAGAGGGAATTGCCTTGAAAAGGGCTCAAGGAGTCCTCACACCAGAGTTGCTAATCTTCTTTGAATACCCTGTAGTAATAAACAATGTATAGAGTAGGCATCAGCATGAGGACAGCATATCTAGACACAACCAAATATCCCAGAAGCCCTGATCTTGGAGTCATAAACCTGAGTTCAAATGTCAGTTACACTTTTTACTATTAACTAAATAACATTGAACAAGCCACTCAATCTTTCAGTACTTCAGTATTCTCATCTGTAAAATGGGGGCAACAGTCTCAAAGTCAGAATCTCAGCTCTGAGACCTTCAATTAGGACCTTCACAGACCTCCACCTTTAATCTTTCACCTAATCCTCACAGTGATCCTAGTCCTTCCTCCAAAAAAAAATCTTGCACTTAAGGCTCCTAAACCCTCGCCAATGGACCTTGTTAACCTGAGTGCTTTGTAAACTTAAAGAATTGTATTGCAAAAAGCAATGATATCACTTACTGATTCTATAATCTTGGGCAAAACATTGACTTCCCTGAGCTTCAGTTCCTTCATCTGTAAAATAGGCAGGTGTGGGGGATCAGAACTAGATCTTGTCTAAAATCCTTTCTAGCTTTAATTCCTAGGTTTATCCCATCAAATGTAAAATTAGTATTATTAAATACTCCCTTCCTTCAGTAAGCCACTGCTGAGGTTCTAACCTTTGGGTTTGTATTGCAACTGGCCCATTGTTTAGCCATTTTCATTGTAAGGCCAACAATCAACAGAAAGAATTGGCTCTGAGTTTGAGAATATCCAACCAGCTGAAGGGATGGTTCTGTGTGTTGCCATATTCTGGTATTTTCAGGTGGGACTCCACTGGGTAGACTCCTGGACCAGAAACAACAAGGAGGAAATAAAGGCATCCATCCTCCAGAACTGATGGCAGTGCCACACAAATACACATACACAGCATGGTTCAGTGGAAAGGAAGTGGAATAAGGAAGCCTAAGTAAATCTCAATCTCTCTCTCTCTCTCTCTCTCTCTCTCTCTCTCTCTCTCTCTCTCACACTCTCTCTCTCTCTTTCCCCCCCTCTCTCCCCTCTCTCCCACCTTCCCCCTGCACACACATTCACATACGGGCTTGTCTAACTGTGGGCAATGAATTTCACTTTTAGGAATCAAAGTGATAAAAATGTCAGATACACACATTTGGAGAGTAGTGCCGCTAAAGGCTCTCAGCACCTTGGACAGAGGCGGGGGTGCGGCTGGCTTTGAGAGAGGAAGGATTATTTACATCCTCAACCCCAATTACCTACTTCCTGATCTCCCAGAGCAGTCACAAGGCACTTTCAGAGACAACTGCTCTCACTCAGCTCCTAAATCAGAGAAATCGCTCTAGAATTGTCTCGTTCCTCTAACCACCACACTGCTCGCCCCCAGCTCATGCAGGAACTTGAGGGGATAGGGTTTATTGAGCCTCAGTTTTACAGGCTGCAAGATGGACTGAAGATACCAGAGGAAAAGGAATCATACATTAGTCTTCCAGTCTGAAGAATAGGTCGGGGGTGGGAGGAGTGAGTTAGGTAGTTGGGGCGGAAAGAAATAATAAGGTCTGAGGGAGGCCGGATCAAGAGTCAAACGGGTCAGCAGCAAGTGAAGCTTTTCTCTGGCTTGGGCCCTGCCAGAATTCAGTGGTTTCCTGCAGCCCCGGAGCTTGGGTTCGTGGTCCCCCAAAGGCCCCTCCTTACGGCTCGTCTGTTCAGGCTTAGGGGCCAAGCCTGGTCCATCTGAGCCATTCGCCTGGAGCCTAGCCCGCCGCCCCGCGGAGGCTGATTTAATTACTTGACACTGATGCGAGGGGGTGGGGTCAGGATGGGAGACGCGAGGGAGAGAGACAGGGTCAAAACGTTTTGTAAAAATCTGTCTCACCAATGCGGCTGCTCCCCTCGGGGCATAAAGGGATTACAGTGTCTTCCGTGTCCATCAAGTATTACGCTTGTGTAAAGAGAGTGGAGCTGGGTAGAGCAAGGGATGGAAAGTGGATAATCCAATAGGCTCTCGTGGCACGTGCCCGGGGCTCCCAGGTTATCCGGCTCCAAAAGGTTAGTCTGAATTTCTTCGGAAGCGCCAGAAAATCATTTTCCCATTTATGGATGATTTTTCTTCAGCCCGGTGGCAGCTTTCTCCTCCGTCCTACCATGAAGCTCCAAAGGAAGAATCGGGAGAGGGAGCCTGGAAGAAATTCAGACCGGCTGAGAGAAAAAGGGCTATTGTTGGGCGTGGTTAAAATGCCACCTCCATGATACTCCAAAACTAGGAGTAAGGAAAATGAAAGAGAAGTGAAACTGTTTCTTTCCCTTGTCTCACATAAAACACTTGTGAAACTTTCTACGAACCAGATGAGCAGTGGGGAAGACTTGTGGTCCCCAGGGAGTCTCCAAGCATCTTTAAGAGTATCCTCCTTGGGCCCCTTCTCCTTTGTTACTGACTCCTTCAGCCTAACTCAAAAAGTAAATTCTTTAGGGGGCCCAGCTGAGAAATTAGAGGTTGATTTAAAGGACAGAGCTGAGAGATGGTGTGGTTGAAGGGATTATGAAACAGGATGAGAAATTGTGAGCCTGTGGAGGGCTTTAGGAGTTTGGATTCTGGGATTTAATGACTGGCTTGAGGAAATGCAGGGCCATAGGAGGAACTGGGGGCCAAAATGGGAGAGCCTGTACACTGAGATGGATGGATGTACAGTTGGAATAAAGAGAACTGGAGGAGTAATAGGCAGGCACTTATTTAGAGAACTGAAATAGACTAAGGGCTGAGGCAGGAGATTACTCTTGTGGGGGATCAGGGCTGTGCTGATGTATTGGGAGGACAACATCAGGTGCTTTGATGACCTAGGATTGGGATTGGGGTTGAAGGGACTACAGGAGTTTTTAGGTTAGAATATAGAAAATAAAAGTAAAGGATTTGTGGTGAGTGCAGCTAAGTGACTGGGTGAATATGGAGCAGGGCCTGAAATCAGGAAGACCAGAGTTCAAATGTGGCTTTAGACACTTTCTAGCTGTGTGACCCTGGGTGTGTCATTTAAACCTATTGGCCTCCGTTCCTCATCTGTAAAATAAGCTGGAAAAAGAAATGGCAAACTACTGAAGTATCTCTGCCAACCCCCCCCCCCCAAAACAAATGGGGTCACAAAGAGCCAGACCAAGCTGAAAAATGACTGGAAGGGGATTGAAGTGAGGAAGTAAGGGCTAGAGGAGCATTCTGAGATCAATACAAACATCAAATAAGGTTGTTATATAGCTACTCTTTCTATAGTGAGATGCTCTAGTTTCTGAAGTCTGACAACCACCCCCTCCAACATACTTCATATGCTTGGACAAGCCCAACATATTTGTAAACACCCATAACAAGGTCTCTATAAACCTGCTAAGACTGTAAATAAGCGAAATTCTCTTGACATGCCTATACATAGCTATGTACACTGTGAAGATGTTCTCTATAGCTAATAAACTATGTACATAGCTAGGCTCATGTAATATAGCACATAGATCATGAGATCATAGATTAAGAGCTGAATTAGAGGCCATTGAGTATGCCCTCTCCCATTATACAGATGAGAAAACTGAGGCTTAAGGAGGTTAAATGACTTACCCAGGTTTACATAGCTAGTAGGTATGAGAGGTAGAATTTAAATTCACATCTGCTTAACTCCAAGCCCAGCATTCTTTCCATTGTGCCACCTAGCTGCCTGGATGTGTTCTTTCACATGTTCTTTCATATGTAATGCAGGCAATGATGGCCGCAGACATACAAACATACAAGGAAGGAATCAGATACACATTTACACATATACACATATAACAATATACTCATATGATTACATGAAACAGTACACACCACCATAAAAAATATACACCAAAAAAATTAAAAATATCTCCCCCAAATATATGTGCAGTCATAAAAACCTCATTGGTACATACACAGAGTCATATGGAATTAATATAATTTTAGGCATGTACACAATCACCAAAAGATACAACACATAACTTGACACAGCAATCCTTTAAAACCTGAGAGCCTGCTCTGTCATATCCAGAGATTTCTACCTCTTAAAAATCATGGGTTATGAGAAATCCTTTCTCCCTCTTCCCCGTGGTTCCTGAACCTCAAATAGCTCTGGAACTAGAGAGGAACAGCTGGGCACAGAGAGCCCTGCACCCCAGCCAAACTCTAAGCCCCTCTGGGGAAGAGTCTGGGGACATATATAGTTATATAGTCACACACAGAGATCTTGTCCCACAACCAACCCAATCCACAGAGGAAGGGGAGTCTAAGGATATACTCACCTCTAACCTCCTTAAAGTCATGAACACAGAAACAGACTATCTCTGGGCCACACCACTGTAAAAAGGAGTCTAAGTGTATCCATGCCCACCCACCCCATCCCCTTCACAAAAAGACAGTCCTGGAAAAGGCAGGGCCATCCCATTGGCTGTGCCACCCTTCCCACCCCAACCTGTTGGCACCCACCTGTCCAGGTGATCCTGTTGCTGCAATTTAGAGTCCTGCCTAGCCAGATGAAGCACAGGTAAGTGGGTGGGGACTGTAAAGGCTCCTGCCCCATCTCCTTCCCTCCTGGTGCTGACCCCACCCTCTGGTCCACCCACCAGCTCACCCCCTGTGGTGTTCTCTTCTCTTCAGTCCAGACTAGGGACTGGGGGGTGGATCCCAGGAGAGGAGGCAGCATCTGACGGCCCAGTACCAAAGCTGGGGGGCTGGGCGGGGGGAGAGGGGCAGGGAGGGCTTTCTCAGTGTGCGAGTGAAATTTTATTTTTAACAGATGCTGAGGCAGATGGCGCAGAATTAGCAGAAAATGGGAGAGGAAAGAGAGGGAGAACATTACTGACTCCGGAGAGAGTGGACATTAAAAAAATAAAGAAGAAGGGAATGAAAACAAGCTTAAGTGCTCTCTCCAGGGGGGGCGGGGAGCGGGGAGGCAGAGAGGGACGGAGCAGCCTGGTGATAACCAAAGGCGTGAAATTGCAAAAGTAGAATTTGTGGGACTCGGGAGGGGCTGAGGAGGCCCCAGTTTCATTGCAAAACTCACTCAGAAATTACTGATGTGATGTTTGAGCTTTTATCATTAATAATCATCCAGGGGGGAGGGGGAGACAAAGGGACCTGTATTGTTGGGGCACAGAGGGGTAGATGTGGGGGTGGATATAGGAGAAGGGAGATGTGTCTAGAAAAAAAGGGGGCCCTGAGGGACCCAGAAAAGAGATGAAGAGTGGATAGTCACAAGGGAGGAGAGAGGACTGTGAGAAACACAGAACTGACAGAAAGACAGACACAGAGATGAACAGACAAACACAAAGAGATAAACCAAGACAGAGGAGGCAGAGGTAGAATTAATAGGGAGGCAACTAAAAGAAAAGAAATGGAAGGAAAGAGACTTAGGATGGAAGAGAGACAGAACAGCTCAGGCAAAGACAGAGGGACATGAAGTGGGACACCAAGAGAATGATGGAGACCCAGCACACAGAAGCTGAGGTAGAAGCTTTGTGAAAAACAGGAATCATTTCTTTTTTTTTATCTTTGTGTCACCTCACAGAGCCTAGCATGGTGCACTGTACAAAATAAGAACTTGATAGGTATTTGTAAAATAAATGGACAGAAAGAAAGACATCAAAAGAGAGAAAGAGACAAGATGAAAAGAGACTGTCAAAGGCAGAGACAAAGAGAGGGACAGAGAGAAAGGCAGACATTGAGTAGGGGGGGAAGAGGGACCAACAGAGACAAAAAAGAGATGGAGAGACAGTGTGTCTGTTAGAGACAGACTGAGACAGAGCCCATGTGAGAGGGGCTGACTGCAGTAGAGAGGAAGAAGGGGACGGAGGAAGGAAAGGGAGACAAAGAGGAACGGCCGTTTATCTCTCCTCCCAAATTAATTGCGGCTCCATCAGCCTGAGCCACTAAACGGGAGCGATTATGAATGGGTTAGTCACAGGTGGAGTTAAAGGCCTTCAGAGGGATATTAGCCAAAATTGAGTGGCTTTTAATTTCTTTCTAACGAGAGACTGTGGCTGGGGAACCAGACACAGACTCTGCTCAGCTCCACTGCTAAACACGAAGTGGGGGCAGTCTTGGCCACAGCCACCTGACCTGTGTGGCACGTGCAGCCAAGTGGAAATGGCATAAGCCAACAACAGGCCCACGACACAGGGCATGACAGAGACTGCCACACAGGAGCCAACCTGTCACAGTGGGTCAGCAATATGGTAGAGCTGGCACACCTAGGGTGGCCCCTGTGCCCTGTTCAATAAATGGACAGAGCTCAGCAGGCCTTTGGGTTATTCAGCAGGAAGTCAGAGGCCCTGGTTACAAATCTCAACTCTTACTTATGACCTCTATGACCATATACTTCCCCTTTGGGCCTCAGTTTCTTCATATGTAAAATGATCAAAGTGGATCAAATTATTTCTAAGCTCCCATTTCAATATTAATGTCTGGGTTTAAACACATTTTTAACAAGTATTTATTATGTGCCTATTATATGCCAGGCAACTTGCTATGACTCATGATCCTATGATGCTAGCAATAGCAAGAAACCCAGAAAGTCCTAAAAAGCTCAAGGAGGTACTCTCAACTCTCTCAACTCTCAACTCAACAACACAACTCTCAAAGTCAAACATAGAAGATAGACATCTCTCCTCATTTTACATATGTGAAAACTGAGGCAGCAAGGGAGGGGAAATGATGAGCCCCAAGAGACATGCAGAGTCAGAAGAAGAACCAAGGCCTAGAAGCCAAAATGGAAGAGTGAAGAGTTCTCAATTGAAAGTCAACAGACCTGGATTCTAATCTCAACACTATCATCATATGACTTGTCTTATGACTTACTGCCAGCTCCTCTGTAAACTTAAGTACTCAGGCTAAATTACCTTTAAAGTAAGAGGAGAATGGAATAGCACAAAGAAGGAAATGGCAAACCATTCTAGTGAGTATGCCAAGAAAACCCCCAAATGGGGTCATGAAGAGTTGGATATGACTGAAAAGACTCTCCAACACCACCTCTAAAGTTTCTTCCAGCCCTCATAGTTTATGGTTTTACAATTTTTTGAGCTTTGACTTCCACTCCAAGGTTCTACCAAAATGCCACATACAGTGCTTGAGTCATGAATGGCAGTAACACATGGTAGGTAGATGATGTAGTGGACTAGGAATCAAGATGACACAAGTTTGGATACTGGCTGTGTTCCTGGACAAGTCACTTAATTGTGTTCAGCCTCAGTTTCCTCATCTGTAAAATAGATAACAATAGCACCTACCTCCTAAGATTGTTGTGAGATTCAAATGAGTTAGCATATATAAAGTAAAATTTTAAGGTGCTATGTAAGTTCTGGCTATTATTGTTATTACTCATGTGATATGTGATAATGGCTTTCACACATGATTAAGTTCATGAAACTTTCTAGAGGTGATGGGCATAACCGGTAGTCCATGTTATTTTCTGATATCTCCTGTATGCCCAACCTCGTATTTGGTTGTGATATAGAAGAGAAATAAGAGAAGGAAAGAGAAGGGAGAAAGAAAGGAGATAGACCTCTATGAAGATGCCATTCCTGGTCCCAAGGAGCTCACAGTCTGTCTAGTTGGAGGGAATGGGCATAAGCTAACTCAGTTCAACATATATTTTCTGATGCCTACTGTATGCCCAGCCTTGGGGTCAGTTGTGATATGAAGAAGAAAGAAGAGGAGGAGATAGACCCCTCTGAAGACCTCACTCCTGGCCCCAAAGAGCTCACAATCTAATTGGAGAGAGAAGGCCAACACCACAAAACATTTATCTGACAATATGAGGCATCACATAGCATATGACCAGTACTGAATAATTAGTATAGATATAGTATAGATAAATCATATAGAATAAATAGCATAGATTCTCAGTGCCTTAGGAGCCAAGGAAGGGGAGAGATCAGTGTGTGTGCGAGTGGTCAGGGAAGGCTTTATGGAAGAGGTGAAACTTAATCTGGACCTTGAAGCATGGGTATAAGTTAGAGGAAAGTGAAGTATGAGTAAAGGCATAACAGTTGTGGTAATGAAGCTGATGTTCTGTGGGAATGGTGGTCCATGAACCTAATTAGAGCTGAGTGCACACAAGAGAGCCAAAGAAACAGCAGAAGAGGTGAACTGGGATCAGATTGAAGAGAGCCTTGAACTCGACACTCCTAAGACAAGTGAACTTTATCTACTAGGGAGCCACTGAACATTTTAAAGCAGAGAAATGACATGAGCAAAGCAGTATACTAAGAAGGCTAATCTAAATGTATTTATGTGTGTATGTATAACCCAGTGGAATTGTTTGTGAACCCAGAGAGGGGGGAGGGATGAGAAGGAGAAAACATGAATCATGGAACCATGGGGAAAAAGTCTAAAAATTAAAATAAAAAGGTTAATCTGACAATATATTCAGAAATGCCAGTATTCATGTGCAGCACTAGAAAGAGAGGTAGATTTGGAGTCAGAGGACCTGAACTCAGATCTTGGCTCGGCTGTCAGTTCCCCTCTCCAGACTTTAGTTTCCTGCCATGCAGAAAGAGAGGTTGGCCTGGATTATTTCTAAAATCCTGGGAATAACAAAGGCTGGAATCAGGGAGACCAAAGATTAGAGTATCCCCCTAGACCAGGTAGGTTGGTGAAACAGACTGGCCTGGATAAAGGAGAGAAGCAGACAGGTGGGAGAAATCAAGTAGAATCAATGAGAATGGGTGCTTGATTGCAAGACTACTCAGAACTTTGAGCCCTAGTGAGTGGGAGATGATGTCACTGACAGAGGTGAGGGAGTTCAGAAGGGGGTGCTGGGTGGGCTAGAGACAGTCCAAGCAAGTTCCGAAAGGGATGGGACCCTGAGATAGATGGAAATCGAGATGGAGAGAGACAGATGGAAAAAGAGGGAGCAACAGAGAGCCCTATGGAGATGGGAATGGAGAGAGAGGGCCAGCCCCAGAGAGAGAGATGGAAATAGTCAGAGACAGAAATAGAGACAGAGACAGAGAATGGTGATAATTCTCACTGCCCCGAGGTCCCCTGAGCCGCCAGCTGCGCTCCCCTCCCTCCCCCCAACTCCATTAACACTCAATTAGGGGGCCTGATGGGCTTCTTGTCTGCAGAGCCCCTCACAGGCACACGAACAAATACACAGGCGGCTCACATTAGAGTGTCCATTTGATAGGCCCAAGGGGAGGGGGCCGCAGTCCTCAAATTTATAACCAACTCTCATGGTGCTCCTTCTTTTTTCTCTTCCCCCTTTCTCCTGTTATTGTCGCCCCTTCCCCTTGGGGCACTATCCCCACAGTGAATCTCCCAAACAGGAGAAAGGAGTCGGCCGGGAGTGGGGGGGGGGAGGGGGGGCGCGGAGTAGAGACGGAGAGATAACAGGAGAGAGACAGAGATGAAAGAGAGAGGGGCAGAGAGCAAGGAAGCAGAGAGGAGAGTGGGAGGGGAGAAAGTGAGGAAGAGGGAGAGGGAGAAAAATGACAGGCCCTGAATATTGGGCGCCCTCACTTTAAATCAAGATAAAAGACTGAAATGGAAAATAAGAGTCCGGAGAAACCCCGGACGGCTCCGGGCGCTAATGGAAACACATCGCTGGCGGCTGCGGGCTTGTCAGCCTCCCCCGGCGCTGACATTCCCGTCTGATAATCCGGCCTGCCATAAAATTAGACTAGCAAATACCTCTTGACAAAGATGCATGTTTCCCTCTATTGTGCCATCATAAAAAAAACTCCGCTGGTGACTCGGGGAGCCGCAAACTTCAATTTAAATTTACAGTGCTGCGGAAGGAAAGTGATATGCACTCAAAAATTTTAATAACCTATTAAGTTACGACTTCAATTTCATTTTATGAATATTTTCCTTGGGGAGCACGGCTATCACAGAGAAAGATAGAAATTTAAAAAAGATAAATAGTGCCATTAATCTCCAACATTTCTCTTCCATTATCCTTGAAAATTAGGAGTTATTTTTGTTCAGATCTTCATGTAATTAGCTCCCTACACTTGATTCACTAGCCAGAAAATGACCATGTTCAGAAAATTAAAAATTTGTCATTAAGTGGAATTTAACATAATATCATTTATCTTTATCTATTCCCCAGCTGACAGCAGGAAGCCTTGGATGTGGTACAGGCTGGTGTGTCAGAGTGGAGAGGGACTGCTCAGAGAGACAAGGGGAGAGACAGAGGGAGAGAGACACCCAGAGAGGGAGGGAGGGAGGGCCAAAGGGAAGGAAGGAGGGCCAGAGAGAAAGAGAGAGAGGGACTGTTCCAGGAAAAAAAGAGAGGGAGAGACCGGAAAAGGCGTCGAAGGCTAGAGAAAGAGAGAGAGAAGGAAGGAGATCGAAAGAGATTGTGAGACAAAGAGAGGGAAGATGCTAGAGAAGAGAGGAAAGGCCAGAGACAGGCAAGGAGAGCAGAGATCAGATAAAAGAAATAGCATGGGTAAGTAGAGGAAAGAGGGAGTGGGGAAACCTGCTGGTGTCAGAGGAGGAAGTCAGGAGTTGGGAAAAGAGAATTGTAAGGGGGAGCTGGTAATGGGGTGTGGGGCCCTAGTGCTTGTAAATGACACAAAATGGCATCCATAGATAAATGAGCCCCAGGGGAGTGGGGAACTTGGTTAAAGATGAGGGGGAATCAGGGGTCACCAATCCTCCCCACCCCAGTTTAGTAGAATGAGACCCCTTCATCCAGGCCATAGTCTATATTTAAGAGGGAGTTTCTTAGGAAGAAAAAGGAGGAGGTGAACAGACAGAAAGACAGAGAGACAGAGAGGTACACTCAGAAACAAAAAGTAAGAGACTAGGGGCCAAAAAAAGAACCAATGGCCTTGAGCTCCTGAGATCCAGGCCCCAGGAGTCCCCACATTCACAAGGGTCCTCAGTTTTGTCTTTTGGATTCAGCCTCAACCCCAGTCCCATACAGTGGATGTCAGTACTGGACTGCTGTGACCCATTTGCCCACCCCTACTGGTCTCCCTGATCCCCAACTTTCCTCCTCTTACTTCCCCTCCTTGTCAGGAATTATCCAATAAACCCTTCAGGCCCAGAGTTGGGTGGAGTGAGCTTCGGCCAAGCCTGAGAGACTGAGAATTGGATAAGGGGATTAAACAGCGGCACATTAGCGGGAGATTTAGAGTGTAATAAACCCATTTCATAATAATATGTACGTTGGGGCGGGCCATCCATCATCGAAGGAGCCTGCCGCTGCTGCCCGGCAGTGGGGAGGCGGTGACCCGCAGGGCAGCCAGGACAGATGGATGGGGATTTGTGCACAGGGTCTCTGGCTGGGGGAGCACCGGGGCACAGTGAGGCTAGCCTGGTCTGGGGGTGGCCAGAGAGGGAGCTCAAGGCACCTGAGGACTGCTTCCATGATCAGCAGCCTTCCCACACTCCTAGGCTTGGGATGAAGGAGGATTCTCAAGAGACAGTGAAATATCAGAGATTTCCCTGACTATCTCAGATGAGATAATATTTGGGAAAAGTGCTCAGTACAGGGCCTGGCACAGAGGAGTCACTATAGAAATGCCTATTCCCTCCCCACCTACTCCCTTCCCTGGCTTTTTTGAAGACCAAAGGAGACTGAGAACTCTAAACCTACTTTTACTCTTTTCTGCTCCTGCATGGAGGGCCTCCTCTCTGCTCCCTGCCCTCTACCATGACAGTTCCTGACTGTGCCTTTATTCAAGATGCTTCCTCACTCAGAATGCTCCCCTTGGGGGTCCAAACAAATCTTATCTAGTTTTCAGAACCCCGTTCAAGTACCTCTACCTCCAGGAAGTCTTCTTGGACCATCCCAGCCTTCCTCTGGGCTCCCATGGATTTTACTTTTTGTACCACTTGGTTGGCACTTAACATGGCACAGCTTTGTGGCATATGAGTTCACAATTAGACTGTGTAATCCTGGAGGGCAAGGGCCATGGTTTCTCCTTCTCTGTCTCATCATACAGGCTTAGAAGGGGGCAATTGTCAGGAGAGACTTGTCCTTTGATTGACTGACTGTTTTCTCTGCTCCATTAGTAAGAGAGAGGAAGAGAATCCACTCCTCATCTCTGCTGAAGGCAGCAAGAGGGACAGAGGTTAGAAAGGAGGAAGAACTTCCAAGTAGGCATGTGTTATTCAGGCTCTTCATGGGTCAGGCTGGGACACAAACTGTGTGGACTCAAGGCAGAAGGAGGGATTTGATGCCTCCCTGGGAAATTATATGTTTAATTCAATTAACCTGGAATTTATGTTCCAGCCAAAGGGCATGCAAAGACAAAAAAAAAGGGAATAAAACATTCACAAAGGAAAATATTCAGTTGGGAGGGCACCTAAGAGGTCCTAGAGGGGGAATTTCTTCCACCAATACAGATTTACTTTTTGCTAATCAAGAAATCTGAGAAGTTATCAGAAACACTAAGATAAGGTGACTGGTTCAAGTTGACACAGCTAGTTCCTATCAGAGGTGATCTTAAAACTAGGTAATCCTGTTTGAGTCAAGTATTCTATTCCCAACCATACATACAGAAAAGTGAATACAAGGTAACTTGAGGAAGGAGAAAGAATTTGCAACTATAAGATTCAAGAATGACTAAGAAACTTTATAAACTTTAGAGACAGGAGATACTGGGTTAAAATCTGACTTCAGACACTTTCTTGATGTGTCACCCTGGACAAGTCACTTAATCCCCATTGCCTAGTCCTTACCAGTCTTCTGTCTTAGAACTGATACTGTTATAGGGAAATGGGCTTCAGTATAATATTTCAACACTAAGACAGAAGTTAAAAGAGTTTAAAAAAAGATTATCTCATTTTATTCTCAGAGCAACCCTGGGAGTTAGAGGTTGTTATTATCCTTATTTTATAAATGAAGAAGCTGAGCCAGACAGAGATTAAATGACTTGCCCAGGGTCACACATGTTTCCTTGAGCTTCTGGCTCTCCATTAAATTGTGCCATCCAGCTGCCTATTGCCACTACTACCATCACCACCACCACAACTACCAACTTCCATATCATTTCCACTTCTACAACTGAATCTAAGAAATAGAATAGAGAAGAGATTACTTCCCAGGCATGAAGAATAACTTCTGCCGAAGCACAAAGGCATAGAACAGCATCTAGAGGGAAGAGTAAGCAGGCTAGTTTGGCTGAAATATATAGTTTGTGAAGGGGCATAATGGGAAAGAAATTTGTAAATGTAGATGAGAGCTAGGCTGTGAAGGGATTTAGAGAGATCTACTGAAATTTCTTTTTAAAAAGATAGCCCTTACCTTCTGTCTTAGAAGGCAAATGAGCCGCAAGGGCTAGGCCCTGAGGTTAAGTGACTTGCTCAGGGTCACACAGCTAGGACATGTCTGAGGCCAGATTTGACCCTAGGGCCTTCAGTCTCTGGGCCTGGCTCTCTGTCCACTGAGCCACCTACCTGCCCCCTTGTTGGAGCATTTATATCTTGGGAATTGACAAGTGCTACAAATCAGGGTTTAGTTTATTATTTTGTTGATTTCTAGACTTAATAAAATGTTAATAATACAGATTAAATTTTTTAAATTGCTCTCTGTATGTTTTTTCCCCTATAGGGAGACTGTCAAACCTGTACACCCCCGCATTTGATTCTCCCAACATCCCCATGAAGGGAGGTAGGTGAGGGATTACCACCCCTACTTTAAAGTTAAGGGAAACTGAGGCTCATAGAGATGAAGTGACTTGACTAAAGAAAATCCAGGACTCTGCTGAAGCTTCTTGAGCAAGAAATGAAAAGGTGCTATCTGTGCTTTTGGAAGATTATTTGGGTTTTTGTTTGTTTGTTTGCTTGATCTTTACAACTTGGTACCATCCCACTTTTCCAGGCATTTCCTCCTACATGCATTCTCTGCTCCAGCCAGACTGGGTGACTTTTTGCCCTTCCTAAACATGAATAATACTTTCCTATCTTTGTACTTTTAGTCTTTGTTCTCAAGATATGTAAGATCCTTCCTCCTTCTCTTCACTGACTGAATTCCTAACCATTTTTAATCCCCTCCCCAAATTGTGCCTCCTCTATAAAGAAAGTTTTCCCCCATGCTCCAGTGAGTAGTCACCTTCCTCCTCAGAATAACCAAACTGAACACTTGGTATTTCATATCTTCAAGACTTGTCATGTAATATTGCATATTATACTTCTCTGTATTAATTCCCTTCCCCACCCCATTACTACAGTGGTTTGTTTTTTGAACCCTTATCTTCTGTCTTAGAATCAACACTGTATTGGTTCCAAGGCATAAGTATTAAGGGCTGGGCAATGGGGATTAAGTGACTTGCCCAGAGTTGGACAGCTAGAAATATCTTAGGTCAGTTTTGAACTCAGGACCTCCTATATCTAGGCCAGCTCTCATTCTACTAAACCAACTAGCTGCTCCTTATAGTGTTTAGTTCTACCTGTTCTTAACTAATTTTGTATCTCTTTTCTATCCCATGCCACCCCAATGCCTAGCCTAGTGATAGTAGGTGCTTGAGGTGACCCCACATCCTCCTCCCTCCTTTGAGATCTTGTTCCTTTCATTAGTTACTTCCTCTTGTCCTCCTAACCTTGCCCTCCCTTTATTTACAACCATATCCAGATGTCCCTTATTCTAAAAATGCCTGTCTCAACTCTACTCCTTGCTCAAGCAAACATCTCTTCTCTTTTCCTCTTCATTGACTAACTCCTCCAACTTAACATGCCCCAAACCAAGCATCTTATCTCAGAAACCACTACTCCTTCCGAATGCCCTGTCTTCCCCATGATACATCCATTCTCCCATTTACATAGGCTGTAAAATTCAGTTTTGGGGTGTGTGTATAATAGAAAGGGAAAAAGTGATGAGTGTAAATTGTGGTACTTGAATATAAGGGTAGTGTTACACTGCAAAGAAAGGATGAAAGAATAAGGAAATTCAGGGAATCTTAGGAAGATTTACATGAACTGATTCAGAATGAAATAAACAGTACCAAAAAAATATACATAATGACTACAACAATGTAAAGGGAAAGAACAAAAAAATGAAACCTAACACTTTACAATTATAAATAACCAAGCTTGTCCAGAGAGAAAGGATAAGGAAATTTGGCTCCTTTCCCTTATTTGTACAGTGAAAAAACAATGAGTGTGTTGAACTTTGTGTGTGTATGTGTGTATATTAATTTTATTAAACCTTTTTTTTCTTCTCTCATTCTTTGTTACAAGGAATGCCTGCTCAGTAGGGAAAAGGAGAGAGATTTTATATATACATATATACACACAAAGTAGATGAGAGTACAATCAGAGGGGAAGAAATTATAGATAAATATTTATATCACAATTATGATATAAATTATTTTAAATGTATTTATATATAAATATAAATTAATTCCTCTGATATTGCCTCTCATCTATTCTACATATCTTGCATATGCCTAGTTATTTACATGTTGTCCTCTTTAGTGCACAAACTTCTTGAGGGCAAGGATTCTTTTCTTTTTTAAACCATTCTTTTCTGTTTTAGTAACATAGTTACTCTAAGTAACATAGTAACTCTAAGACAGAAGGGCAAGAGTTAGGCAAATAGGATTAGGTAGCTTGCCCAGGGTCATGATAGGAAGTGTCTGAGATCAGATTTGAACCCAGGTTCTCCTGACTTCAGTGTGGCCCCTCAATCCACAGTGCCACCCAGCTGCCCTGCAAAGACTATTTTTACTTTTTTAAAAAATATCCCTAGGGCTTGGCACAATGTCTGGCACATAGTAAGTACTTAACAAATGCTTGCTTGCTTGCTCGATATAAGATAGCAATAAATACATATTTTTAGACCCTACCTTCTGTCTTAGAATCAAGTTGTGTATTGGTTCCAAGGCAGAAGAGTGGTAAGGGCTAGGCAGTGGAGGTTAAGAGACTTGCCCAGGATCACACAGCTAGGAAGTATCTGAGGTCAGATTTTTTTTTCTATTAAATTTTTAACTTTTAAACTTTTTCCATGATTCTATGATTCATGTTTTCTCCTTCCCCACTCCTGGAGTTCATAAGCAATTCTCTTGTGTTATTCATCTATATAATATCACTCGAACTGAAGTCAAATTTGAACCCAGGACCTCCCATCTCTGGATTTGGCTCTCAATCCCCAGAGCCACCAAGATGTCCCTGAAATAAATATTTTATTTTTCTTGTTTTAATTTGTATATTTTAGTTTTGATTTTTTAAAACTCTTACCTTCCACCTTAGAATCAATACTATGAATTGTTTCCAAAGCAGAAGAGGGTTAGGCAATGGAGGTCACGTGACTTGCCCAGGGTCACACAGCTAGCTAGGAAGTGTCTGAGGCCATATTTGAACCCAGGACCTCCCATCTCTAGGCCTGGCTCCCAATCTACTGAACTACTCAGCTTTTATTTTTTTTAAACCAATTACATGCACTAAATTTCCACCCAAGTTTTCTTAAGTTATATGATAAAACTTATCTCCCTCCTTCTTTCCCTTCCCTTCCCCCCTCCCAGGGCTGGCAATCAATTTGATCTGGTTTGTACGTGTATTATGCAAAACATGCAATAAATATGTTTTTAAAAGAATTGATAGTTCTCCAAATCCTGTCATGTCTTACTTTGAAATCCATCCTCTTTTCTACTGAAACTGTCCTCATCTGGGCCCTAATTGTTTCATACATGTTCTAGTACACCAGCTTCAGGATTGCACTTCCAGAATGAATTGTCTAAAGACATGGTTTTCATTATATCACTCAACTATTTAAGAAGCTTCCACTGCTGAACCATTTCCTGGAGGGGTAAATTAAATCTACTTCTCCAGCTATCCAAAGTCTTCAGTAATCTGGTACCAATCATCTTTGCTAATTTTATTCCTCTATCATTCTTCTACAAGCTTAGAGACCGAGTGTAATAGAAGGAGCATTAGATTTGGTGTCAGACGACTCAAGCTCTGGTACCTACCTGACATTAGGTAGATCACTTCCTTTCTCTGGATCTCAGGTTCCTCATCTGAAAAATGAGGGGATCTGCCTAGAAAGTCTCTTTCAGGTCTAGAGTCTATCATGCTGGGTACTGGATTCTCTCCCTGAGGTCCAAGTAAGCATTTCCAACTGCCTACTGACTATTCCCAACTTGTTGTTCCAAAGACATATCAGTCTCAACCTATCTAAAATAGATCTCATTGGTTTCCCCCCAGGCCCACTCATTTCCAAAGTCCCTATTTCTGTCAAAGGCACCACTGTTCTTCCAGCCACCCAAGCTGGCCATTTTAGCATTAGTCTTGACGCCTTACTTTTACTCACCCGACATGTCTACTCAGGTGGCCAGACCTTATTGTTTCCACTCCTAAATCACTCACAGTCATTGCCTTCTCCATGCACCCAACCACTACTCTAATTCAGGCCTTCATCACCTTTGAGCCATTGTCATAGCTTGATAATTGTTCTCTGTACTTCCAGAATATTCCCCCTCTAATCCACCACTCACACACAGTTGCCAAAATGACTTTTCCTAACGTGAAGATGTGACCAGCCACCCTGCTTCTCAATGAACTTCAAGAGTTCCCTGTTGCTCTAGAATATGAGCTTTTCTATTTGGCCTTAAAAGGTTCCAACCTCACCTTGCAAAAGTGACCTACTTGTTTGTTTTTCCCTAATTAAAAAAAAAAAACCTTTACTTTCTATCCTAGTAACAACTCTAATTCAGAAGAGCAAAGGATAGGCAAACAGGGTTAAGTGACTTGCCTAGGGTCACATAGCTAGGAAGTGTCTAAGATCACATTTGAACCCAGGTCCTCCCAACTTCAGGTCTGGTTCTCTATCTGCTGTATCACCTAGTTGACCCTGGTATATTCTCCCACCCCTGAGCCTTTGTACCAGTTATCCCTCATATATGGTATACTCTCCTCACCTCTTAGAACCCCTGGTTATTTTCAAAGCTGTCCAAGCACTCACTTCTACATAAAGCAATTTCAAGCCCTCCTAGCTGTTAGTTCTCTTCCTTTCACCCCCCCCCCATTTATCTTGAGTGTATTTTTGTACATGTTTATTTATATATAAGCTCTCTTACTTCATGGAATATAAGCTGCTTGAAGGGAAGGCTTGTTTCATTTTTGTTTTCATATGTCTGAATCCTAGCATAGTGCCTGGTACATAACAGATACTTGATTATAGACTCAAAAGAGCACAGATTGAGAGCTGGAGACCTTGGAGATCACCTCCTTCCTTGGACAGAGGAAGTGACTAATTTATGTACCTTAAGTTCCAGCTAAGAGTCTACTATAGCAAACCACCTGTCTGTAGTTCTTCCATCTTCCAGTATGGGGGCTCCAAGGGCAATGGGTCAGTTCAGATTCTGCACAAACAAGGATCAGGATCTGGACACTAAGGTCATATCTCCCAAGGGAGAGCAGTATGCCTGACAAAGACTCGGCAAAAAGTAACTGGAAAACTATCTGGATGGATGGATGGACGGATGGATCAGCAGAGGAGTCTGACAACCACAGATGTCAGGGACATTGGACCAACAGGTAATAAAGATCTAGGCATAGTGGTTTGGGTTCAAAGCAGGACTCCATTTGAGAGGCAGACAAGGTCGATGTTCATTAAGAACCTCTTGGCAGAGCACTGCCTCTGGAGTCAGAGGCCCTGGCCTCCCATTCTACCTCCAGTGATTACTTCCTGTGTGATTTTGGGCAAGTCATGTAACCCCCCTCCCTACTTCTGGATTTCTTCATCTGTAAAATTAGGTTGGACTAGATGGTCTCTAAGGTTCCTTTTATGCAATTGGTCAACGAGCATTTAGCATATAAGCCAGCCACTATGCTAAGGGTTGTTGTTCAGTCATGTCTGACTCCTCATGACCCTGTTGGGGTTTTCTGGGCATGAATACTGGAGTGATTTGCCATTTTCTTCTCCAGTCCATTTTACAAATGGCAAACAGGATTAAGTGACTTGTCCAGGGTCACCCAATTAGTAAATGCCTAAGGTCAGATTTGAACTCAAGAAGATTAGTCTTCCTACCTCCAGGCCCGATGACACTCTATCCACTGTGCCATCTAGCTACTAAGAGATGGATATACAAAGAAAGGCAAAAATTAAATCACTTCCTTTAAGAGATTCAAACTCAAATGGAGAAGACAACATGCAAATGACTGTACAACCAAAATAAGTACAATACAAATAAAAGATAATTTCAAAGAAAAGGCACTATGTGTTTGTGTGTATCAGGGAAGGAAGGAACATGCTTGGAGGAGGAATGGCAAAATGCCTCCTGAAGATCACGGGCAATTATGAACCAAGATAAGAATAGTAGGAACCAAAGCATTTAGCTGGGTGTTTCATGGTGGAGCTCAGTTACAGGAACCATATAGAGCTTCATATATATCATCTCATGTGAGCCTCATAACAACCTTAGATAGTACATACTATAGATACTATTGTCTCCATTTTATAGATAAGGAAACTGAGGCTCAAATAGGTCCACTGACTTTGCTATGGTCCCATAACTAGTAAGCATCGCCAGAGAGTATTATCCAGATCTAAGTCTTCCTGGCTCCTGGTTTAACACAGTATATACCATGATGCTACTAAATCTCTGTGGGTCCAGCAGCTGAGCTAACAATGCTGAGTCTATGAGATATGGATTCAGGGGTCTTCTCTTTCTTTACCTTTCAGGGGAAGACTAACTGGCCTTCTTGAAGGATGTGGGGGGCCAGGATGAGGCCATTCATTCCACCCTCTACTTTCCTTTTCCAAATCCTTCTGATCCTTTAAGACCCAACTCAAGTCCTACCTCTTCTATAAAGCCTTCCTTCACCATCTTAATGCTCAGAGCCCAGAGATAGCCTTCCCTCCTCTGGGCCCACATTTCACCTACATTCATTCAATGTCTCCCTTTCCACATTCATTCAGCAGTCACTTACAAAAGTGCCTGCTAAGTTCAACAGCAGCTAGGGATACATAGACAGGCATAAGATAGACCCTGTCCTGAAGGATCTTACATTCAACCAGGAGGATAAGTAAGTCAACAAAATATATACAAAGGAATTTAGGGAGTAGGGAGGGTGATGAACAGCTGAAGATATCAGAAAAGGCCTCATTTAGGTGAAGGAGGCTCTTGAGCTCAGCTTTGAAGAAGTTAGGAATTCTAGGAGGCAGAGATGAGGAGGGAATGCATTCCAGCCTACACAAAGACACAAGTATGGAAGATTGAATGTCATATTCCAGAAAGAGCAAGCAAGTTGATTTGGATGAAATGTAGAACTTGGAAGGAGAGTGATGTGTAATTGGATTGGGACGACAAGTTGTAACCATATTGTGAAGGTTGTTTAATATCAAAGTTTCACATATTTATATAAAATGTATTCTACATTTTATCTTATAGACAAGACAGGAGTTTCTCGAGCAGGAGAATAACATGGTCAGACCTGTGCTTTTAGGAATATCAACATGTGTGGAGGATGGATTAGAGAAGGGAGAGACTGGAGACAAGCAGACCAGTTGGGAGACTACTGCAATGGTCCAAAGGAGGGATAATGAAGTCCTGAACTAGGGTGATAGTCAAATAAGTGGAGAGGAGACCAGTGTAAGATATCGGGGAGATAGAATTATCCAGATTTGCAACCCCTCTCCTCAGGGACACCCTCACTGGGAATAAGCTACCTCAGGCAACAGGCCATCCACGTAGAAGTCAGACAGCAGACAATCCCTATAGATATTGGGCAACAGACCATCATCCCCAGAGGCATGGACCCTCAGCCATTCCCACAGACTAACCTAAGTGAGTGAGCAATCCTCATAAACCTTTACCCTTGGATGGCACTCTGTTAAATAAAGCTACCCCTTCTGCAACCTCCCAGAGATCTTCACCAGTGATTCAAGCAGAGCCTGCCAGAGCAGATTGCTGATGATCCCAAAGCAGCTCTTATAAAAGACCCCAGAAAACCGAGAGAGGGGGACTTGGCCAGGAATGGAAGTTAGCCCTTTGGAATTGCTCACCCATCTTTTGGTACCTGTCATAACTGACTCTCCCCCTTCCACCACTGGTTTGACTTTCTCTTCTTTAAAATAGCCCCAACCTCAACTCCTGGCATTCCCTAATCAATGGTTACCTCCTCCTTTACAGCTCCCTGCTCTGGGGGACTGGGCTAACTCTCCAGGACTTGAAGTCGCTTACTTTCCTTTAAAATGGAAGGTCTTTGGGGAGTTATTGGTAGCATCTCCTCCTTCCCTCCCATTGGAGCTCTCTTCACGCGAGGTGTGTCTCACAGCTGGTTTGGCCTGTACACATCTGGGCCCCTATTCTCTGACTTGTCAGTGTGGGCTCACCATCCCAATGAGAATTCCTTGTGGCTAACTGCTCCTCCCTTCCTGTTGGCCAATTTCCCCCTGGGGCCTTAGGGTACTCCCTCCCCTTAACAAGGATCCAGCCCAAAAGGGGAGGGGTTCACTTTAGGGTGAATTGTCACCGTGGGTCAGGAGAGGAGACTGGGGAGAGGGCGAGGGTCCTCTCCCTTTCCATGCTCCAGGCAGGGTTGGAGGTGGGAGACTCTGGGGTCTGGCCCAGGCCCCGCTTCTTCCTCTAGGTTGTGGGCCGCCCTCCCCTCCCCCTGACTGAGGCCCCAGCCCCGCCAGGCCGAGCCCAGCCCGGCCCATCAATCGCAGCCCCAGGGGTACAAACCAATTTCTCTTGCTTTTCCGCCCGTCTCCCTGGCGGAGCCCAGAGGAGCCTTCAGCCGCATTAATCCCGGCGGCCCCCGGCGGCGGTGACGAAGACGGATTTCTCCACTGCACGATCCATTTGTATCGCTCGCGCACTCCTCGGTTTTTTCCGTGCGGATGTTCAAAATATCATGAAAAAGGCGTTAGCCCGATGGCTGCAGCGCAGCGGAATAATAGAGTGATCCGGCAATCCGCTCCTGACCTTGCAGGACAGCTAATCCATCCGCACATCCATCTTAATTATTCGCGGTTACAAAAGAGAACCCGCCATCCATTCATTCCACCCTCGCTGGCAATTCCATTTTCCACCCCCACTCACGCCCCATCCTTTCTTCGATCCCCTCCCTTCCAGCCCCACTCTCAGCGGCTGCCCCCTGGAACTTCCCCAGCCTAACCCCAGCCCCGGCCCCTTCAACTCCCTGGGACTACTCTGTTCACATCCAGGCCAGAAGGCCGGCAGCCTTCCCTCCCGCCCCCGCGCCCCCCCAGCCCCAGAAGACCCTGTCGGGGCTGAAGGCAGGGGGACACCGAGGGAACTCTACAGAATCCAGACAGAGGCCAAGCAGAGACACAGGCTCATTTGCACTCACACTCGGGCTCAGGCTAAGGCGTTTGACAAATCCTCCACGTCCATCGTTCTCACCACACACTTATTGCAAACACTCATCTCCCCCGAGCACCCAGAAAACCACACAGCCTCCTAGCCTAGGATTTAAGGCCCCTCACAGCCAGGCTCCAGCCTACCTTGTCCCACTGGGATCTACATCAAATCTGACCTTATTTCCTATCACTCCCTACCTTAAAGTAGCTATCCCTGTCCTTTAAACACTCCTAAAGTCAGAAAAACATGGACCGGGTTCAGGAACACCACATTTAGTCCCTCTCCTGATCTCATGACATTCTATAGACTCTTCTTTTCATGGCCCAACATACTACATGTATGTGCAGACAGGAATTAGATCTACACATAGTCTACCATATTCTAGGGATGCAAAAGGTTTGTTGAATGAAGGAACACAAACATACACATAACAAGAAACAACTGAAAGGTGATAAAGGGACCAAGACCAAATAGCTCTTTCCCCTTAAATTTATGTCCATTGAGTTTTCATTCTGCTCCAGATACTGCCTGCAAGACAGTGGATTCCAGTTTGGATTTTATAATTTTGGAAAATAAATGATGAAATTTTTTAGTATATGTAATTGAGAAAATAAAAGACAGTGGATTCAAAGGGCAGCTAAGTCACTCAGTGGATAGAGAACCAGGGGTAGAGACAGGAAGACCTGGGTTCAAATGTGGCCTCAGACACTTTTTAGCTGTGTGACCCTGGGTAAGTCATTTAATCCCAGTTGCCCAGCCCTTACTCCATTTCTATCTTGGAACTGATACTTAGTAGTATCAATTCTAAGACAGAAGGTAAGGAGTTTTTAAAAAATTGTTATTAAAAATAAAAAGACAGTGGATTCAGGGGATCAAAGGTCATCATCCTGTTTCCAAAAAAAAAAAAAACAAAAAAAACAAAAAACTGCAGACTATCCATTCCTAAATCCTATCTATGCTGCCTGGGGGTGTGGGGGTGGAGAACAGTGAGAAGGGAAGGAGAGCCTTGAACTCCAGTAACAATAATAACAATGAACATCTCATCACCATAAGATTAAGGCAGATGATGTTTTTTGTTTATTTGTTTTTGGTCAGAGCAGTTCATGAAACTAGTTCATAAAAAAGGCAGGAGCCCTCACACTGATGAAGCCATGGATCTTCGGAAGTACAATGCCATCTCTCATCAATAGGGTGATTTATAGCATACGAGGGGCTTTCAAGTCTACTGTCTCAAGATGGGGGTGGATAAAAGGACACTAGGGAGAGAGGAAGGGGAAAAGGAGGGAGTGCAGGCTGGAAAAACTGAGAGAGAAAGGGAAAGATGGAAGAGGGGAAGGAGAAAAGGGTGGGGAATATCAGGGCAAAGATACTTCCCAGAGGCTGTATTCCTTCCAGTATTCATGTATGTTTGTCAATGAATGTTTGGATAATATAATTTAATCTAATCTTGTCCCACTCCCTCCGGGGATGCCAGGTCCAGTCTCAGAAGCTCTTTTTAGTCCCCCCCCCCCCTCTAATGTATGTTTTCCCATCCCTCATTCTAATGATTTTAATGCAAATCAG
The DNA here is from genome assembly GCF_027887165.1 of Monodelphis domestica. Taxonomy (NCBI): domain Eukaryota; kingdom Metazoa; phylum Chordata; class Mammalia; order Didelphimorphia; family Didelphidae; genus Monodelphis; species Monodelphis domestica. The sequence goes on along the minus strand of NC_077227.1, from coordinate 116,242,850 downwards.
CAAAACTAGGCATGTAATTGTCTTTGGCTCCAAGTTTAGCCAGGACAGCTCCAGGGGTCTTGAAGCTCCTGACTCACCCTCTCTTGTCTCTGTTGTGTAGTGTATTGGAAAGGGTGCTGCTATATTTGGTGTCACAGGAATTGGGTTTGAATTCTAGTTCAGTCACTTGAGCTATAGGACTGGACTTGGACAAATCATTTTATATCCTCATCTGGAATCTAAGAGAGGGAAGGATTAAATAAAGTCTCTTCTAGATCTAATTCTATGGTCATTTTTAAAAAACCCTTACCTTCCATCTTAGAATCAATGCTGTGTATTGGTTCTAAGGCAGAAGAGTGGTAAGGGCTAGGCAAGGGAGGTGAAGTGACTTGCCTAGGGTCACACAGCTAGGAAGTGTCTGAGGCTAGATTTGAATTTAGGATTTCCTGTTTCTAGAACTGGCTCTCAATCCACTGAGCTACCCAGCTACCCCCTCTATGGTCATTTTTTGCCTTTCAATTCAGTTCAATTCATTAATTAAAAAAAAAACGAAACCTTATCTTTTGTCTTAGAAGCAATACTAAACATTGTTCCAAGGCAGAAGAGTGGTAAGGGCTAGGGAATTGGGCTAAGTATCTTGCCCAAGGTCATACAGGTAAGAAGAGTTTGAGGCTTAATTTGAACCCAGGTCCTTCCAACTCCAGACCTGACGCACTATCCACTATTCTACCTAGCTGCCCCTCATAAGCATTTATTTTCTCTCCCATTCCACTAAATAAAAGAAAATAAAATCAAACCCTTCATAAGAAACATGCCTATTGTTCTGGTGTGGAGGCATAGGCCTTTTGTCACAGCTACTTGGAAGCCTGGGGCTCTCAGATATCTTGGACTAGGGTTCAGAATTGTAGTGGGTTAGGCTGATTGGGTATCTGTGAAAAATTCAGCAAATGGTGGGTGAGCTCTTAGTGAGCCACCAGGGTAAAAATAGTGCAGCTCAAAGTCCTGTGCCGGTCTATGGGACTGGGCCTTTGAGAAGCTCCTACACTTCCATCCTGAGCAAGATATAAAGGTCCAGTTATTGATAGATAGATAGATAGATAGATAGATAGATAGATGGATGGATGGATAGATAGATAGATAGATAGATAGATAGATAGATAGATAGATAGATAGATAGATAGATAGATAGATAGATGGATGGATGGATGGATGGATAGATAGATAGATAGATAGATAGATAGATAGATAGATAGATAGATGGATAGATGGATGGATGAATGGATGGATGGATAGATAGATAGATAGATGGATGGATGGATGGATGGATGGATGGATGGATGGAAAGATAGATAGATAGGCAGACAGACAGACAGATACTAGTTAGATGGATGGATAGAAAGACAGATAGACAGATAGATAGATAAATGGATGGATAGATAGACAGACAGAGAGCTAGCTAGATGGATGGATAGAAAGATAGATAGATGATAGATCAGTAGATAGATGAATGGATAGATAGATGGATAGATATTTGGATGGATGGATAGATAGTTCTACACGTATATTTATACATATGTGTGTATAATCTCTATATATACAATATCAGATGTGCATCTAAATGCATATATGAATAGTCTAGATAAATTCCTACATTGGCCAAGTCTGAATTGTGTCCTTACCTCTCTGTCTGGTGGGTAACCAATCTGACAAAGCTTTTACTCATATTGGCCCCTTCCCCTATTCCACCTCCAATCCCTCCACTGCCGTGTAGAGGGGAGACAAAGGAGGAAGAAGCCAGGACCTTGCTTTCCACATCTCAGAGCCTAGTTGGTGAGCTGTGGCAAGCATCAGAGTGCACCAAGAGAACACAGGAAAGAGTCTGATGGAAGGCTAGAGGACTGCTGCAGAGAAAGCAGCAAGGAGGATGGCTTCTGGGAGCTGCTGAGGGCCTCATGGAGAAGACGGGATGTGAAGTTGGACTCCCTTTCCTTCCCAGCTCTCAGCCAGCAGCAGGCTTGGGCGGGGAGAGGCGGTACCCTGGGGGCCTGGGGGGGGGGACTGTTTGTCCTGAGACAATGACAGAGTCGGGGTCTCTGAGCGGCTGTTCAGAGACAATTTGTAGTGGTGACTCGGGAGGTTTATCCAAAGGGATGGGAACAGCTGGAGGCTGTGGTGAATGATGGGCAGGCTCAGGAGGGAGGCCATCAGCTCTGCTCAGACAATGGTGGGCGCATGCAGCCCGTCAGAATCATTAAGTACTGAGACAGTCCGGACAGACTTCAGATGGGACTGGGCAGGGCTGTGGAGAGGTCAGGATGCCCGCCCCACCCCCTTCACCTCTCTTATTATCATCTCATTAGCTTAAACTGGAGTCCCAGCCCCACTCCTAGGGCCCCAAAGCCCCTTCCTGAACAACCTCCTCATCCTCCTGTGCTTGGGTCCAGGCTCAAAGCCTGTCCATCCCCTATCCTTGATCTTTGATCTTTCAAAGGGACTCAAGAGCCCCTGTGACCTAGCCCAGATGGCATCATTTATCCCAGGAGACCTGAACCTAAAACCTGGGTCATTCAGTCACTTTGGGCTGCCAGGCCTCTGGTTACTAGCATGAAACATGGGCTCAGACCTGCAAGGCTCTCCTTCTACAGAGAGAGAGACTGAGGCAATGACATAGTAGGTATCTTCTACTTCATATCCTTACCTTTCCCCTTTAATCCACAAAGGAGAAACTGAGGCAGTGACATAGTTGGTATTCTCCACTTCACATTCTTACCCATTTCCCTCAACCCATGGAGGAGAAACTGAGGCAGTGACATAGTTGGTATTCTCCATTTCACATTCTTACCCATTTCCCTCAACCCATGGAGGAGAAACTGAGGCAGTGACATAGTTGGTATTCTCCATTTCACATTCTTGCTCATTTCCCTCAACCCATGGAGGAGAAACTGAGGCAGTGACATAGTTGGTATTCTCCACTTCACATTCTTACCCATTTCCCTCAACCCATGGAGGAGAAGCTGAGGCAGTGACATAGTTGGTGTTCTCCACTTCACATTCTTACCCATTTCCCTCAACCCATGGAGGAGAAACTGAGGCAGTGACATAGTTGGTATTCTCCACTTCACATTCTTACCCATTTCCCTCAACCCATGGAGGAGAAACTGAGGCAGTGACATAGTTGGTATTCTCCATTTCACATTCTTGCTCATTTCCCTCTATCCATGGAAGAGAAACTGAGGCAGTGACATATCTGGTATTCTCTACTTCACCTTTTTACTTTCCCCCCTCAATCCATGGGGAAGAAACTGAGGCAGTTATTTAACACTCATTGTCCCCATACCCCTGATCCTCTTTCCACAGGAGGGATAATGTATCTCTTCTGTCCATACTCCTCTCCAAAAGGAACTCCTCCCCAAAAGTCCCATTCTTTCTCCCTTCTGTTCTTCTTCCTTCCCTTTCTCCATCCACCCTTCCCTCCTTCTTTATCCCCACCCCTCCCCCCACTCTCAAGCTCTAAGCTTCAAGAGTCAGAACCCAGTGACCCGACCAGGCAGCGATGATGCAGTCGACATGTTGGTCACTGTTGGCCGATCCCCACGCGCAGCCCGACCCCCTTTGCATGGGTCACAGAGCCGGCAAAACTCTCTGACACAGAAACACCGGCAGGGCCTCCTCCTGTCTCTAATAATCCCCTAGCTCTGATGGGAACCGACAACTCTGCTCATGCCTCCCTCCCCTCCAAAGCCCAGGCCAAAAAGGGCCCTCCCAGATCCCCCTCTCTCTTAGTCCGTGCTCCATTGTTTCATGGGGGGCATTAAAGCCCCAATCTAATCCCAGCCAACCCCCTAAACATTTGCTGAGCCCCCTGACCCCTGCAATGAAAGTGCTCAGCCCCGAGTTCTACCACAACATGGGGAGACAAAGAAATAGGAAACTGAGACAGGTCACATAGCTTTTCCCTTCTGTCTTATCCTATCCTCAGAAAACTCGGTCAGGTCCCAGGGCTCTCGCATAGGACTAGGCACAAGCCGAGATTTGCTGAGCAGGTGGGGTATGATGCAGTAGGAAGGGGCGTACAGCCAGAACTAGAAGAGAGGAGGGTAGTACAGACTGGGACAAAAGTTGGGGAAGCCTTGGACTTGTCTCTCTCTGAAAGAGGCCAAAGGAAAAGAGAGAGGACAAAAGCAGCCATATTCTCCAAGAGCTGAGGTTGGGACACAAATTGTTTCCGCTTTTGTTCAGTCTTGTCCCACTCTTTTGGACCCCAGTTAGAGGTTTCTCGGCAAAGATACTGGAATGGTTTGCCATTTCTTTCTCCAGTTCATTTGACAGATGAGGACTTGAAGCAAACAGAGTTAAGTGACTTGTCCAGGGTCACATAGCCAGTAAGTATCTGAGGCCAAATTTGAATTCAGGAAGAGTCTTCCTAACACCTAGTTGTTTATCAACCATTATTCTCCAAAAGCGAAGAAATTATGTATATCCTTAGGGAGATGAGAAGGTGTGTGTGTATGTGTGTAGAATATTGGGGTTCTGGAGAAGACTCATTCACACACAAATTAATCTTCATATATATATAAATATACATTTCAGTAATCTTTCAGTCTCTCTGACTCCTTGCGACCGTATTTGGGGTTTTCTTGGTAAAGATACTAGAATGATTTTCCATTTCCTTCTCCAGCTTATTTTACAGATAGAAAAACTGAGACAAATGGCCTTCATTGACTTGCCCTAGGTCACACACACACACACACACACACACACACACACACACACACACACACTCCGTATCTAAGATCAGATTTGAACTTGGATCTTCCTCACTCCAGAGCCACTGCTTTATCCACTGTGCCACCTAGCTGTCCATACGTATGCTTCCTTGAACCCTAATATATGTTACTCAAATCCATATACACAGTGATGCTTTCTTGTACAAACCACAGGCAGAGATTCACCATGAGCATACTGCATAATACATTCCCCCAGACACACTCGGGGATGAATAACACACCAAAATGATATTGAAGACACTCTCACATAGAAGAATTCCAAGGAATTGGAGGTGGGGGTGCAGAACAAAAATGAGCCCCGCGCTCCATCCTATTCTAAAGTCCTGCATTTGAATCCCATCTCAGACACTAACTGTAATGACCACAGGCAAATTACTTAACCTCTCCGCCTCATCTAGAAGATAAAATCCTGTCTATAGTACCTACCTCCTGGGATTGTTGTGAAGACCAAAGAAGATAATGTATATAATAAAGCACTTTGCAGAGCATAAAACACTGTACATGTCAGTTATTACCATCTGGAGAAAAGAGGCCAATGGCCACTCAGCTCTTCCCAGATCTCTCTTTCCATTCGCCCCAGGATCCTAAGCTGGAACCAATACCACATCCAACCTTTCATCTCTAGAACCCTTACCCCATCCTGGCCAAGCAGGACAAGCTGCTCACCCCTCAATTCAGCTGAACCAAATGTAGGATTTCCTTCTTTTGTAAACTTAATTTAATGTTTTAATATTTTTACTTAAAATAATGAAGGGGGGGGGCAAATAGGTAACTCCATGGATTAAGATCCGGGCCTGGAGATGGGAGGTTCTAGATTCAAATCTGACACTTCTTAGCTATGTGACCCTGGGTAAGTCACTTAAACCCAAATGCCTAGCCCTTCCTGCTCTTCTGCATTGGAACTAATACTTAGTAATAAATCTAAGGCAGAAGGCTAGAGTTTTTATTTTAAAATAATCATAATAAATAAAAAGGAAGAAAAGAAACACAGAAGCCCAGGCACAGTGAAAGGCTCAAGCAAAAAGTTAATGTCTAAAAATCTGAACAAGATTTGAATCCAGGACCTTTCCAGTTAAATCTAGCATTCTTTTCCTGAACTAGGTGCAGAAGCAGATAGGTGCTTAGAACCATCAGCAAAGGGACTATTTTACCAAAGAAAAGAAACAGCCCAAGCCAGTTTGGTATATGTATTTCAGGCAAACTGGTTCTAAGAAGAAAGAAATGGACCCAAGGTGAGCAGATCTTCCAAAGTTTGGAGTTAGACATTTAGGTGGGGAATAGGGAAAGGAACAAACATTTATTGAGTACCTACTCTGTGCCAAGCACTGTGCTAAGAGCTTTATGATTAATTATCTCATCTGATCCTCACAAGAACCCTAGAAGGTAAGTGCTTTTATTCCTATTTGACAGATGAGGAAACCAAGGCAGGCAGAGGTTAAGTGACTTGCCCAGAGTCACACAGGTAGTAAGCATCTGAAGTTGAGTATGAAATCAGGTCTTTCTAACCCCTGGCATGGCAGCTACATCTCATGTGCCATCTATTTGCTCCAGTGACTGCCAGCTCTGAGATGGAAGGTAGGATCCTGTAGCCACATAGGAAAGGTGCCTTATTTCCCCAGGGAGGTCAGAAATCAAGGCAGGGTCTATAGAGGGGTGGGGTATATGGTAGAAGGGTTATTACAAAGCATCCTAGAGCTGGGGAGGAAGGGTGTCTAGAGTCAGCCATTCTGTAAAAGAGTTCAAAATTATTCCTACAAAGTCATTTAGCCCTTTTTCTCAGCGCTAAACTGAGTATGCTAAATATTTTATATGCTAAAAAAGAAATTCATTTTGTCTGATTATCCATGTTTGTAATGGGCTGGGGAGATGAAGCTCTAGGTCCCAAAGAGATCAAAGAAAACAAAAAAGAACCCTTCTAGGCAAAAATATTGCAGCTCTTATTGTGGTGGCAAAGAATTGGAAACTGAAGGGGGATCAAATAGTTGGGGAATGGCTGAAAAAATTCTGTCATATGGTTGTTATGGAATATTGTTGTGCTGTCAGAAATAATAAAGGGGAGGGTTTCAGAAAAACCTGGGAAGACAGATGAATTGAGGTAGAGTGAACTAAACAGAACTAGGAGAACAAAGTCTACAATAACAATTAGACTGTAAAGACAAGCATCTCTGAAAGACTCAGGAATTCTGGGCAACATAATGAATGACTACAATTCCAAAGGGCTCCTAGTGGATGAAACTGCTACCCACCTCCAGATAGGGAGATGATGGACTTAAAATCTATATTGAGATATATTTGGGGGAGATGTGGTCAAGGCAGTAAGTTGTTTTGATTGGTTACACATTTTTATAAAGGGAGGGGAAAAAAGAAACAAAGGTGTGGACCCAAATGACTTGGCTGGCCCAGCTCTCATTCCTTTTCTTGCCTCTAAGGATAGGTTTGGCTCTTAGGTTGTTGGATTGGGATTGATTCAGACTAATGCTGCCACCATGTATGGTGAGATTCTCAGTCCCTACTAGATCCTGACTCTTAGTCTTCTCTTCAGGTGTGGGTCTCAGCATCCCTTATGGCTCTGGGATACTTTCCAATAACATTACCACCCTCTATGAGCCCTATCCTGTTTTCTGGACTCCTTGGAGGAAGAAAGACACTTCTACCTTGTTGTTGATCAGTTGTTCTCAGTCATATCCAATTCTATATGACCCCATTTTGGAGTTTTCTTGGCAAGGATACTGGAATAGTTTACTATTTCCTTCACCATCTCATTGACAGATGAAGAAACTGAGGCAAATAGGTATAAGTGACTTGCCCAGGGTCATACTTCTAGTAAAGATCTGAGACTAGATTTGAACTTGGGTTCAAGCACTCTATCCACTGTACCATCTAGCTGCTTCAAAGGGCACTTTTTCTTATGTGGCCCCAAACCTCAGGTCTTCTGTCCCAAGAGCTGGTAGTCACCTCCTTTATTCTCCTATAGGTCTTTCTAACTCTGGACCCTGGAAGACCTGAGAGACCTTGAACGTCTATCTTTACTCAAGGCACATATACCAACCTGTTGTTCAGGCTGGCTCTTCCCTTTGATTCAATAATCTTTTTTTGCTGATAGTTCTAAGTACCCATCTAAAGCCAGGTGTGGGGCAATGAAAAGGGACAATTTTAGCAAGAGAGCCCAGGGTTCAAATCTTGATTCTTAATTGTTTGCGCTCCACCTTCTTCATTTATAAAATGAGGGAATTGGCCTAAATGACTTCTTATAAAGTCTCTTATTCTTGATCAACTCTTAATCGAGAACCTTAATTATGTGATCTTCCCTGGAACCTGGTTTTATTATAATAGCTCCTACCAACAACCATCAAAAGTCTGTCCTCTTTTCCTGTTTCAAAACTTGGAATGGGGGGTAATGGCAATTCATCAAATCTGCTAGTTCTTGTGTTCTGAGAGATGCTTTTAGCTCTCAATGTGTTACCTATTCAGAGATGAGGAACAGGTTATGAACAGGATGAGGCAGACCTTCCCTAGTTCAGGTTACGGGTTCTAGTATCTCTTGGATGTGTCACCAGAGAGCTAGTTTTCTAGAATCCAGTCTCAAAAGGTTTCTGTTATACCCACCAACCCCTTATACTACTCACACATACAGTGACAAGAGAAAATTGCCATCAAAAGCAGAAGGGTTGCTCACTCTCACAACACAGGGATGAGTATAGTTTCTTATTCTTTCTAGCTTTTTTTACCCTTATCTTTTGTCTTAGGATGGATACTGAGCATCGGTTCCAAGTCAGAAGAAGCGGTAAGGGCTAGGCAATTGGGGTTAAGGGACTTGCCCAGGGTCACACAGCTAGGAAGTGTCCGAGGCCAGTTTTGAATTCAGAATTTCCCATCTCCAGGTCTGGATCTTTACTGAGCTAACATGCTGTCCCTACTCCTAATTAATCAGTTCTCTCTCTCTGAACAAATGATATGCTCATTCCCAAAGGTTTTGCTCCTCTCTAATCTTGTTTTCTCCCCCCTACTCCCCAATTTAGCACCAGAGGAGGGCAGATAGACAACATTATATCATTGGCAAATTAATAGAGAAAAGCAAAGCACAAAGCCAGAAGTCCTGAAGGTGCAGGTGAGAGATACTTACCAATCATTTAGATGATTAAGTTGAGGCAACTTGGTGGAATCAGGAAGATCTGAACTCAAATGTGCCCTCAGACACTTATTAACTGTTTGATCTTGGGCAAATCACTTAACCTCTGTTTGCCTCTGTTGGTAAAATAAGGACAATAACAGCAACTGTCCAAAGTTTCTGTGAGGATCAATGAAATAGTATTTGTAAAATGCTTAGTCCAGTGCCTGGAGCTAGATAAATGCTACTTTCCTTCTCTTTCCCTTCCTCTCCCTCAAAAAATATAGTGAAGAGGGAAGCATTCTCATTTCATTCTCTGTCTATTCATGTTCTGTCCGTCCCTAAGTATTCAGCTCATCTCACCTTTCCCATGAAGTCTTCCCTGCTCATGGACAACCACACCAAACTCCCCTTGATCTGAACTTCCTCAATGCCAACTGCCTGCAAGATGCCATCCAGGACTCAGCTTGAACAGGATTTTGTTAGTTGTCACACCCCAAGTTTCCTTCCTTTCTTCCATCAGGCAGGCTCTAAGCTCCCAGCTGGCAGGAGTTGGACCTTTTCCCTATCTTGGAATAGAAAGGCTGAGACCAACCACCCAAGTTCCAAAAAGGCAGGATGGATTAAGAGAGGAAGACACAGTGTGGATGAGTTACTGGATTTGAAGTCATCTGTGCCGAGGCTCTAATTCTGGCTTTACTTCTCTAAAAAAGCCTCAGTTTCCTCAGCTAAAAAAGATTGGGGGGGGGGGACCAAAAGATCTTCTAATGATTTCCAGCTCCATCTAATGTTCTGTACATGTTTGTATGTAGGTGGTGAATGTGGAAGGAGGGAAAGGAGTGTTCTTTGAATAGTGTGTAGGCAAATGTCCCTTCCCAGCTGTACTTCCACTGAAAAGGCAACCAGGCCTCTCTCAGCTCTCTGGAGCAGTTGGTGGCAAAAAGCAAACATTTGCCTGTCATTTCTCCTGGGTCCCCCTGGGATGTGGGAATGGCTGTGCCCCAACAGGGCATGAGAGCCAAGCTCCTCTGTGGCCTCATTTCCTAACTTTCCATCTTCTTCTCCCATCTCCCCTCCTTAGCCAGGGGCTGGGTGTAGAAAGGTCCTCTCTAGAAGCAAAGGCAGTCTGTTCCACCAAGACTTATATATCATGAAGTGGGGTCTGGCTTACTCTATTGTGATCTCCAGGACCTGGGGTAGGTGGAGGGAAAATGCAGAGGGAGGTTAAGCACCCCATTCTATCCTCCAGTTTCCCTGAGGCAGTCAAAATCTTTCAACTCCCCCTTCCCCCCAACAGGCAACCCCCTCTGAGGTGTTCTCCTCCAAACAGGGCTGGGAAATGCTCAGAATTAATTACCATCAGACCTCCGGTCGCTGTTCATTTCTGTAAACAAACATTTTAATATGCAGTAATTAATTACATCTGCCACACTACCCCTCCTCCCATTGATCCTTCTTCTGCTTTTCTTCCCTTTTCTACCAAGGCCTCCTTAGGCTTGAAAAGATAGGGGGCCCTAGGGGGCCCTCCCACTGTCCTAAGGCAGGAAGACCCTCTCTAGGACTGACTCCCCCTATCACTGTTCTGTCTTCCCCCACCAGCTTCTCTCTCTTTAGCACTTTCTTGGGTTAGGCTGTTTCCAGGCGAAAGCCCTATAGCCACCACTTCCATCTGTGGGTCTCAAGTCCAGAGATTCTTGTAAGAACCTTGAGAGAGGTAGGTCTGATGCCAAGGGGATCACACAGATAGATTGCCATTTTACTTACCCTGACCTCTGCCTCCCACCCAGAGTCACTTAAGATCTTCATCTTGGGGCCCCCCAAATTCCAGTGCTTGTCTGTACTCAGCCCCAGATGATTTGGCGAAGCTGAATACCTCCTTCCCTAGAAACCTGGCATTAGGAACACACCTTGTGGGACTAGGAACTCCCAGGATCACTTGGGCCCACCAAGACTAACAACACCCACCAACTCTTCCCTCAGGTAGTAGGTACAGTGACCTTTGGCCACCGATTCAATTCTGATCTGGTGATGGTTTGTTTTGATGGATTCCCTGTCCATTTCCTATCCCTCTCACTCTCTGTCTTCTGATTATGGAAGAGTGCAAAAGGGGGGACAATTAGGCCCTTCCAGAACCCTAGATTTGATCTCCTTCTCTCACCCTTTCTGTATCTTCTCCCTCTGGATCCCTCTCCTTCCTCATCATACCCTTCCATAGTTTTCTTTTTCTCCTCAGAACTGGGGCCACTGGAAGAGGTGGAGTGTATTTGACTCTCTGGTGAGGATAGGAGGAGAATGGGAAACATTTCTCCATGGATAAAAAATGGATATTAAGGGGCTGGGAGGGGCTGGCTATTCCCCCTTCCTGACTTTGCAGACTAAGCAAAGCAGAGAGAATGGCAGAAAAAGATAACTGTGCTGGAACCTGGAACCTGGAACCTGGAACCTGGACCCTCTCACTCCCATCCCCATACACAGTAAGGAAGCTGCTGTTGGGATGGAGTGCTGAGGAAGTATATGGGGAGCAAACTGAAGGGAGGCCAAGTTCTGGCAGGGGGACAGTGGGGAGGCTGGAATGGGCCTGGGGGCATGTGGGAAATAGAGTAAGGGAGGGGAGACCAGGCTGAGGTGAGGAAAGTCCGCTAGGGGAACAAAGCTGGGGGTGTGGGGCTGGGAGGGGCTAAACTGGTTCCAGAAGCTGGGAACATGGGAAGTAGCAGAATGAAATGCAGATGCAAAACGTGCTCCTAAGAGTTTCCTCTCTCTCCCCATCTGCCAAAGCCTAGATTTTAATCTTTAATCCAGGAGCAATCAGCGAGCAACAGCGAATTGCGCATTACAGATGTTTTACTGTCTCCAGCGCTCCCGGCCTCCGTGCTTCCCACCGTTACTCCCAGAACCCCCAGGCCCCCTCCCCAACTCCTCCTCCTTTCCTCCAGACCCTCATCACCCCGTCCAATTCACCCCCCTTCCTCTCCACCTTCTCCAAGCCTTTACAGTCTACCCTTTACCCTGGCTCCTTTTCTCCAATATCTCTCCCCTTCTCTTTTCTCTCTCTTTTCCCTAGACTCCAGCTTCCTCCCCCCTGTACCCTCCTCCACCCGGAGTGGGAACATGAAGTCACTAGAAACTACCTGGTTTGGGGGCACAAGCAAAGAGGAGAAATTTAACCATTTTCTGGTGCTTCTTCCCAGTCCCACAGCGGAGAAGGGACATCTCAGTCTGGATTCCCATTCTGGCCTACTCTCCACTCCTCTCCAAATTTCTGCCTGACAGAGAGTCTCTCTCTTGGTCTGCCTAGACCAAGGAGGGCGCTGCTGAGTGAACTTCCCGACCCTACGCTGAGCCGAACCCCCAGGCTCCGCAGTCATCAGCTCTCCAGATGTTCACCAGCACTCACTGCTCCGAGTCCCAGATGGTGGGCGCCACAGCTACCTCGAGTCTGCCAGTGCCTCTTATGCCCGAGAGGACTCACGGAGCTTGGAGTGAGAAGGGTCAGTCAGCCTGGAGAACTCCTTCAGCCTCCTTGCACACAAAACAGTCTGTGCACCTCAGTCTTTCAGTCAATAAAACAGTGACAGAAATTCTTTTTTCCCAACACCTAAAGAAACTGTCTCCTTTAGTCTATCTCCCTGTCTTCTCTGGTAGCATCCCCCAAACTGGGGGAAGGGGTCACTACTTAGGGTTTTATAAACCTTGATGATAGCCTTCCTTATTAAATTGCACACACCCTCATCTCAAGCTGCTTTGGCACTTCCTCTGTGCCAATTACCAGAGGGGAAATTTTGATCTAGGAAACAACCCTTTTCTTCCTTTTTTAGAGTAAAGGATGACTCTTTTTTCAGTCACAGCACCCTAAGGGATTGGGCTTTGTTGTTCAATCATGTTCGATTCTTCGTGATCCCATTTGGGGTTTTCTAGGCAAATATATTGTAATGGTTTGCCATTTCCTTCTCCAGCTCATTTTACAGATAGGGAAATGGAGGCAAACAAGATTGTGATTTGCCTAGGATCACAGTTAGTAAATGTCTAAGGCTGTATTTGAACTCAGACCTTCCTAACTCCAGATTCGGCTCTGGGTTCTTATAATTTTCTACTTAGACCCACAATGCCCTCCCATGAGGTTATGAGACAGAATCTAAGAAGCAATACCTACTCCCGCAGTACGTCTGGCCCCAACACACTCACTCACTCACACACACACACACACACACACACACACACACACACACATTAGAGTAATGAGAAAATCACATCTAGCCAGAGAAACAAACAAGGTACAGAGATACTCATCATAAACAGAGACATACACAAGGCACAGACATACAGTCATTCACACGGATTTCTCTCAGTGTAAAGAAATGTCCCCCATTCTTCCTTATTTTCCTCTTCCACCAGTCCCATCTCACTCCCCCCAAACACATCTAGCTCTTTCAATTGCCTCAATTTTTCTAATGAAAAGAGGGCAGGGAAAGATGTGATTAGGGAGGATTCAGAGGGAGCAGAAACAAAAAGTGTGAGGGAGCCCAGAAGGAAAAGAAGGAAGAAAGAAATAGAAACAGAATCACAAAGACTGGATGGGCAGCAAGGAAGACAGCTTTTGGGAGCGTGAAAGTATTTACACCCTCTGGTTGGGCTCCCAAGGACGGTGGGGGAGCAGGAAGGTAAAGATGTGAAAGAAGAAACAGAGCTGGAAACTGTAAGGCACCTCAGGCTCATCTCCTTCCTCCAAAACCCCAGAACCATGCAATCTGTTCCCGACTTAACTTCTGAACATCAGATCTCTGGATCCTTATCTAGACCTTGAATCCACTCCCTCCAGACCCTGCCCCTAGCACTCCCTACTCGGACTATCCGCACTACTCCAGGTCCCACCCTCTGGATTTCTGACCCCACCTCCAAAACAGAATCTGGACAAGCCACGCTTCACCCCGGGTTCTCAGCCTCCAGGCCCCGAGCCCCGCCCCCTGAACTTCGGATTCCTCCTCCCCAGCTTGGGTCCCAGGCCTCCTGACCCCAACCCCTCTGCCTAGGGGCTCCTGCGGGCTTCGAAAAGGAGCTTGAGAGCAAGGCAGCGGAGCCGCGTGTGTTTTTATTATTATTATTTCTGATTAAAGAGGAATTCATCTCGTCTCTGCCTCCTGCCAGGGGCCGAGGCGCCGCCATCGGGGTTAACGGTGCGGAAGAATACAAAAAAATTTCATTGAGGAGGATTATAAAAGTTACTAGCTGGAACATTAACAGAAGAGTAACTTGTAAAAAATGCAATATTACAATATTCACAAGGACGGCAGAGCGTGGTAAAGCTATAAAATTCAACATTAAAATCTTCCACAGCCTAGATAACCTAGTTAACAAACATGGTATTGGAACTACTTTTCTGCAAGGGCTGAGATATACCCGTCCGGGCTGAGGTACCTGTACTGGCCCTAAGGCTGATCAGTCCCCCCTACTTCGGGCCAGACTGGGTGGAGTAAATCGAGATGAATCGGCCTCCCGACTCATCTAACACCCTAACACCGCAGGCAAGTCTCATGACTCTGACAAATGACCTTCTCTGAGCCTCAGTTTCCCCATCTGTAAAATAGGGGTAAGCAATCCTTGCCTTCCCTCTTGGGGAAAATGAAGTCAGTGGATATGAAAACACTTTATTACTTGCATGAAGTAGGCTATACATTTGAGAGTGGATGATAAAACACTTGAGGAGGGATGATTATACCATAATGATGTTGATGACCTGAACTGTAAATTAAAAATCTGAAATGGAGAAGAAAAGAGTGACACAGAAAAGGTTGGATCCTTGTATTTGTGTGTGCTCAAAAAATATGTGTGTGCTTGAAGTATGTATGTGTATGAGTTTATGGGCTTGTGTGTATCTTTGGACACATACCTGGCAGGCCTCCATTCATTGACATTTTTTGAGGTTGGTACTTCCACTCTAGCCAATGCAATATTTATTAAGCATCTACTATATTCTGGGCACTGAGGTAGGTACTGGAGATACAGAGAAAAAGAAGAAATCTTGTTGTCAAAGAGCTTATATTCTATTGGCTTGCCCTTAGTTAAGTGAGTCAATTCCAAGTGTTGGCTAAAGGCTTCTCAGCTAGATAGTGTCTTAGCTAGTATCTGGGAGAAGAGCCAAATCTTAGTTTTGCTAACACCAATATGATCACAGATTGTTGGGGGTAGGGGGATATCCCTACATGTCTCTGTAGTTTTCCTAATTATTACCTCTGCCATCCCTGTTAATTAAGGAGACAGTGGCTTTTTCCTGCCTAGAACTAAAGATGGAGCAGACCTTGAGGGAAGGAGATGGTTATGAGATGGAGTAAAGGATTTGGTAACATAATTCTTGGGTTACATCTCACCTCCCCTATATCATCAAAGATGGAATTCTTGCTGAAAGGTCAGGGAATTGTTTTATTTCTGCCTTTGCCTCCCTCTTTTTGGGTTGGCAAGCCCCTCCTCCAGTTATGCTTTCTGAGCAACTGTAGGATTTGGTGGGGGAAAGGAAAAAAATGACTATCTGATGGATACTAGTGCAATTGTGGGAGTAGGGCCTGTATTTAGAAACATATTGTCTGGTAAATAAGCCCTGGACTATGAGTCTGAATTTCTAGTGCTGACTCTGCCACTGTGTGACTTTGGACAATTTAAATAAATATTTATTAAGCACCTACTGTATGCAGAGAACTCCACTAAATGCTTTAGAAAATACAAAGTTTTTATAAGATTTGGTCCTTGACCTTATGAGGCTCATGGTCTATTGAACCATTTAACCTTTTAACTTCCTTCTCTGAAAAATGAGAACAATAATTCTCCCCTATTTACCTCAGAGAATTTTTCTGGTAAACAAATCAGAAAATAGATGGGAAATTTCCCTGAACCCCTAAAGTTCTATACATATGTAAAGTACCATTAATGTTGTTTTTTATTATTGTTGTTGCTTCTTCCAAGCATTCAAATTTAATTTTGTACAACAGAAATGTACTGGGTTTGGAATCAGAGAGCCTGGATTAAAATAACAACTCTGCAATTATGTGACCTTGCACAAATTACTTACCCTCTCTGGGCTTCTATTTTCTCACCTGGGAGATAAGGTAGGGAGATAAAGGAGTTAGAACTAATGACCTCTAAGGTCCCTACAAGTCTCAATAATGGTATCATGATCCTAAATTATGTTTTTAGAGCTCTTGTGGGACAGGGTAAATCTATCTTTTGGAAGGGAGGGTGACTAATAGAGATGAAAAGATAAATTGACAGGTGGCCATTCACTCCTTTCCACCAGGACTGATATAGAAAGTCAGTGTCCTCATTACTGGTGTTTCTCTTAATAAATACCTTTGTCATTCTTCTAGAAACAGAACTGTTCATTAAGATACATAGATATACATTTTAAAACCCAGGGAATACAAACCCCTTAAGGACAGGAACTTTATCTTGTTGAAATTCCTAGCATAGGCTCATGCAATAGTAGGTGCTTAATAAATGCATAGTGAATTGTCTTGTGTACATGGATGCTCTTGACATACTTCCCATGGTAGGGACCCAGAAGGTACCATAGAACCATAGATATTTTATTCCCTGAGCATCAGAGACCACAGGAATAAGTACAGTATGCATACTATCTCTGATTGACATAATATTCTCTTTTCTTTCTTTGGAAGGGAAAGAGATTAGAAGGTGCATGCATGTTTGTTTTGCCTTTTGATAAATACTGATACTTATGTGGACAGAGGAATTTATAAATGTGTGTATGATATGCTTGACCAAATATGTCAGTCTGTAGAAATCTGTGAATCTTTTTTTCTGTTTGCTTATATAAGTCTAAGTCTAGTGCATCTAAGTGTGAAGAAGTATACAGAGAATGGACCACAGCTGGCAGGAAGAACACATCTCCTCCTGGGCCTCTCACCCTTCTATCTTAGGGCCAGGAATCATTTGCCACATATTTCTGATAAAATAAATATTAAGTTTAGGAGGTTTGAGATAGGACTTTGCCTTGGAACTTCCCTCCAGCCCTCATGGACAGCCACACCCATTTGGCAATGAATGGATTTTGATGGAGTCCCTTGGAATTAGCTTATTGGGAAAGGGAATTATCAAAGACCAAGGGAACCAAGAGCACAGAGTGCTTGGTCAGGCTCTGATTTCAGAGAAGGGAAAGAGAAAAGACTAGGGTCAATTTCACATTGCCAAGATGCTGGATGTTAATGAAGGCTGGGTTAAAAGTCCAGATTCTATAATGATTCCCCTTCAGTCCTTCAGTGTCTGTGCCATGTGCTTGCCCAGGCTGGTGTGATTTCCATTCCCTTGTGAGTAAAATGTCATCTAGAGAAATTCCAAACCATGCTGCAGAAGAGCAGAGCAGGGAGAAAATTGGGAGGGAGAAGGGAGGGGGAGCTAGAATGTTGAGGAGAGGCAAAGAATGGTAACAGTCCTCAATTAATAAGTCAGGAACAGGTAAGTGACCCTATCTTCTAGGGACCCTGGAAGAGCCCAGTGTATAGGAGGGGTCCTAGGAGAAAGGGAAAGTAGAGGAGCTCTAGATGCTGTAGCCAAATTGGCCTGGACCATTTATTTATTCTACTGTGTTTCAGCAATTCTTTGTGCAAATCTGAAAGTGTCCAAGTGTATTTGTGGGTATTTGCATGCTTACTACATTTGTACACTTGGCTGTCTCTTTCTGTGTGTGTTCACCCTGCCTAGATGCCCAGTTTCCATTCAATTACTCACAGAATAGCTGTTGCACCACTAAAGAGAGATCTTGGGACTGAGGGGCAGATTGTATCTCCAGAGTCACAGAGAGCCAAGGCAAGGTGAAATTTTGTGGTAACTTCGGCCTAGAAGGACAGGATTCCTTCTTTCTGTCACATGTAGTCTTTTGATCTTTGGGTAGGCCTGTTTCACTGTGGACTAGGACCAGAGAGAAAGGCAAAGGGACACATAGAGCCAGAGCCAAAAAGGAAAAAATGAGCAGAAATGGAAGGAGAGAAAAAGAAGACCAGACAAAAATATATAGGAGACAAAAATGAAGAGTCCTGAGGAGAAAGGAAGAGAAAAAACCCCAAGGAAGGAGGAAACAGCAAGAGAATAACAGAAATGGAGAAAGGGGAAGAAACAAAGATGGGAGAGACTGGAAAGTGACAGAGATAAAGATAAATAGAGAGACAGAGAACACAGGGACAGAGTAGAGAGAAACAAAGAGACAGAGAGAAAAGGATGAAGAGAAACAACTGGGAAAAGGAGACATGTACACAGAGAGACAAAGATGAATCTAGAGACTGAGATGGATGGAGACAGACAGACTGAGATGGTGAGAGAGAGAGAGAGAGAGAGAGAGAGAGAGAGAGAGAGAGAGAGAGAGAGAGAGAGAGAGAGCCAGGAGAATTGCTGCGCCTCCGGAGCTCGGCGGGCTGGGCTCCCCAGGGAGACGGCAGACACTTTGCGGAGATGTGACTCCGGAGTTGGAGACGATGATAAATATGATAATTTGTATAAAATCTGAATGGGTCCTGTTTTCAGGGAGAATGCCTCCGATGATGAATGGGCCCGGCTCTCAGAGAGATGGCTGATAAAAAGTGTATTGGATTGTTGAGAGCGATTTTAATTTTAATTCCCTACCTGCAGATGTCTGCTAATAACGCTGTCTCCCGGTAGCGCAGGGTTGGGGAGAACCGCTGCCCCGCTCTGGCCGCGGCCTCTCCGGCAGCTCGGGAGACTTGTGAAATGACTCTAATTACAGAGTTATTAATTTTAAGAGGAGGGTGAACGGGGGTTTATGATTATTAATAGAGCCCGTGAGCTCTCCAGGAGCGACGGGGGACTGGGCAGGGAGACGGGGAACGTTGCCTACCTCTCGGCTCTGGGAACCAGAAAGATCCGGAGGATTGTCCTGGAGTGGGGCCGTGGAGCCGGCTTTCTGAAGGCTTGCTTACTTTTCTCTGAAGCTTCAGGAATGTTCCAACCTCTACTCCCTACCATAAAATTGATCATTGTTGCGAAAGCGTTGTTTCCCAAGAACTAGTGGGGTAATTATCTAGTTTAGGGGGAACAGGGTGGGGGGAAGTAGGGGAGAGGGACTGTTCTCAGGAGTTGCTCCCTCCCCCAATTTTCATCTGGCAGCTTCCTACTCTTCTTCCACCTTAGGCCTAGCTGGGGAATGGGGAGACTGGAGGGAGGGGTAAGCTGAGGAGAACCACATTGGCAGATGCAACTCACTAAACTCACCACATTTCCCTCCAGGTTATACAGGGGCACTCATTTCCTCATGCATTCCCTTATATCCACTCACACAAAAATATGTTGATACACAAGGGAGTGGCTTTCAAGTGGTGAGACTTTTTTTTTTTTAATTAGAACTTCTTTTTCCAAAACAGGGCTATTCCTTTCAAAGGCATCCCCTTTTAGGAAGCTGCTCACAAATCCCTACAAGACTGAGTTTTCTCAGGGCATTTCCTGGAACTAACTCATCTTTTAGCACTGTGCTGGGACCCAGAGCAGGAAATCCTTGGGGGTCTCTGGTTTTGGGGCCAAAGAAGATGCCCAAACCCATTTCTGGACTCACACCTCACACTGGTCTCTTGGAGCCCTTTGGACAATTTTTGAAAATCAAGTCTACCAGGGATGTTCTGTCATGAAGGATATTCAGAAGTATGTAAGGAGCTTTCCAAAGACAATTCCCAAACAAGAGTGAATTCCTACAACAGTCCCTACAGTAGAAGCCTTGTTGGAACAAGTGGTTACAATGGGCTGCTGTGTTCATATGGGTACATGAGTTTGGGTCTGTTGGTTAAACTGCCATCTTATTACATTAGACACATACATATATAAAGCCACAATCATACCCAGACATACAGGCATACACACAGATACAGATACACACACAGAGGAAGACATACACAAACACAGTATATAAACATGCACAAATGCATACACATAGTATACAGACGGAGGTAAATATGCAGATGCAGACAGATGCAGAATTTTTCTGAGCCTCTATTTTCTCATTTGTTAAAAGGGGAGGGGGTCCAACTAGGTGAGCTTTAAATAGGTATCTAGTTCTTTGATTCTATGCAGCCATACAGAGATATATATGAAGAGAACATCCCCTCTAATAACCAGCCTGGGAATGGTGTCTTGGTGATGTTTCTTTTCCTTGTTAAAAAATCTCTTTCCTTATAAAGGGCCATTTCTTTTTTAGGCTGCTCTTTGTATGTAGCATCTGCCTCTTGCCAGCTCAGGGAAGCCTGGGGGCAGAATCAGGTTGGCTGACAGGCATGGTTAGTACTGAGGAGTCATCAGTGTTTGATCATTTCCGGAAGCTGGTTGGTCCCTATTCTGAGGATGGCCCATAGCTGTCAGGACAGAGGCAGAACTCCTGAACAACCTAACAAAGACCAGTCCCATCAGATAGGAGGCCCCAAAGGCAAGTAGTAGGCCTGGGTAGGAAGAAGTAAGAAGTCAGTCATGGCTCACTGGAATAAGGTGCAAAAGAGTAAGAGTGAGGGTCTTTGGATTTTGGATTAAATCTATGATTAGTTCAAAGAAGCAACTAAATGGACCCAAGAATCTCTTATAACACACACACACACACACACACACACACACACACACACACACACACACATGCACACTACTAGTGCTCCTGTAAGGGTGAGCATGCAGGAATGGGGAAGCAGCTTTCCCACAGGTTCCAATAGAGATCAAACCCCCATCCCTATCTGAGTGGGCTCTGACCTCCTCTCAGAGCAACAAGAGGAAACTCAAGATGGTTAAAGCAGAAATCAGAGGAAAGTGGATCAGCAGAGAGGGTCGAAGTTAGGTCTGGAAAAGAAAAGGATGAACAAGTTATGAGAACTCAAGACCCTCTGGAGGACTTTTCAGTTCCACTGAATTAGATCAAAATGAAACGAAAAACTCCCTATGTGAGGAAGCCCCCAGTTAGCTGGTTGATTTAACTTTCTTCTTTCTAATCCACAAACATCTGAAACTCAGCTCAGGACTCCAATCTCAGCTTTCCAGGGACCGGTCATGAAATCCTTATCAAATAGTCCAAGGGCTATCACAAGGGTGGCTCTTCCTCTTCTCCAAATCCCAATCCACTTTTGAAAGCCAAGCCAAAGATCCATTTCCTCCTGAAGCTTTCTTGGACTACCATAGCCTGCTCTGATCTTCCCCTCTCTCCCCCCACTCTATCGCTGTCTCTTCCTCTCCCCACTTGAGGACTTCTACATTACTGTCTGATTATTGCTTCCTTAGCCACCATGCATTACCTGCTTTTTGTTGGTTTTTCATGCTGTGTACATACTTGGTGTTTAATAAATGTTTGCTGAATTGAATTCAATTGAATTAAACTGTTTAGCTCCCTAAGGGAAAGGATATGCCGGCTTCTCTATCTGCCAGGAACCTAGGAGGGAGTTTTGTACTTTCTTTATACTTAACTTTATACATTCAGAGATTCAATAACTAATGAATGATTGATTTAAGGTTAGTTATAAAGATCTGCAAAACTCTGACCTATGTGACCTTGGGTATGTTATTTAAACTGAGTCTCAGTTTACTAATTTGTAGAAAGAGGAATCTGTACTAGAAAATCTTTAAAATTCCTTAATTTATAAAGCCTATAACTATAAGTAGTTCTGCAGAGTTGGTTGTTCCACATAGCTGACTGACTGGGGAGTGCAGGTGGCATGACAGCCCCAAGGCTGGGCTATCTTCTTTGCTACACACATACTAAGCCCAGCAGGGGGAAGAGAGAAGGGGTTGGAGGGAGGTAAGGGCAGAAGGTGATAAGGAATTCAAGAAAAGCTCTCATCTGTATTTTCTCCAAGCAGATACAGTGTAGTTTCAAGAGGTCAGATCTTTCCTGCTGTGCCCTACAGTTCCCTTGCTCATCAAAGCTTGGGCAGAATGCTAGTTGGGATAACCTTAGTGGATCCCACAGGAGGAGATTGCTTAGTTTGGTGACTAGAAAACTTGGGTGCAATCAGAATGACCCCTCATATCTGGCTGATCATTTATTAGATGCAAACTCTAAGCCTAAAAAGAGTGGAGCGAATTCTTAAAGAGAGCTCTGGTAGGCTCAGTGGCAAAGCATACCTCCACCCACCTCTTTCTTTACACATATACATACAGCATTCTTCTATGGTCTTTTTTTATGCACAGTGTAGGAGGTCCAAACTTGCAGTTCCTGGAAAGGGTAGGATATAAAGCCAATCTAGAGATAAATGTGGGAGAAGGAGCAGAGCATGGAGTTTAGTTCAGGGGTTCTCGGATGAAGCCATTTTGATGGTCGCAGGAAAACTTATTAGATCAGGAAGAAGATAGTGACATGCCACATGCCTCGACTTTGGGGTCAGAAAATGAGGTTCTAGCACTTAGCCCCACCTCCTACGTTTATTAGCTCCGCTGCTTGATCACTTTCCTTTTCTATTAAGCAAGACTTTTCAAGCTCTGAATCTTGATGTGGCTTGAGAAGACGACCAGGAAAGTCCATCAAAGAAAAAGAATGAATCTCTCTCCCCCCTCCCCCCTTCTCTTTCTCTCTCTCTCCCCCTCTTCTTTCTTCCCGTGTTCCTTCTCCCATTAGCTCCGAATAGGGAGGATTCTGCGATATAGGTACTTCTTTCTGCCCCTTCAGAAGAGAGGCTGCTTAGGAAATGCGCCCTCCTCTGGCCAATGGATACAGTTTGCTCCCGACACTGCTTCCCTGAAACCAACATTCTGAACCGCTGGGTGTCGGATAGTGGAATGGAAACCAGCCCAAAGGACAACAGTATGGACTAGGTGGGAGGCAGAGCTTCAGGGAAGCTCTGATTTAATCCTCCTCAAACTGGGTAATCAGCTTCTGTCCGGTTCTGTACCAGAACTCCCCGGTTTCCATCTGATCTTGCTAAAAGTCTCTAGTTCATGCGGTGCACCCAAGGGAAAGTGATTGATGAGGAATTGGGACTCGTCCTTTACCTCAAGTCCTCAGGTCTCAATCAAGTTGACCTCAGTACCTTCCCTTCCTTCAATCTCGAGTGGGCAGTCCTGGGACTTATTTCCACTATCCCCCAACCCCGCCACCGAAAGTGCGGCTCTTACTCTCAAGTGAATTCTGAACCGGAAATCCCCATTTCAAACACCTGGTCCAAACCCGAAGCGGAGGTCTCCAGCAGCCAGGACCTAAGTAACCCCAGCTTTAACTATGATGCGTCCATGAGGCCCAGCCACTGCGGGGCGCGCTTGCGTTCCTGCCAAAGTCCCTTGGGGCGCTAATGCTTAAAAACAAAAGCCATTCCTGGATTTTTCCTTCTCCTTTTTCTTTCTTTCTCCTTCCTTTTCCCCTTCACCATCTTCTTTCTTTTTTCCTCCCTCCCCTCTGTCTTTTCTTTGCCTCTATCTTTGGCTTCTCATCTGTCCTTTCCCCGCCTTCTGTTATTTTGCTAAGGTTTCTTCCCTGATGTGTGTATCTCTACTAAAATTGTCTGTCTGTCTGTCTGTTTGTTTCTTTGTACTGGTCTCCCAGCGCCATTCAGACTTTTTCTTCCCTTCTGCTCTCTGTCTCATTTAAACGCTCCCCTTGGGATCGTTTCCTTCCCCAACAGGAGTCAGGTGCTGAACTGAGCCCCTAAACAAGGAGACAGATTTCCCAAAGAAAGGGTTTGGTGAACTAAATTACCCTAATGACGGGCTGTGGGCGCTCGGCCGCCAGCCCGAGGCCCGGGCGCCCGGAAGAAAATGGAACCGAGCTGAGTGCCGTGAGGAGGGGTGATCTGAAGCATACCCTCTCGGGGTCGCAGTGCCCGCCGGCCATCGCTTCGCCCTTTACTCGGGTTTTTTTCTTTCTTTCTTTCTTTCTTTTTTCTTTCTTTTTCCCTGGGAACTTTTCCGTCCGAGTTAACTATTAACCGTTGGCAAGAGGCAATTTTCTTCGGAATTTAAACGATTTCCTTTGCGCGGCGGAGGCAGATTAACATGAAAATAATGAGATTCTCTGGATCTGTCCCCGAAACTACAAGGATCCCCCTGCACTAACAAACCGGCCCTTGGTGTAGGAAAACTACAGCCCCCTTCCTCCCTCCCTCTTTTACTCTCTCCCTCCCGCCCCCGCGCCCAGCTCAGAAAACCGTGACGAAACCGGGGCGGCTTACAATTGTATGTGGAAAAAGCCGACTGCACGTGCTTGTGTGTGCTGAATCCGTGTGTGCACGCACCCACACCCACCTAGGGATAAGCACACAAATGCCATTTTCAGACGCATGTATTTTCAGGCACTACCTCGAGGTAGGCACGCTCCAAACTTTCTCAAACTAAAGCCATTTACTGTTATTTACCAAATTCAAGCCTCAGCCACAATTTCTCCAGTCCAGCCCAACCCAAAGTTCTTTTCCCTCCCTAAAGCCCAGAAGAGGCAGGGACTTTCCCCACAGCGGGTTCTTGCCCTCTCCCACGCTTATTCCCAATCAACCCCAGGCCCATTTATTACGATGGACATTTTCTCAAGAAGACAGAGGAAGATGCTCTCCCTTTCTCCACAAGTAATCCCAGGCAACTGGTTCTCCATACTTGGTCCAGCCTCAGAGCTTCTCGGCAGGACTTCCCCGTCCGTCACTGCCCTGTTGGGCCTGGGCGGTGACCTGGTGGGGAATTCTCTAGCAAAGCTTGGAGCCCCAGGCGGTGGCATTACTGCCCTCACCTCTTCTGCCCATCTCGGATTTTCTCCTTCTTTTGTTCTAGCCTCTAGGGTGGAGGTGGGGAGGGGTTTTAAATTCCTGGCCCGTTCTCCTCTGCCCTTGATCTGTCTTCTCGTTTCTTTAAAACAACCACAAAAACCAAAACCAGCCCATCCTTCTGCCTTCCAAACGATTGCTCCCTTCCTGCTTGAGTGCCTCTTTGTCCCTGTCTCTCTGTCTCTAGCTGTATCTCTCTGTCTCTGTCTCTCTCGTTTGTTCCAAAGCCCGGACACTGATTGCGCCTTATGAAGTTCTAACTGGTTTTCTGTCAGGAAGATCTTTCTCGCTGCTCCCCAGCCTGGCGTGACGGATTAAACATCAACTAGTTAAATAAAAATTAATATCAACTGCCTCCTAACTTCTAATGTCATGTTGTTTATAACTAATGAACTGATTAGGGGATAAACACATCAGGGAGACACATTCAGCTGCCCCTGCCTTTCTTCACATCTGCCCATTACCACCTTCTCGAACCACCCATCCCTCCCACAACCTACAGGCCTAGGAGTGGTCACAGTTGAGGTCAGAGGTTTCTTGTCTCCACTTTCTCCCTCCCTTTTTCTCTGTCATTTTCTCAGCTTCTCCCTGACTCTCTTTTTCTCTGTGTCTCTGCCTTTTTCTTTCTCTCTTATTCTTTTTCCTTCCCTCTGTGACTTTCTCCTTCTCTCTGTCCCTCTCACTGTCTTTCTTTCTCTCCATCCCTCACCTCCCTTTAAGCTGAATTCCTTCCTCTCTCTGCAGTGAATGGTTAATGATTACCAGGGCTTGTGTGTAGTGTTGGGGCTTCTGCTGCTAGTACAAAGCAGACTGCTCTCCCTCTAGGCCAGGCACCTAGTACAAATAGCTGGAGTTGTGGGGGGTGGGAGGGATTTGTTTTGTTTTAAGATGAAGAAAGGGGGTGGAGAAGTTGGTGGAGTCCTACTTTTCCTATTTCCCTTTTATTCTTATGGGGAATTGGCATGGACAAATAAAAATGATCTTTAAAACTTTCTTTTCTGTTGCTCCAAAATTCAGTAAAGGAGCCCTAAAGGGCTAGGTTGGGGGTAAAAGGGAAATAAGGTGTCTTCTTTGGAATCTCTAAGAGAAATGGATGGAGCTGCCAGATGAGGGTTCATGCCAGCTGAGCCTTTCTCACATCCCCTTTTCCACTTCTATTCAGTGCCTAGATTCTAGGCACTTTCTTCTTTTCCTAAAGAAGACACCCAAACATAATCTTAGCCATCATGATGCCTATAATACCCCTGAGGGTGGAGGTGGGGGATAAGAGGACTGTAATCACAGTATCACAACGTTGGGGGAGGTTTCCCAAGAACTCTGTTATATCCTCAGACCACAGGATCTGACAAGGCAATAACAACGAGGGTGGGAGGGGAAGCTCTTAAAACCAATTTAGTAAATGTGAAAATGTAATCCTAATGAAGAATCAATAGGATGGTGGATCATTTTTCCTGGGACTCCTTGGAGGATCCGAGAAAGACTTTCAATCAGTGGGGGAGGGTGCAAAGAGGTCCAAGAGAAAGAATTGGGTTGAGGGTCTAGGCATCTGGAGACAAAGAATCAGAAACTCACTAGGTCTTAGTCCTTTTCCTGAGACTACTTTTTCTTCTTATACTAAATGTTTTCCTAAAGTCCTGGTCTATTGCTAGGAATACAGAAGGGGTTTGCCAGACTCCCTTAGAAGCAACACTCTGTGACTCTGGTCTTCAGCTGGGGTTCTATCTAGACTGCATTCCTCTTCTCTTAGGAACCCCAACACATACTATTTTGAGCACCATGTCCCCTTTGCCCATGTAACTCTCCATCAAGGAGACCTACAGAGCCAGAAGTAGGCCAGGGAATAAGCATCTCCATCTGAATGACTCTCAGTTCCAGGTGCTTATTTGTGCTTGAAGATCATTGTGTGTGACTGAAGCTTCCTGAAAGATTCTTGAGTATATATTTTAGATCATGTAATTCTGTAGTGACTATAAAAGTACAAGGTGTCTGTTTGTGAGGGGAGGCTCTAAAAAGGTGTGGTTTTGTGCAACTGTGAATTTGTAAAGTGAGAAACCCTTGAATTTGTGTGTGCCTGTGAAAGTGTCACTGTCAGACTGATGGAGGGTTTAGTTATTATGAGAAGATATGTGTGTGTGTGTGTGTCCCTGAAGCTATCTCTTTCTCTATATGCAGGCTTTTCTTTCTCCAACCATGGAAGGACCCTGGAGAAGTCAAACTGGAGGCTAGAGCAGGGTGGAGCGGGTTCTCCCTGGCTGGATCATACAAGTATGTGTAGTTTTCACTCTGAGTGTTTCTGTCATTGATAAAAACAGAAAGCCTCACTCAGAGTTTTATGAGTGACTCAGGCACCTAATTTTGGCCCCAAGAGTATAATTTTAATCCTCATTTAGAAAAATGTAGAATTAAAAATTTGTAAACAGGAATTTGAGAATTATCCCCTTCAAGCATCCTTTCACAAATAATGGACATAGAGAGAAGTGAAGGGCCCTACTATTAGGGTGGACTGATTCTTGTGGAGGCAAACTAGACCGAGGGGTAATGGAGTCTGAAACCTAGGCAGGGCATCTTCCATCAAGCCTCAAGCTTTCCAAAATGGGAAATGCAAGGTTGTAGAGTTGTGTGGTGTGTGGGTGTGAGTGATTTTTGTCTGGTATATGGGTCTGGAAAAGGGTGTACAAGATTGTGGAGGTGTAACAGAATGATTGTAAGTTTGTAGGTAGATATGAGAAAGTTTATGAGTATGGGAAAGAAGGGGTGAGATCAGTGTTAGGATGTGAGTGATTGAAAGGATGCATCTCAGTAATAGTGCTTGTGTGTTCGGGAAGGGTACATATGCATGTGAGAGCCTCACTCTCACACTTCTCAACCCCAAACCAGTAGCATCCTTTCCCAAAAGTGACTCAGAGAGATAAGAGAGGCCTGGCATCCAATGGCTGTGTGGCTGGAGGGGAGTGGGCCCTGGTTCAGCTTTCATCTCTCTTCCTTTAGGCCCCAAATTGTGTGTTTCCCACAGGATCCTCCTTTTTTTAAAATGATTTTTATTTTGGTTGAAAGCTTACAGACCCTTAGCTCCAAGTGCGAGAGTCCATATACCTTCTTTAATGAGTGCAATAGAGTTGGAAGTCCATTTAGGACTGTTAGGATGTCTAGGCATATGTAAGAAGGTTGAGTTGTGAGTGAATGAGTGTGAGAATATGGAGGAGTGTGTGACTACTGAGATCTCTGGGAATGTGTGATTGTATTTCAGGGAGTGTGATTAAGGTTGTCAGTGTGTGACTAAGTGTCAGGGAGTGTGTGACTTGTGAAGATGTGGGGGAGTGTGTGGCTGTGTGTGTCAGGGAGTGTGTGATTGTGTATGTCCGGGAGTGTGACTGTGAGTATTAATGGAGTGTGTGACTAAGGATGTGAGGGAGTGTGTGACTGTGAGTATATCCATGGAGTATGTGACTGAGGATGTGTGTGAGTATGCTGGGAGTGTGCAATGTGGAGTGTGTGATTGAGTATGCCAGAGTGTGTGTGAGGGGGTAGGGGAATGTGACTGGGTGAATGTGCTGGGAAGTGTGTGAATGAGGCTAGTGAATAATGCTGGATCTGGGTCCGACTGTCTTTTGAGTGTGTGGTGGGGGTGGGGGTGGGGGAGGAATCTAGGTGAGCAACGGTAAGCTTGTGTCCTGGAGGCTTAGTTTGTGTGACTGCCTGGAGTTCCGAGTGTGTGGCTCCTCGGAGTGTGGCTGTGTGTGAGAGCGAGAGCGAGAGCGCCAGCGCGAGAGGAGAGTTAGCTAGGTTATCTGAGCCGGTCAGTTTTGGGTGGCTGCGCCCGATCTCAGGGAAGCGGCAGTGGGGAAGGCTGGGAGCTCAGGAGGCCAGACTGCACCGTTGCGGCCACACTGACGAGGAGACTCGGAGAATGGCTCAGGGCGCGGGGCGTACAGGTAAGGGCCGGGGTTGGGTGGGGGCCCCAGCATGAGACCCTAAAGCAGACAAGGGGAGCCTGGCCCTGGAAAGGGAGTGAAATTCGGGCCTCCATCGAAGCCTGCTCTCCCCGCATCTGCCCCTCCCCTTCCTCGCCTTCAGGCTGCCCCGAATGCTCACCCAGGTGGGGGCTATTTTGAGAGAGGAAGCTAAAGATGGGGGAGTAAAGGTAGAGGGGTGGTTGGCTTGGAGAGCCGGACTGCAGGCGGGCGGGCCATCGTCTGAGGGCGGATCTCTCTTGAGTCTTGGAGGAGGGGGGGAGGGGCAACTACTTCAGTCGGTGGGAGAAGCTCGCCCGAGTTTCGGTGCCCTCAGTCTCTAAGGGTCGCCCAATGAGGAGCAGGGGAAGGGGAGGGGAGGTGTATGGAGGCCTTGGAGCATAGGAACAGGGACTCCGGGGCTTGCCCTTTCCCAACTATTTGGGTCGCCTCCAGTCTTGTGCCCTTGCGTTTGTTAAATCCACCACCAAAAACTTTTCTCCGAAAAAAAGTGAGTTTTCAAAATTCTCCTTGGTCTTACAACAAAAATACTCTTCAGCTCCTTTTCTCCTTTGTTTGCCTTTTCCCCATTTGCTCTCTCCCTTTTACTAATTCACTTCTCTTATAAAAATGCCTCTTAACTTGCTAAAAGTTTGGGCATAGCGGTGCATTGGTGCCTGGGGCTGGAGGTGGGGGCGTCTGTGCAAGTGTGTTTGAGAAGCCATTGGAGGTACACCCCTCCCTGAGAAGTTTGACACCACTGGCACGGAAGTGATTGCCCTATTCAGGGGACTAACCTCCTTGGGAGGTTGTCCAACCTCGGGCAGAGTGAAGGGGGTCCCGAGGAACCCGGAGTGCTAATGAGAGGGGTCAAGAGTCCTCTGCTGCTTGAGTGGGTCAGTTAGTAGAGTGGTTTCCCTTTCCCACTCCCTTCCCTCTTCCCCCGGGCCCCGAAACTCCACTCCGCCCAGGAACACAGATTTTAGACTCATTTTGAGTTTGTGGTTAAAATCTTTAAGCCGCCCCATCCCAGCTATTCAGGTCGCTCTGACTAGAGATGGGAGAAGGGGCTGATGGTGGGGTTAGAAAGCTAAGTTAGGATTTGGAGGGTGAAGGCTTCTGACTCTTCCCCAAAGCAATGGGTTTCGTGCCTCCTTCTTAATTAGGCTAGGATCCAACACACGTCTTCTCTTCCCACCCATCCCAGCTCCTGTTAGTTTTCCTTTTTATTCTTATGTTGTTCCCTTTCTGCCAGCCTCCCTTCCCAAGTCACTACTTCGAAAGGCTAGCTCAGACCACTTTTCTTTTGACAACGAAAAAGGTTAAGCCAGCGGATAAACCTAGCTTGCCTTTCGACCTCTTGGCTCCACAGGCCCCCTTCTCTCAGCCTGCCCAGCTTTAGATCTAGGCCTCCTCCTCAGAGGCAGAGTTGCCGTACTTGTGCTTCTCTGGCCTCCCCCGGGGTTTTCCGAACTCAGAGAAACCCCTCCGCACCGAAGGTTTAAGTAGGGAGATCAATAGCAAACAGTTGTAATGATCTAATTAATTATGGCAAAATTAAAAGCGAGTAGAAAATCAATCTCTGATGGTGTTGAAGATGGAATTCAATTGAGAGTCCATCTGTGCACCCCCTCGACCGTATAAATATGCAGCCCAAGGACAGAGCTAATGGCTCAGCCTTCCTGGGAACGTCTCCCTTTTCTCTCGGTGTATAAGACTTGGGCTCTGTCCCTGTCTCCCTGTCTCCCCTTTCCCCCCTCCGCCTCCTCTTTCCTCCGGAATTCTTCCTAGCTGGCTTTCTCCCTTTCCCCCTCTCCTGTACTGTGCAGCCTATTTCGTCTCAGGCCCATCAACATAGATCCCGCTCTTCTTTCTGGATATGATGCACAGACCTTGCTTCACGTTGCTTCAACTTTCCCTCAAGATAAACAGCCCCCATTCCTCCGCGGCTTCTAGGAGCTTGCGGGATTTTGTGGGGATGGAAAAATAATCGGGAAACCAGCAGGAGCAGAGGAGGCTGCCCTGCTGGTTTGGCGGGAGCCAGGCAGCTCCTTCTAGTTCCCCTAATCCTCATAAAGTTTTAGGACACCACCTCCTGCTTCCCAGGTTGGAAAAATAGACGGTCTGGCTAGACAGACACCAACAGGATTGGATAAAGAGTCAGGGATTTGTCCCGGCCTTCCCAGGGGCATAGATATCCTCCCCCTCCACCCTCCAGTGCCCGTGCCTACCTGCACCTGCCCCAGCTCTGCCAGCCGGCTCCCTGCTCCTCGGGGCTAGTTGGAGGAGATGGGAATGCAGGCACCAAGGCAGCTGGGCCGAAAGCCGGGGGCCCGAGCCCCTTCCTCCCTCCTTCCCTCCCTCTACTTGGCGCTCTGCGCTCTCGGCCGCCCTGTGGCTTCGGGGGAGGGGGGAGGGACAGAGGCGGGAGTGGGAGCAGAAGAGGGAGAGAGGGAGGGCCCGGGTTATAAAGAAGAAACCTACTCCCCTCCCGGCTGCAGGGGAGAACCATTCGGATTTCCTCTCCTCTCTTTCTCTTTCTTCCTCATTCCCTCCTTTTCTTTCTCGCCCGTCCCCGCCCCTACACACACTTTTCCTCTTTCCTTTGCTCCCACAGCGTAGTAGGACCAGCCACAGAGCCACTCCAGGGTGAGGGGGCCGCTGGCATTCCTCCAATTGGACCCCGCTTTCCACAGTTCCAGATCGTTTGTGCCCCTCCATGTCCTGTTAGTTCAATATGATAAAAAACACACGGGAACCAACCCTGAGGAGCCCGAGCGCTGCTGTTCAAGCCGGGTTTCCGAAGGATACGGGTTTTATTTGAGTTTCACTGAGCCTGTTCCTTCTGAAAGCAAACTGTAATAAACGAGGGAGTGGATGGATGTGGGATGGGAGGTGGCGAAAAAGAGGTTTTCGTTTTTGCCGGTTGCATTCTCTGGCTCGCCGCTTATTTTCACATAATAATTAAATATTAAAATATTAATCTGAAAATTTTGCCTCTGTCTCCCTCCACTTTTATCCTGTTGCCCCTCCCACTCTTTTCCCTCGACTTCCCTCTCACGTGTCCGTTTCCCACTCCTTTTCCTGCCTTTTCCCTTTTCTTCACACTTTTTTTCCTCGACTCCCTTCCTGGCACTCTCCCACTTCCCCTATATCCATCCCTCTCCCTTTCTCAACTCTCATCCTCTCCTAGACCATCTTCTTTCCCCTGCTCTATGGAGAAAGAGTTGGGAAGATCGGACTCTCTGGCCAAGGACACTGAGATTCAGCCTGACACCACCTTCCTGGTCCCCTAAGGCCTCTGTGCCACGGGAGTTTGGTTTGCTATAGAGTATAATTGCTATACTGACAAAAAGGATTGATTGGCATCATTGCTGGAAGAGACACTTCCTCAGTCTCTTTCCTCCCTGCCTTGTGTGGTTAGCTTTCCTATAAAAGTCAGAGGGCAAAGGGAGAATTTAGTAAGCACTGTTTGCTCTGAGTCTTTTACTTTTTTTCCTCTTGTGGCTAATGTCGGAGCTGGACAAACACGCCTAGCTTCTCATCACCCCGCCTCCACCTCCAAAAAAACACCCCACAGAAATATATATTGAAATTCATAGAAAGTTCAATCTAGTTGAATCAGAAATGGCCAGTGGGACATAATGTTTTTAGTAGTTAGTTTTCAGTAATATTATTCCCATAGATGACAGGGATGAGGGAAGACAGAAGTTGCCTCGTTTGGAAACAGTGGAAACTACTTCTACATTTACTTTCTACCTTCTCTTTTCTAGGAGCAACAAAGTTAGAAATTGGAGGATGATTCTTGAAGAATGGTTAAATTTTTTTTACGCTTACCATATTGGATATTAAGTGATCTTGACCTATGTCTGCATGGATTTGTTTTACTCCTTTTGTTTCAAGTTCATATTAGGGAGCAAGATTTGAACTTGATGGCAGAATTTGAACTGAGAAAGGACAATTCAATTTAAAGACCCTTAAGAACCTCCCAGACCAGAACTCTCTCTCCTAGATTTCACATATGTTGCTCCATCCTTTCTCATCTCACCCCCAATACACATATAACTCACTAGCACAAATACACCTCTGCGCCATACACTCACCATCATGGGTAAACACCATACAAAGCATCAGGAGAGCCAGCAACATAAACAGGCACTCTCAGCTGGGGCTAAAGACGTTTGTTTTCCAATCTCAGGGAGGGGGAAAGAGGCGAAGAAGGAAGAAGGGAAGGAGGAAAGATATACAGATCTCTTCAGGTCAACAGAGATTCCCTTTCTTCCTGATGTTTCTCACTTTTCTCTTTACTATTCCTCTGCCTCTATACATCCCACCTTTATTTCTTCCTCCTCCTCATTTTTGTACCTTGAGTCTCTTTCTTTTTCTCTTAATCTTTTTGATTTGGTCCCCGTCTCTGTTGCTATCTCAGCTTCACTTCGTTTCTGCCAATATCTCTGCCCCCTCTCTCTTACTACCCTGATCCTAATCTTACAGTCTCTCAGACTTTCTCATCCCCCTGCTTCCTTTAGAGCCCTTAGAAAGGAAAAGGGGAGGAGGCTGGTTGATGGAGAGATTTGGTACCTCATCATAACTAAGAAAACTCAGTTCCTGTCCTGCCTCTGTTCTCTTTTCCAACCATCCGTCTTCTTTCTTAGGAATTCCACCTCGGTGTGTGCCTCTCCCTCTTTTCCTCTCCCTCTTCCTCTCCCTCTTTTTGTCTCCTTTCTTCTTCTTCCCTCGCCTGTAAATCCGGCTCTCACTATTTCCCTCACTCTTTTCTACTCTGCATCTGTTGTTGCATCCCCCCCCACTTCAGCCCCTCCCCTTCCTAGGGCTGTGTTCCCCTTTTGCTTAGCACTCCCTCCCTCTCGCCCCTCTGATCTCTGAGGTGGCCAAGAGCAGCAGTCAGAGTCGGAGATGTCCCCGCTTCTGCTTCTATCACCACTCTCCCCCCCTCTACACCCCAGCTACCACTCAGTTGGACTGAGGGCTCAAAGCTGACTGGGGAGGGGGATGGTTAATCATTATATCTCCACCAACATCCCTAGTCCCAGCGCCTCGGTCGGCTGCTTTCTCCCTGAGTGATGGTCCAACTGCCTGGTTGGGAAGCTCTTTCCTACCCAAAACAACCTCTTCAGTCCTTCCAAAGAGACAGGTGCCTTTCCCATACTCTGGGCTGCCCTAGTTCACACCCAATACCTTTTCCTCTTAATACTTTCCTGTGATAGCTTCCCCTCTCCCTCACCTCCCCAGCCTCCCTTCTGGCCAGTTAGTTTCTCAGGAGCCTATCCCTAGAAACACTTCATCCAAACTCTTGGTTGGCTCGGGGTTTTGTGCCTCTCTTTGATTTTGTTCGGAGAAGGAAGGTAACAGGACGGGAGGAAAAAGTTCTCTAGTTCTAACCCCCACCCCCACCCCCAACCCCTCACCACCACGGGCTAGCTCTCCAGGCAGTCTTATACAACTGGCCCAGGTCGGGGACAACGCCAAAGGCCATAATTAACCCTGATGCTGGGGAGGGAAAGGGCAGAGGCGGGGTACTGAGGAATTGACTGCTCTTCTAGCAGCTGTGTTGTTGTGAGGGAAACCCATGCTGAAAGCCAGAGAAGGAGGGAGGAACAGTGAAGACTCAGGAAAAGAAAATTCAAACCTGAAGAGCATTAGGAAGTAGTTAGCGGGAAAGAAGAAAAAAAAACTAAAGGAGAAATTGCAAGCAAAAGATGTAGGAAGGAACCTAGAAGCCCTGAGAATGTGGCAGCCCTAATGAAAACCTTCAGCCCCACGGGCATGGCCACAGCTCCTGCCTTTCCATCCTCTGCCCTTGGGGCAAGAGGGAGGCAAAGGAAAAATGATTCTGCCCAGACGTTCTTCAGGTTAAATCGGGAGGCAGAGACCCTGTGTGTCCAACGTCTGCCGCAACTTCCCAAACATTTGGGATCTATGGACCACTTCCACCTGGGCACTCATGTTTGTCTGCTTGTGTGTACATGAATTGTGGGCATCATGTGTTTATTTATTTATTCCAAGGCACTTTGCTTGATCCATCTTCGCTCTGCCAGAAGGACATCTAACCTCTTCTGGAATTGATTATTCACTGAATGAAAGGCTTTAAGGGCCATCCTCAGCCCAGCCGGTCCTGGCCACTACTGGCGCTGCTCACTTACCCCGGTGTTGTCACTATCAGCCTGCACTCTTGGCTCAGCTCACTTTGAACCACATCACAAGTCACCCCGGAGAGCGGCATATAGTGGCTTCAGCCTTTCAGTCCAGCCTCAGAGAGACTGCTTTGGTGGCCATATGTCTCAAATTGTTGCTACCCCCTCCATGGGGCTGAGAAGGGCCGGACAGGTCACACCGTTGGGCAGAGGCTGGTAGTGAAAAAGGAGCTCAGGGTTAAAGGGGGGCGGTTAGGATAAAGAGCCAAGCACGTGCGCAGGGCTCAGCAGGACAAACAGACCAGGCTGAGAAATGCTTGAAGCAGTGGGGGGGCGGAGGGGAGAAGTGGAAAGAAAAGAGGGGGGAAGGTCAGCCTTCTGGGCCTCCAACAAGGAGCCCAAATATTAGGGACAAAAGCAGAAAGGAGAGAGAGAACGGGAGGGAGGGAGAGAGCGAGAGAGCGAGAGAAGCAGAAATTAGGGGGTCTTAGATGAAAAAAAAAGAAAGTAGCTTTAGGGGAAATGTGCTGTGGAGTGTGAAATTGCAGC
Organism: Monodelphis domestica; assembly: GCF_027887165.1. Lineage (NCBI taxonomy): Eukaryota > Metazoa > Chordata > Mammalia > Didelphimorphia > Didelphidae > Monodelphis > Monodelphis domestica. The sequence continues at coordinate 116,207,609 of NC_077227.1, read as the reverse complement.
CCATGGTGCTCCATATTGTACCAGAAGCTCTTCCAAAAAAACCCATCCTCCAACGTGACCAGAGGGCTGGGAAGGGGGAGGGGGAGGGGCAGGGGGAGAAAAGGAGGAAGAGTGGGGCTGGGCTGGGCTGGGCTGAGATAGGGAAGGGCTACTGTGGCAGCAACTGTGCCTGAATCTGTGTTTGAATATCTGAGGACTTGTGAGCTTGTGCCCTCGTGTGTCTCCATGTGCAAATGTCTGTGTTTGTGTAATGTATTTGCTCTTTTATACTAACTTTGGAAGCCCCATTCCCAATCAGCTTTAACTAGAAAAAGAAGGGGATCCACCATTGAGCAAAAGCGCTCTCTCTCTCTCTCTCTCTCTCTCTCTCTCTCTCTCTCTCTCTCTCTCTCTCTCTCTCTCTCTCTCTCTCTCTTTCCTCCTTCTCCTCCTCCTCTCATTTCCCCTCCCTTTCCCTCCTCCTCTTCGTTCTCTTTTTCTTCCCCTTGGACTAGTTTTTCCCCCCTTGGTTCTAAACAGCTTTTTCTGAACTTTAATGCGTTTAATTTGGTCCGCGCTGTGGGGAGCATTTCCTGGGGAGATACATTTAATTTCGGAATTTCTAATCCCCTCCCTCAGAGCCCCAGCCCCAGCTCCCCTTGCTGCACCCCGGGAGGTGGAGGGAGGGAAGGAAGGAGGGAGGCAGGAGGCGGCAGGCCACTGCGGGGGGAGGGGCGAGGGTGAGATTCTCTTGCATTATGCAGGGGCTACAGCAGAGGGATCCGGACACTCTCAGCCTCCCGGGACACAACCCCCGACCCTTAGGCCAGTGCACTGTGGTAAGATCCCAGGAAATAAGGGGAAGCCTTCAGCTCCCAATCCTCTTTCCAAAGGCACTGGCTCTCATCTCTCTCCCCCCATCAAAGTCCCAGCATGGAATTCTGAAAGTGGGCAAGAGGGGAAAGTAAAGAACCCCGCTGATGGGTGAAGAGCCCTGGAGCACTAGTCACAAAAAAGAATGGGATACTCTTAGACTCTTCTGAAGTTCTTCCCCAGGCACCCTCTGAGACACATGCAAAAGGAAAGGAGAAGAGAGATGCATAAAGTGTGTAAGACTGTGATGCATGTGCATATGTAGCAGGTATATTGGTCTGGAATTTGTGGTCATGCAAGTCACACTTATATTATGGCTCGTTTCTGCACGTCTGTCCACCCGTGCACACCTAGACAACCTTTCAGTAGCACTTCCTGTGGTACTACTGACATCCAAAGCCAAGCAACAGCTCTTGTAGTCCAAATCCCAACGATAAAATAGAGAGCAGACATACAGAGTATTCCATATAAGTCAAAGGAACCCTTGGGCTCCAGCCCCTGAGGCCTCTGTATTCCTGATGAAGAGAGGGGATTGGAGAAGAGCAGGTTGGAGGGGGCCTGGATCGTATCTAGACAAACTGCCTGGTCTGAAAGGGCGGGAGAAGTCAGGAGCATCTAAGGAGCGAGGAGAGGGGAAAGAGAAGGAGCTGAGATCCACAAGAAAGATTTATTGGACAGATCAGATGCAGAGAGGCGGCTAATGAAGCAAATCCCGAGATCGGTATCAGAGCAACTCCCCAAAAGTTTATTTTCCTTTAAATTTCCGCAGGGAGGCGGGCGCCTTGTTTGAAGTGTAAATGCCCCTAGGTTGGGGGGTGGAGGGGCCGCTTTGAAAACACCAGAGAGAAAAGGTTCATTTAGAGGCGGAGGGGAAAAGCAACCAACCCTGACAGGTTGGAGCCCTGGTGGTGTTTGGGGTTGGAGTGTTTTTTCTTCTTTTCTTTTCCTTTCTTTCCTTTCTCTCTTCCTTCCTTTCTCTTTCTGCCTTCTTTTTTCCTTTTATAATTTCCTTCCTTTCTTTTTCTCCCTTCCTTTCTTTTTTCTCTCTCCCTTCCTTTTTCCTTTCCCATTTCCTTCCTTTCTTTTTCTGCTTTCTTTCTTCCCTTTGTCTTTATTCTCTAGTGTTCTTCCTTCTTTTATTATTATTATTTTTGCTTTACCCCATTCATCTCAACCAGGAGAAAAGGGAGAGAAAGAAAGAATAAATGAGGAGAGCTAAAAAGAAACTTTTCCAGTAGGGTCTTTCATGATAGGATTCTGGATTAGGTGAGGAAAACCCACTTGGAAGTCCAGTTTGTCCTGTATTAATTGACCATTCTGAAGTTTTTTCAGTGGTCTTTTCTAGGCTTCCTGAGAACAAGAGAGATGGAGACAGAACCTTTTTTTTTTTTAAGAAAGTTGAGGAGGATGTGTAAAGAGGGCTTGCAAAGAACAGTTGAAGAAGGGAAAGGGCCCTGGGGCAGCAGGTATGTGTGTGTACCTGCTTGTCTCTGGGTACTTCTTTAAGGTTTTATAGCAGATTCAGCACCTATTTGTTAAAGTTAGTAGCCTTTGCACATATGTTGTGTGAATACTTGTCGGTATATGTCCAAACTTGCATCATGGGTGCACATTCTCATTGTGTGAATGTGTTTACACGTGGACATGTTTGTTTATTTGGTGGCCTGGAAGCATGTGTGAAGGTGGCTCTGGGGAGAATCCCGATGGTTCTGCACACACCTTCCAAGAACTTCAGTTTCTGCATAAGCATGAAAGAGATGTGAATGCATTTTAGACCTAAAGCTGGGTCTGCACATTCATACACACAGGCTGTAGACCAAAACACTGCCCTTTAACGGCATCAGTCCAGTAATTTGATAGGGAAGAGATTCAGAATGACTGGAGAGGGGATTGTTGTCTACCTTCTCTCTCCAAGTTAAATAGTAATTCAGAATCCTCCTTCCCTGTAACCGACACCAAGGCTAGTTCCCACCGTAGGGTGGGAGGGGCAGAACACTTACAGTGTTCCCCTAAACTCTGTTTTCTTTACTGCTTTCCTATACCCGCAATCTGGTGCGTTTTGGTGGGGTTGTGAGGCCAAAGCAAACCCAGGAGCGCCATCTGCAGGATTTCTGTGGAAGAGACTGACCCTGGACCCTGCCCCTGAAACCTCAGGCCCAAGGTAGCCTTGGCTTCTTTAGGAGGTGGCCGGAGTTGGGTAGGTGTTGGAGAGGACAGATAATTTCATTTTAGAACTTTCCCAGAGGTTGGAGAGGGCTAACTAGAAGAAGCAATGAGGATCAAGCCTTGTAAGAGAACCAGAGAGAGGAAAATACTGGGAGTCTCCTTGGGAAGCAAAAAAGCAGGCCTATGACCCCAATAGGTTCAATCTCCACCTCTCAGATGGGAGTTGCCACCCACTGCAGTACCCACTGGAGAAATGGCATGGGGTCTTCTGGGTGACTGCCCCAATGCCCAGAACTTTCTCTGTCAGGTTATTCTTAGGCAGAGGAGGTAGGAATGACAGTCCGACCCTGTAGCCTCATTCAGAGACAGAGGGAGAGCCTACAGTGGACCTCTGCAGAACCTGCCCTTTATGAGACCTAACTGGTTGGGGGGGGGAGGGAGGGAGGGAAAGAGAGAGAGTTAAAACATCAGCTGAAGTGCCAAGATGATTTATGAGACGAGGGAAAATATTTCATAAAGATCTCTCAGATATTCTGCACTTAACCAGTTAGGAGACAAAGGGGCCTCTGCTGCCCAGCGCCGGTGAAATAGTTCCGAGCAGACGAGGCTGGGGAGAGACTGCTGGTAAGCCGGGGATGTGCTGTTTCTCTTCCAGTGTACTCGGCTTTGCTGCAGTGGCAGATCCCGAGCTCCGCCAAATAGACTGCACAGAGCGCTGCTTGCCCTGCTTCGCGGGCAGACTCTTCACTCCACCGGGGGAGAGAATTAGTTATCCTCGGCTTCCTCGGCTGCCAGCTCTACACAGCCTCCCACAGTCTTCCGAAACCCGCTCCTTTAGAAATAGAAATGCAAACGGAGCCGAGAGAAACTCTTAGTGTTTTCCTGTCTTTGATTTGAGTCACATTGAGGCAGTTTGCTCCAGACGGTCAGTCCAGCTAAGATTTGAGTCTTTGGACTGGCAGAAATGGGGAGAAGTGATCATAGGGGCGGGAGCAGAAATACCTAGCGTGGGAGCAGCCCTAGAACAGCTGTAGTAGTTGGTCCTAGAACCGATCGCTGCTCTGGGGGGTTGGCAGCCCTGGAAGCAAAGAGATAAGGGACAGAACGAGTCTCCGCAAATTGCCAGGGCTTCATCAATTGGGCTTTCTAATCTGGAGCTTGTGAAAGCAAGTTGAAGAGGGTGGAAAACAAGGCAGAGAGAGAGAGAAACGTGGAGAGAAAAGGAAGAGAGGAAGGAAGACAGGAAAGTGGGGAAGGGGGTGGCGGTGCTGTAGCCTAAGGGAAAAGTAGCTAGCAGCCGCATTAACAACACTCACTGCCTGTTGGAGAGGCCGGGACTCCGGACCCGATGAGTAGGGAACGTAGGTCCGGAAGAGCCGAGCGCAGTGCGCTCCACAACCCCTCTGCTGTTGCCTGAATATTCATTAGCCGTGTCTCCTCTTTATCCTTATCTAACGTTTATCTTATCGGCGAGTTCCATTTCTCTCTGTAGTTTTAATCTTCTGCTCCCCCAGTTCTCACCACTACCCCCCCACGCCCCGCACCCCTCCCTCCCTTCTTCCCTCCCTCCTTCCTCCCTCCCGCTCTCTCTGCCCTCCCCTCCCCTCCCCTCGCCTCCCCTCACCGCCGCCGCCGCCGCTGCCGGAGTGACAGGCGCGGGGCCCTCCTCGCCCAGGCTCGGGGCTCCGGCGCTGGCGAATCACAGAGTGGTGGAATCTATTGCCTTTGTCTGACAAGTCATCCATCTCCCGGCGTGGGGAGGGGGAGGGGGATCTGGAGGGGGCTTTGCAGCTTTTAGAGAGACACACACCGGGAGCCGAGGCTCCAGACTTGGGCCAAGCCTCTTCGCAGCCGCATCCCACCTGGGGACAGGGCTGCGGACATCGGCTCTGGCTCCAGCTCCAGCTCCAGCTTTGCTTCTAGCAGCTACGAGCGTGCGCCTGCTTTTTTTTTTCTGGGGGCGGGGGCCCGGCTCTCCCTCCCTCCCTTCCCTCAGGCGCTCGGACATCCCGGGGATTGCTACTTCTCTGCCAACTTCGCCAACTCCCGGGACTTGAAGCGGCCTTACTCCCCGGCCCGCGCACTCGGGCCACCTGGCCTCCCCCACCCCGAGCCCTCTACGACAGCCGCCTCTCCAATGACTGGGTTTCGAGGGATCTGAGCACAGCCTGCCCTCCCTCCCCAACTGCCTCAATCGCCGCCTCCAGGCTGGCCATGAGACCCCTGTGCCCCCCGGCCGGCGTCATTGCCCTGGGGGCACTCTGCTGACCGGTCAATCTCCTGCCCCGACGGCCCGCGCAGAGGCGGAAAGTTGTGGCGAGTGCTGCGGCGGTGACTGCTGCAGGTCGGGGCAGAAGCGTCCTCCCTGACGATTGTAGCAGCCCCTAGTCCCCCTCCCTCATCCCAGCCCCCGCCCCCAGCTGTCCCCCCCACCCCTCGCTTGGCTGACCCGCGGCAGATCGGCCAGTTCTCGCCCCTCCACCGTCCCTCCCTTTTTTCCTCAAGTCCTGAAGTTGAGTTTGCGAGGCGACACGGCGGCGGCGGCCGCGCTGCTCCCGCTCCTCTGCCTCCCCATGGATATGCACTGCAAAGCAGACCCCTTCTCCGCGATGCACCGTGAGTACCGGCGCCCAGCTCCTGCTCACCTCTTCACACTCCCCGCGGCTCGGGCTCTTCCCCGCCCCCACCCTCACCCCACCCCACCCCCACCAGCTCCCTTTACCTCCCCCCCCTTTCCTCTATGGCCGTGGTCCCTTTTCCTTGTCCATTTGCCGCTTTCTCCCTTTCTTTTTTGTCTTCCCTATGCCTTCTCTCCATCTGTCCTCCTGTCTCTCCTTTAACCTTTTCCCACTTCTTTTCATCCTCCCATCCCCTGCGCTCCCTTACACCTTCACCTCACCCCCTTCCACCTGCTCCATTCGCAGGCGGACAGGTCTGTCCCAGCCCTCTCTTCCTTATCTATGCTGGCTTTTTTTTTTTGTCGTTACCACTCCCTCAGCGACCCCTTTCTGCTCCGGTAGCCTAGGGAGGGGAACTGGGGCAGGGCATCCTTCCGTTTCTTTCTTTCTCTCTGTGGAGTCCCGGACATCAGGGAGACTCCAGAGGGACCCCTGGCGCAGAGAGCAACAGTGGAAGGGCAGTGCCCCAATCCGAGGTGAATCCGCCTGCGGGTGACCCCTTCCCATCATTGCTCCCACCAGCTCAGGGCTCGCCAACCCTAGTCTAAGCTTTTCTTGCTTATTTGTTTTAAACATCCCCCTTCCCTTTATTTTCCGTCTTACTCTTTCTTTCCTTTCTCTTTCTTGCCCTCGTTTTGTTTTCCTTTCCTCTCTCCTTCCTTCTCGTTCTTTTCTTTCTCTTCTTCCTTCCTTCCTTTCTCCCCTCCCTCCACTGTCTCTTCCCGTCCTTTCTCCTGTCCCGTCCATTTGGATTTTGGAGGGGTGGTGGTGGTGGTAAAATCTCTTGTTAATCCCCCTGGGAGCTGCTCTAAAAACAAAGGGGGGTTTCTGAGGGAAATTGTGGATCGGCTCTAGAAAGAACAGAGCCCTCTCCGGGCCAGGAAGCATAAGGGCCAGAGCCGAGAGCTCTGGTACCTGGGCAGTTCTGACCGAGTCTTCCTACAGTCTTTGGGTAAAGTAGAGAGTGGGAGAAGGAAAGGGGGAAAGAAGGAAAACTGTGGAGAAAGAACAAAAGGAGAGCAAATGACAAATGAAAGAAAGAAATTGTGAACACATGTGAGGAAACGAAAAAATTACAGAAGAGGGATGGGGAAAAAAAGACCAGGAAATGGGCAGAAAATAAAGAAATTAGGAGAGAAAAGAAGGAACAAAATTAATTTAATGAAACCCAAATTCTTTATTCGTCTTCAGTTTGAAAAACAATAGAAAGATTTTTGTAAGTGAATGTTTTAAAAGAAGCAATATTTCATATAAGAAACTCATCGCCCCAGGAGCTTAATAATTAAGGATAATTTGCAAGTTTTCACAGGGAACTTTTTGGACCTGGTTTGGTCCTGTACCAAGGATAATTGAACAGAAGGGATAGCAGGTTTCTCTAAACAGACATTTAGAATTTAAGGAGATTTCTACAAAGCCTCCGAAATAAAATAGATTTTCTTGCCTCCCTTCCAATAATTACAAATCAAACGAAGCCGGGAGCTCTGAGTCTGAGGACAACCCCAGCTCTCCCTGAGCCCAGGTGGTAAAATTGTGCCCCTTTGAAAAGCTCCTAGAAGTCTAGCCCCTTAACCCTCTCCGACTGGCTGCTCTCCTGCTCTCCCACTCGCCCCGGAGGCTGCGATTTCTAGAGTTCCGCGGCTTACTCCCGCAGGGACAAGCAGGGGCCACCGACTCGGCTTTGAAAACGGAAGGATTCAGGGAATGGGGATCGAGGTGGGTTAGGGGGAGTGCAGGAAAAGCAAGAGCAGAGAACAGCATCGGGTTTGCCGGCCACAGTCGGGGCTGGAGCCTTCATGCAGAAGCGGGCTGCAGGCTCGGGCTCGGACTCGGGCTGGGGCTCAGGCTCGGACTCGGGTTGGGGCTCGGGCTCAAGCGCGGCCCGCCGCCCCGCTCTTCTCCTGTCGGGCTCCCCAAGCTCACCGCTAGCCTAGGTCGCAGCCAGCTAGCACCGGTCTCCCCTTCGCCCCTTTCCCACACCCTATCACCCCTCAGATTGGACCAAAGGGGCCGGGCCAGGCGGGCCCAAAGCCCGGGCAGGTTGAATTATTCATCTTTAATCTGCCCGCAGCTGCTGCCTTTTCAAGCCGGTAACGCGAGTTCTCTTCAGGTCTGAATTATTGATGTTCTAGGTTGGAGTAGGTGTGTGTATGTGTGTGTGTGGGCCTGAACCGGAGCTGGACCCTTGCAGATGGAGAGGGTTCGGAAAGGGGAAAGCCTCACTTCCTCTCCATGCCATTCTAGGGAGATAGGAGCCAGCGGCCTTCTCTCTCCAGGGAGAAGCCCGGGTTCCTGCCCCTCTTTGCTCATCCAGACAGGTAGATGGGACAGTACCAGAGTAGTTGGAGGACTGGGGGAGAGAGGGAGGGGAAGAGACTGGGAGGCAGAGATATTCCTTCTTTCTCCAAAAAACTTCTCTATCCTAGGGTCGTGAGTTCTTCAAGTTGTCAGCCATCTCTGGTCCCACTGTCTAGGGCTGCCACTGTAAGAAGCATGAGTCAAGGCCACTATAGGCTTCTAGCTCTGATTTGTTTATTTCCAGGAGGAGATGCAGGACAGGGAAGGGGCTTGGAACTGGAGGGCTCAGTGCCCTCTATATCCACCTTCTCCCCTCCCCCAACCTCCAGGCTGGGTCAGGTACCGGCCGCTGCTGTTTGAATATGTCTGTAGGTAACCGGGATTGAAATTCCACCTTTCCTCCCTTTCCAGGGAGGGACAGTCCCTTCGTTATTAATTCCGCACCACCGACCAGTGTGGCCTCTCTCCTCTTTCTGTTTGAGTTAAATGACTTGTGAGCCAGGCCTCGTAGGGCGCAGGGCGTTTTCTCTGATCCTTTGCCCTTTCCCAGACCAGACTGTGTTATTTCAGGAGAAGTATCTCCTGGGGAGATAGTATTTTTTTCCTGGGGTGCAAGAGTAAGACTAAGCTACTCTGTGGGATAGACAGGACAGAGTTTAACAGCCCCCAGCCCCTGCCCACATCCCCTCTTCCTTATTTTGTTTTGTTTTGATTTTTCTTCCCTGGATTTCTTGCACTTCATCTCCCTTTAAAACAGAGAGGACAAAGAAACATGAAATGGGGGGAAAATTAATAAAAGAAATAAAGCAAGAGAGAAAAAAGAAAAGCAAAACAACTGGAAGAAAAATCAGAGAAATGAATAAAGAGGAAAGGATAGGAGCCACATAGCAGGGAGAAGGTGTTAGGTTCGGTCAGAGACTACCGAAACACTGCATTTTCCTGCCTGTACCATACACAAACCTAAGTAGCCTTGGATTACACAGACCCCTGTTCCCTAATGTCTGGGGCTCTGATCTCAGAAATATTAGCTCCCCACCCCAGCCAAAACCCCTCCAAAACTTATCTTCTTACCAAAGAAGAAATTAGCCTTTTCCTTGTTGTCCCAGGCTGTGATCCTGAATACATCCATCTCTGCCTCCTTACCCCTTCCTACCTTTCTCTTGTCTCTCTACCCGGTCTATTTCCTCCCTCTGTTCCTCTCCCTATTCCTGTTCACTTCCTTTCTCTCTCCTGTGCTGGTCCTCCTCTCGATGTCCTAGCATCATCGTCCTATTCTGTCCTTTCCCTTCCTTCCTCTCCCTTGTTTTTGCTTCCCATCTTCTCTTCTGCTTCCCCTTTCCTTCCTGTGCTCCTTCTTGCTTTCTCCTTTCACTGCTTTCCTTCTCCTTTTCTCATTTTACTCTTTCAGCTTTTTTAATTGTTTCTCTTCTCTCACATTTATTTTATTTCCCCCTCTCATTCTTTTCTTTCTACCTCCTCTTTTTTCTTTTCATATCTTCTTTCTCTTATGCTCTTTCTTTCCTTCCTCTTCTCTTCCTTTCTTGTCCTACCTTCCTTGGAATCACATTTCCCTCTGTATGTCTTTGCCCTCTCTATTTTTTCTTTCTCCTTCCCTATTTACCTTTTGTCTTATACTTCGTCTCTCATTCGCTTTTCGTTCATTTCCTTCTATATCTCCTCATCCCTTTCTCAGTTCTGTCCGCCCCCTTTCCCGGTTCCTCAGTCTTTTCTCTCAGTCCGGGTTCAGAACCAAGTCCCTCCAGTCTCGCTCTAGCTCCCAACAACCCTAGTCTTCCCGCTCCCACCGTCGGGTCTGGCCTGCCCGCTGTCCCTGACTAACGGCCTGTCTCTGCTGTGTGTGGGGCGTTGTGTTTTTTCTTCTCTCTCCCCAGCAGGGCACGGGGGTGTCAACCAGCTCGGGGGGGTGTTTGTGAACGGACGGCCCCTGCCAGATGTGGTGCGGCAGCGTATTGTGGAGCTTGCCCACCAGGGAGTCCGGCCTTGTGACATCTCTCGGCAGCTGCGGGTCAGCCACGGCTGTGTCAGCAAGATCCTGGGCAGGTAAGGGCTACCCTGAGCCCCGAGCTGCTCCAAGCGATCTTTTGGAGGTCCCTCGCTTTCACTTCATTGCCTTTAGACCGACTTTTCCGGCCAGAATCCCCCCTCCTCCAAAAGCAGAGAAACGGGGTCTTGAAGTGGGTGACCCTTCCATCCTGCCCCGGGACAGGCTCCACTCAGAAAAAGGTACTCTATGAAAGTAGCCCTAGGGGCCTCGACTCTCTCGTTCCATGCCCGGAAAGTGTAGGAAAGGGGAAGAGAAGAGAGAGCTGAATGAGTGGGATGAGCCCTTGTTTGCACTTCAGGGACTCTACCGTCAGACTCCAAGGCTCCAAAAAATGGAGGACCTTCTCCTGAGTGAGTGCCGCCCGTAGCTAACGGTTTAGAAGAACAGAGGGAGGGGAGAAAAATCGGGTCCCCGAAGGGACAAAAAGCCCCAAAGTCCGGAGGAGGGACCTGGCCGAAGCATTGGTTGCGGGGGATCGGGGAGAGTACCGGATGAGTTGAAGGCTGGCGCCTTCTAGTTTAACGCTTTTAATTCAGAGGAATCAATGCGCAGTTTCCCCCTTGGCTGAGCGCAGATATTCTGGCCTCTTCCCTCATCTCTCTGCCTTTAGCTCTTTCTCCGGAGAAAGGGCGTGGAGGTCAGCTTCTATTATCCCCTGGTACAGCGTTTGCCGGTCCCTCTTCCCGACCAAACAGGCCTTGCCTAGGAGCTTTCCAAAATTCTCCCTCCCTCCTCCACTCTAGGGCACTCATGCTATTCCGGTGAATAAAAATGCTTTTTGACTTGATTCCTCTGACAGGAATCTTTCTGACTGCAGTGCACTAGGGTGCACCATGGGATTGGGGTTGGGGGGTCCGCGATGGGGACCGGCGGAGAAGCTTGGAGCTCTGACCCTGTGGTTTCTGGGCTTTGGAAACTCCCCACTGCTTCCTGAGCCTGCTGGACTTCTCGTCCACAGGTACTACGAAACGGGCAGCATCAAGCCCGGGGTGATCGGCGGCTCCAAGCCCAAGGTGGCTACACCCAAAGTAGTGGACAAGATCGCTGAATACAAGCGGCAGAATCCGACCATGTTCGCCTGGGAGATACGCGACCGACTGCTGGCCGAGGGCATCTGCGACAACGACACAGTGCCCAGCGTCTCTTCTATCAACAGGTGAGAGAGCGCCCCCGGCTGGCGGATCCAGGGTCCCAAGTCACTAAGGTTCTTTCTTAGGGGCCAGGGTCAGGACCAGGAGTACCTAGGGCACCTTCTAGTTCCTTTCTGGGACTAGACCAATCTGCTCTGCCCCATCCTCCAACTACGTCCAAGTTGGGACTCCTTCAGCTAGGTGGGACTCTGGCCAGGTGGTGCCAAGGGTAGGAGAGAGGCCACTGTGGTGGTGACAGATTGGGAGAGGGACAAGGTTTCTCTCCAGCTTTCTGGCCCCAGCGTCCCTGCCCGGCCTTTCTCGCTGTCCTGGAAATGAATCCAAGTGTTTGTGGTAATTAAGACTCCAAGATTACTCGCCTCACTATCTAGAGACAATCACAACCCGTAGCTCCAGCCGTTAGAATGACCAGTGTCTATTCATCGCCTCCAAACAGACTTCTCTTTCTAAAGGAGAGTTCGCTTTCCCCAGGGGCATCGGCCCCCCTACTCTGCCCAGCCCTAGCTCTGGCTCCCTCCTCCCTTCTCCCTCATCCCAGCCCCATCAGAACTGCTTCCAAAAGCTTTTTAGCCTTGCTAGCTAGGTCGAGAAAACATTCTTCCTCCACAATGGCTGGAAGAAAGAAATCACCAACTCACAGTCTGCTTCACCCCCAAGCCCAGGACAAACCACCCCTTCATGGGGAAGGAGAAGGCCAGGTTTCCCTTGTTGACTTCCCAGGATATCTCCTACTATTTTAATCTTCCTATTGAGAGTTTTAAAAGCCATCATCAAGGAAACACCCACAGTCCTTCCCAACCATAGACCCTTTCCAACAACTTGTAGCTGGGCATTGCCATGGCCCTAAGTTTAGATAAGCTCATACTCTGTTTTGCACATGTTTTTCACCAGCCCTATTGTTCCCATGTGTCCCAAGGAGATGCACCTCATTAACACATGCCTACAATTGCAACCCTGTATTGAGACACTTATTTTCCCACTCATGCAGAGTACAGAGGTTCTCCCCTCTATGCCACCCCATCCACTCCCCACTGCTAAAGGGATCCCATTGGGAAAACGCATGTACATCGGATCATGTGCACCTGCTAGGTAAAGCCTTGCCTTATCTGGTGCTGTACCATTATGTGGACCACAAATATAGCCCTGAAACTGGGTCTGCTTGGGCCTGAGGTGATCACAAATAAAATATATAAGTATACGCATATGCAGTTAGAGGGAAGCCCATGATAGAGTTAGCCAAAATTTTAAAAAGCTAAACAAACAGAAATAAAAAACCCAAACCTTTTCATGAAAGATGAAGAGGGGTAATGGCGTGTGTGTGTGTGTGTGTGTGTGTGTGTGTGTGTGTGTGTGTGTGTGTGTGTGTGAGAGAGAGAGAGAGAGAGAGAGAGAGAGAGAGAGAGAGACTGAGACCCTCTCTTATTTTCCTGTGCATTCTTCATCAGACTATTATCAGAATAATGCTAATAATTCAGATGGTGTTGATTTCTGAATCTGGCACCACATATCAAGGGTTTTTAATATTTTGCAAACGATATGGAATTATCCCAAATCATCTTGAAAACAGCAGGTAGAATTAGCTGGTAGAATGTACCTTGGCTAAAGAAGATTCCCTCTGCCACTCTCGGGCTGTAACGTACTGCAAGGCGACCCCGGAAATTATCCCAGCGTGTGCCATCTGTATTAAAATGGTTATTCGGTTATGAACAGGGTAACATAATACTGATCAGCTAATTATACACCCTCCTAAACCCCTCCAGCTCCCTGGGTCTAGCTCAGCCAGGTATTGAAAGCATAGCTGTTTGACATTCAGACACCCTAGGAAGGAGCTGTGGAAGGCACAGGGGTGTTCCTGAAAGGGATAAGACTGTCGTATCTCTCAGTCCAGGAGAAGGACGGCTAAGGCCCTGGGGAAAGAGGCCTTGCTTTCAAAGCCAATCGGAGTTGTAACCTCCCTCTGCTGGCTGTTCCTCCTGAGTGTGGGTCTGGGCTGAGGGCTTTTCAAGGGAGGGAGGGACTGGGCATTGGGAGAGAGCAGCTGGGGACAAGCCCTGCTGTGGAGATAGACTGCCAGGACTGGACAGTGGTGTCTGTGGGGACATTAGAGGGGTTTTTAATGGAACAAGGTTTGATTCTTTTGCTGGGACCTAGGAGTAAAGTAACCAGCTTTGTTCATTGCTGGACTAAGCTATTTTTAAGGAAAAAAACAACAACTGAGGCTTAGTGTTCTGGACAACTCTGTCATGAGAAGGCACAGGTAAGGGAGCTGGGGATTCCAGACAAGGGCCAGAGCCCTTGGAATATACCTATTAGCTGCTGGAAATGTGGAGTGGGGAAGCACCTAGGCAGGTGAAATGAGAAAAGAGTGAGTGGGAGAAAGAAAACTCATGTATGCAGTGGTGGGAGCAGCTCTAGATGAGGCTCTGTGCCCAATGCGTAGGTGTGGAACCTTCCTTTGGGGTGTGGCAGTGTTAGAAGTGGGGAATTTTGTTGCTTGAGATAGAAAGTCAGTGGGAGGGAAAGAATGGGGATGCCAATGGCAGAATAGGAGAAAAAGATCCTCTGGGTCCAACACTCAGGTGGGAACAGGTTGGCACTGTTTCTTTTTAAATAAGGAGAGGCCAGAATGTTCCTATTTCTCACAATAGGGCAGACACTGCTTTCTGTTTCATATTTCAGAAAAGGCTCTGCTGGTGGCCCAGGGCTAATTGGCTGCTGGGCAGTCTCTGGTTATAGCACCACAGGCCCTGTTCCTTTTGGTCAAGGCAGTCTTTGGTTGCTTTGCTTCAATAAAGAAAAATTTCTTTTTTTCAGATATGAGTCTATTCTCTCTAAAGCCCCATGAAAGCAAGAGACTTCCTAGGCATTGGTCAAACTTGGTATGAGGGTTCAATTGTAGAGACAGTTTGGTGTAATGAAAAGAGCAATGCATTTGGAGTCAGAGGTTTTTTTATTTGAGAAGTGGTCTGTTCTTTCCTAACTGTGTGACTTTAGACAAGTCACTTATCCTCTTCAGGACTCACTTTCCTCTTCTAGAAAATGATACGGTTGGACTAAATGATCTCTCCAAGGTCTATCCAGGGCCAAATCCTACAATCCTATGGATTGTGCTGAGGGCCATTGTCCTTCCTTCTGTCCTGAGTTGCAAAGTCAATCCACAGTGCAGAAGGAAGCTAGAGAAAAAGAAGGGGTACATAGGCAATAAGTAGCACTGGAGCTCAGTGGTTACTGCTCCTTTGGTGACAATTTGTGCCAGTGCTTTGTACTGTTTGTGTGTGTCTCTGTATGCGCGTGTGTCTGCATAGTTTTGGCAAGGAGAGAGACTACACAATTGCTCACCCACCTGATCCACACTGCATGGATTTTATCTTCCCCTCCCCAAAACAGATGCTGTCGCTGCACTTGAAATATGCTGTTGCGCTTATAAACCAAATTGCTTTTCATGCTTTAAAAATTGGCTCTTCAGTCTCGGCAATCTCTGATCCTGTTGCCATGAAGACTTGTGCCACCCACCCTACAGTTTCCTGTAGCACATCCTTTTATAAATGTCTAAGGAAGTTTATTGAGAGCATGGCAGATTCCTAGAGGGTTTGTTGGGATGGCTATTGCCAGTGCTAGGAAATCAGGAACATTTTATTATTTGCATGGCACATGGAATTTGTCTGAATTGTTCTAAATGTTTTTTTGTGGAGTGTGAGTTTGTAAGCTTGGTGACTTTAGATGAGGACCTGGTGTTGCAAATAATCTGGAATGGGAAACAGGAAGGTGAGATCTATGCTACAGAAAGGAGGAAAACTCCTCTACTACTTTATGGGGCAGTTGACTAGGAAGGAAAAGATTTTCCAAATTAAATGTTAATGATTGGAAATTGACTCTTGCTTTGGTGGAGGGGAAGGGGGGGGGAGATGCTGCTTCTTCCTGGAATGGGAACAAACCAGAGAGAAGAGTTCAGATTTTATCAGACTCCTTGTGAGGAGGAAGGAGGTGCATATCCCTCAGTTTCCATTTCTGATTGACCTGGCACTGGCTAAGACCATTCTTCTCCTTTCCTCCCAGGTCCATTCACACTTCAGGTCACAGAGTTCAGTTTTCTCAGTCTTTCTGAGTGAGGATTTTCCTCTGTCACCCATCCAAGGTGAATTCAACATCCTTCTTCCACTGTATTAGCTGTAAATGAACTGGGTTAGGGCTCTGAGTGATAGCTGCTCCCCAGGCTGAAACTGGAATTGTTATAGTTGGGGAAATTCATCAGCATCCAGGATATCTTAATAGACAGATTCTTGGGGGTCTTCTGCAGAGCTCTGGCATCAGAGAAATATGTTGGTCAAAAGCTGCCCAGTCAAAGACTTTCCCAAACCAATTGATTGCCACTAGCCAGCCAGGGGCATGGACTTTCTAGGTGATTAGGTATCCCTAGACAGGTCCCTAGAGTTAGTTATTGTGGTTTTTCTTTTGATACTCAGTGCTTAAAGGTTAGCCTTGGAAAGGAACTTGACTTTCATTGGATACTCTGCCCCACTGAGTGATAGTAGAATGGCCTGAAGTCATCATGCCCTTGTAACTATTTGGTGGAAGGGCTCCTGGCAGCATCACAGGACTTCCCAAGTCTGATTGTTTAGCCTACTGGAGGGTCCAAGAGTGTCCCTCAAAAAATAGAAATGTATGCATGTATAGAGAAATTTTGAGGTTAACATTTGCTCTTCTCTGACCTTGAAATAGTAGACAAGACCATATCTAGCAGAATATATTATTTTGCTGTAAACTAGGGTGCAGTGGTCCACAGTCCTTGGTTTTTGGTAGAAAACCCCCTTACTACAGGGACCATGACTCCAAGAACCCTATTGAGAAGTAGAGAAGAAAGCTGGTTTTTCTTATTGTTTAGAAGAGGCTAAATCTGCCTTTCCATGAGTCCCCTTTTTTCAATTTTCTCAGTGGTTCTAGAAACTGTTTGCTACTATAAGCTTCCTTCTCACTGTTCTTCTGTTCTTCTGTTCTTCTTCTGTTCATCTGTCTTCTGGCCTTGTGTAAAGTCTCATGTTAGTACACAGAGCCTCTGAGTAAGGAGAAAACCTCTACATTGTGAAGATTGGTGCTCAAAAAGATGGGGAGGGGGAGCATGGTGACCAGCCTGGCAGGATATAGCCATCTGACTCCACAGACAGGGAAGGTGGGAGGGGTTGTCCCCAGTGAAAGCACCAGGTGGGCTCCCAAGAGAACTACAAAGAAAAAGAGAGGAAAAACCCCTAAATAAATAAATAAATTGTGTCCTAACTGCTCAGAGAACTCAATAAAACAATCACATCAAATATGAGGAGGTATAAATCTCACGTCTGCACAGGTAACCCACTCAATTGCTTTTATTATCGCTCAGGCTGGCTCCATTTATTACCGTCCGCAGCCTGGGTGAAGGAGACTGCGTGGAGGGTGGTCTCTGGTGCAATCCTACACCAGGAGTGGCAACAATCAGCCCATACAGCCGGGGATTTCGATGGGAGACTGGGACGGGCCCATCTGTCTGCATGAAAACCAATCAATAACTCTGTAACCAGAGCCCTTGTCACTGGGAAATGGACAACACAACAGTTCAATACAGGGGCCACAGGGGGAATTAGCCAAGTAGAGACAGGGCCAGGCAGGAGATAGCCCCCAGAGGGAGGAAAGGAGATATGAGGACTAGGGGATTTGTGTTGATGTTTTTATGTGCCAGGAGAAAGAAGCATATTTACATCTGTGTGTATGTACATGTGTGTGTGAGCATATGAGCACACAAAAGGGAGTTCTTGTACATAAGCATGAGAGAGAGGAAAGAAAATAGAAATGGAAGGTGGGGGAATAGAAGATACAAAGTGTGTGTGTGTGTGTGTGTGTGTGTGTGAGAGAGAGAGAGAGAGAGAGAGAGAGAGAGAGAGAGAGAGAGAGAGAGAGAGAGAGAAAGAGAGAGACAGAGACAAAGAGAGACAGAGACAAAGAGAGACCAAATGGGAGCATTCCTGTTAGTATAGGTGGCATGCATCTGTGTGGGATTGAACTAGAACCATGAGATTTGGGATTAGAAGGGATGTTAGAGATTAGTCCAATGCTTTCATTTTACAGATGAGGGAACTGAGGCCCGAAAAAGTTAAGTGAGTTGCCTATCATGGTGAGTGACAGGATTTAAATCTAGGGTTTTTTTTTAAATTTTTGAACACAGTGGGTTTTCTGCTATGCCACAGGGACTAGGGGCAGCAGGCTCTCCAGGGAAATGGATCTTGATCTTGTTATCCCTTGGTGAGTTCCCCAAGGTGCAATCTTCCAAGTCTGTGCTCAGAAAGGAAGGCTTTAGTTCAATCCTTAGTGGTTTATGCTTCCCAGGTTTCTCAGTGGGGCTTTTTAATGTAAAGGAGAGCTTCTCCTTTTCCCTTCCCCCAGAGAAAGAGCATTACTGTCTTCCCTTGAGATCTCCTGATCCCAGTACCCACCAAATATTTTCCCTACATTCCTTACTGTTCAGAGGTCTTCTCTTAACTCGTTTCCTTCTGTACCAGCTCTTCCATTAAGATAAGTGCCAAACACACATATGCCAGGACATTCAATTCAATTCATCTGAACAAGCAATTCTTGAGTATATAACAAAATGAAAAGGACCTCAAGGAGCTTATATTCTCCCCAGAGATATACTATGTGCCCAGATAAATAAATACTAAATACTTTGAGGAACCCAAGAACAATAACAATCAGGAGGATCACAAAAGATTTCCTGTAGGAGGTGCCATCTTCTTTGAGCCTTGAAGGAAGCTAAGCAGCCCAAGAAGCCAGGTGAAGAGGGAGTGCATTCTAGGGGTGAGAGATAGCCTCTGCACAGATAGAGAGGTGGGAAATGAAACACCAAGTTTGGAGAAAATGGGAAAAAATCCTGTTTTTAAAAAGGCAACATGTCCAGGAGTGGGGAGGGAAGAGGGGAAGGAGGCAACATGAATCATAACCATGGAAAATAATTTTTGGAAAAATATTTTAACATTTAAAAAAATTGAAAGGCAGCATGGTATAGAAGAAGAAACATTAGAATTAGAATCAGGGAACAAGGGTTTGAATTGTGACTTCAGTGTTGTCCAAGTGGTCTCTGATCAGTTGCTTTGTTTCCCATAATGAATGGTTGGACTGGAATATCCCATAAGACCTCTTAGCTTTAAATCGCATGATTAGGACCTCAGAACTCAGGGAAAGGTAGTATGTAAGTCAAAAAGCAAGGTGTTTCCCTGCTACATTCCTACCCCCAACCCCCAGCAGTCCCAAGTGCCAAGTTCAGGATCCTAGGCAGGGTGTTGGCAGAAGAAGCAGCAAACCTCCTGGGGGGGGGCAATGGAAGGGTCTAGAGAGGCTCCACATGCCTGCCTTATCTAAGTAGTAGGGAATGGAGGCCATATTTCTCCAACCAATGCCAAAACAATATAATGAAAGGTTAAAAAATTTAATTTGAATTTGGCTAACCAACACCAGATAACTAACTAGATCCACGAATTTTAAAAGTTTTGGGTTTTTTTTGGAGTGACCTGACTCCTCGTTTTGATGTAGTGAATACAACTTGAGCACACCTGTGCTAGTGTTCTAGCCTTCATATCAGCTCCAGCTAGGCTTGTTCGCATATGTATGTGTGAATGGAGGTTTGTGTGCGCAGTGTAATAGATCTGCCCTAGGGCATAGGCCTTATTGACCTTGGAAGCTTCCAGGGCCATGGCTTTCTTCTTGGAAGGAGTCCAGGAGACCCTTCCTCTTGGCTCAGGGCTTTCTCTTTTATTATATTTTATACCTTGCTTATCTCTAATCCCCTGGGTGGAGACATAGAACTCCCCACCTTCTTGAACTGTTTTCTTGGCTCTGGGAGCTCAGAAATCAGCTCCACCCCGTCCTTAATTAGCTCCCCCTTCTTCAGTCTTTGCTACCATCTACAGATGAAAAAAAAAACCCACCACCAACAACAAAAAAAACCCCTTACCTTCTGTCCTAGAATTCACATTGAGTTTCAGTTCCAAAGGAGAAGAACCATCAGGGACAGGCAGTTGGGGTTAAGTGACTTGCCCAGGGTCATATAGCTAGGAAGTATTTGAGGTCAAATTTGAACCCAAGACCTCTTGTCTCTAGCTCTGAAGCTATCCACTAAACCACTCAGCTGCCTCCATCCGTGGATTCTTGATTCCAACAGTCATAATTGTTCTCCTAGCTTTCCTCTGATGCTACAAGCTTTAAATCATGTTTTCACTTTCTAGTTTTTATGTATATATTATAGAAATATAAAAAATAGGTTTGCATGTTGGGGCAGAATTGAGTCTAATTTTAGTTTTAGGGCTTCCAGATTTATTCATGGGGCAGATAATTTCTGGAATTTTTAATTAGTTTAGGAGAATTTAGTAAATGTGGGAACAATCTAGTCTGGGATGAACCATTTCTTTTGGGTTCTAGTTTCTTTTGTAGTTGTAGTGATTATTTATAACAAGAGTTTCTCATAATTTACAATTTATAAATTTGGGAACCATCTAGTCTGGGATGGATCATTTTCTTTTGGGTTCTAGTTCTTTTGTAATTGTAGTAATTGTTCCCCCCTCCCCATTGTTACATGATTTTTGTTGCCTCTCCCCCCCTTCCCTCCCCCCTTCCAGAGCTGACAAGCAGTTCCACTGGGTTATACATATATTATCATGTAGTTATTATTTCTAATGGGAGTTTCTTGTATTTATTTTATAATTTCTATTACTTTCCTTGGTACATGAATCTTGTTGTTTAGTTGTTTTCAGTCATGTCTGACTCTTTGTGACCCCTTTTGGAGTTTTCTTGGCAAGATGCTGGAGTAGTTTTATCATTTCTTTCTCCAGCTCATTTTATAGAGGAGGACACTGAAACAAAAAGAGTTAAAATGACTTGCTCAGGATCACACAGTTAGTACATGTCTGAGGTCAGATTTGAATTCAGGTCTTCCTGACTCCAGGTCCAGCATTCCATCTACTGTGGCACCTAGCTTCTGGCAAATGAATATCCTTTTACAAACTCAATATAGTTCAAATGTGGTATGAGAAAGATGTAGGGATACATGGAGATGTGAGCATCTCTGAAGACTACATTCAGATCTGGAGATTTCAGCCTTGGAAAAGTAGAATTCAGAGCTTCAGATATAAAATATTGTCCTTAACCACAGAGAAAGGTCTGGAAACTGTGAATGCCTTACTTTAGGCTAAGATTCTTCATACAGCAAGCTCATGTGAGCATGCCTGTGTCTATGTGAATATGCTTGAGAGGTATATTTGTGGGCACACTTCTGTGTGATTGTGGTTCTGTATACTTACGTGTGTGTATTTCTTGTGCAGGGACCTTTTGGGTCTCACTTTGGGAAAAAGGAGAGGTCTGAGGGCAGGAAATAAAAGAGAGGATGGATTGCAAAACAGAGAGCAGCCCATACAGGGTTTTTCCAAGTATGATTGAGAATCATCCGGTGCCTCCATAACAGAACAGGGATGGGATGAAGTTGGGGGCTTTCTCATTCAGAAGAATACAAAAAGAAATCTCCTTTTTTGTAAATAAGCTAAATTGTCCTATCATTTTATTTGATAGAAATCCAAGAGTCAATCTATCTCAGATCAGAGGATTGGTTTTCTCTTCAGTGATGACAGCAAAGGGATGCAAAATTCCCCATTTTTGTAAGGACGTGAAAACACTAAGCTGGGTCACAGTATTGGTTAGTAACCAGCTTTACCAATTCAGAGAAGCTCTATTGCAGTTCTCTCTTTCCTCCCACAGCCAGAGCCACAACCACAGCCAGAGCTAGCCAGCCACAGCCAGAGCTACCTCAGTGTGGCAGCCTGCCCAGACACAGGGTGGGGGTGATGGAGCCATCACCTCATCACCGACTCGAGCATGCTCATTGGCAGAGCTCTCCCAAGGGACAGGCTCTAGAGCCTGCAGCAGAATCTTCCCCCAGAGAGCCAAGATGCCAGGGAAACCAGGAAGGGTTGGAAGAAAATGCTCGGTTGGAATTTGGATGGATTCTAGAGGTCAAGCAGGGTATGATGAGGACAGGGAAGGAAGTAAAACCACAACAACCTTGAGGCAGGGGAGGAGGTTATTACAGCAATGACCATGATAGCAATAGCTAGCATTTATAAAGCACTTTAAAGTTTACAGAGCATCTTATAAGTATTTCTAATCTTATCCCCACAATAACCCTGGGAGATAGGGGTTTTAGGTGCTGCTATTATTCCATATTACAGATAAGGAAACTGAGCTCGAGAAAGACTAAGTGACTTGACCAGGTTGACATAACTAAGAGATATCTCAGGCTAGATTTGAACTTAGGTCTTCTTAACTGCCGATCAAGCACTCAGTCCTCTGTACCAGCCAGCTGCCAATAATTATAAGGGAAACCAGAAGAGACTTGGGACAGAAAGCAAATCAGGAGGGGCAATTAGGTGGCACAGTGGATAGAGTGCCAAACCTGGAGTCAGGAAGCCTAGGTTCAAATCTGACCTCAAATACTTCTTGGCTGTGTGACCCTGGGCAAGTCACTTAACCCCAATTGCCTAAACTTTACTGTAATTCTGTCTTAGAACTGACTCTAAGACAGAAAGTTAGGGTTTAAAAAAAGGGGGTAAAAAGACAGGGAGCTCAAAAGAAACCCTTATCCCAGTACAAGGTCAAAAGACGGTTGAGAAATGAACCAACCATACCAAAAACTGCAATTCTTTCATCAAAGCAAGCATTTATGTTTCCCCTACAATGTGCTTGAGTTTGCATCTGAAGAAACATTAGATGGAAAATTCACTAGGTTTGAGACAACAAAAGAGAAGAAAAGGGAGCACTGAATTTAGGGGAATCAGGTTCAAACTCCGCCTCTTATATGTATGAGCTGTGTGATCTTGGGCAAGTCACTTCATTTCTCTTGGTCTTAGTCCCCCCCCCCAATTTAACCCCTTCACACTCCTCTGTAAAATTACAGAGTCAAACTAGTTAACCTCTAAGGTACCTTCCAGCTATAAATCCATCATTTTATGAGAGTAGCCATAAACAGGAGGTTGAGGGAATCCCCCCTGGAGAGGACTGAAACTTAATATTAAGGGTCCTTAGGATTAGACATAATTTTTAAAAGGACTCCTTTTGACTGGGAAGACCTAACACAAGAGATTAGAGATTTTTAAAAATGAGCTAGCTAAGAGAAATAGAAAGGGAGGAGGCCATCCTAAGATCTGGAATCTGAAGGCTGAAAAAGAAAGAGGGAAGTTAGGTAGAAAGGGCCAGAGAGCTCCTTCCTGTGTTTGATCCAGTTCTTTGAAGGTTTATATGTAAATGCAGCAAGTGATAGAAGATGAGGGAGGGGAACTGCATGGGGATTGTGGAGGCTAGGCAAAGGGGCAAGACAAGCTCATTTAAGCTAAAAGCATCTTGGGTCATCTGTTGTCTACAAAAGGCAAACCCTGTGTGGGGTCAGTTGTCTTTGGGAGGCACCCAGAACATTGGGAGGTTATGGAACATCTCAGGGACTGGGGAAACTGCCTGGTTTAGATTGCTTAGAGCCTCAAAAGAGACTGGAGGGAGAAAGAAGAAAGAAAAATTTGTGTCTCTAAGAGGAAAGAGGTGAAGAAGTTTTCAAGAAGTGACCTGAGAGCAGGAGGTGGAAGAAATCCAGGGAAACTGTGAGGTTCTGGGAGCAGATCCAGGAGAGCATGTGGTGCCAGGCATGGTGGCCATGCGATGGACATTGATGGTCCAACAGCCAGGCAGCCAGGCAGCCAAGCAGCGTACCTGCAATGGGAGGAGGTGGTCCCCAGTGGCAGAACAGACTGTTTTCTCAGTGACCAGCAGTCTGGTTACCTGCAATGCAGTTACCCCCACCCTATCCTAGACATAGAGGGGAAAGGAGAACCCATGACCCCTATTTCTTTTGGCTTCCATCTCAGATGGTCTACTTGTTCTGGAAGCCAATGGTCACCCTGGGGAGGACTCCCTCTTTCTCCTCAGGCTGCCCTCAGCCTGGCCTGAACATCACTGAATTAACCACTCTCTACATTGATTTTAGGGACAAAAAAAGAGATGTCAATTCTTGAGGTGAAAGAAAGATTGTATAAGAGAACAGAAGGCCTGGAAATAGAATAGGGAAAAGGGAAAGAAGTGGGGGAACATTGGGAAAAGAATGGAGAACATTGGGACAGAGAAGAAGAGGAAGCATGAGACCAAAATAGAGAACCTTAGGGTGAGAGAGAATGCAGTTGGTTAGTGAAGAGGCTTGTCTTTGCTATTTCTACATAGGCATATATATATATATATACATATATATATATATAGTGTATATATATTTCGTATAGTCATCTCTTTGGTGTGACTTGGTTTTGCTCTGATCAGGTTGGATAAAATGGCATGGTACATGGTTAGGGGATTCAGGAGAGACCTCTTATGAGAGAAAAGGAGGCAAGCAAAGAAGAAAGGGGGGTATTATCACACTTGACCAACCTTCTTAGAGGGAGCCAGAAAAATAAGAGAAGTTTCAGGGCTCAAGCAGCAGTCAGGTAGACAGAATTATGGAAAGGAAAGGAGCCTTGTAGTCTGATGACATCCACAGGCTCTTTCCTCACTAGTCTGCATTGCTCTTCCTGGGTTGCCATGGGCAGACTGGAGGATGGAGAACAGCAAAGAGGGTCACTTGGATGACAGCCTCCTACTTATGTTCTAATAATACTGTAAGGAGTGTAAGTCCCTCAAACTTTTGGAGTTTAATATTGGTCAGTCAGGAAACAAGTTTGTGTGCCAATCCCACAGCCCTGGTATTGTATAGAGATGTCAGGAAGGTTCCTGTACAAATGTCCATTCTCGGCTTAGAATGTTCTTTGTTACCACATTTTTTGAATGTTTAACCACATCCATATATATCTGATGAACAAGAGGCAGGGGTTTTCATGAGTCCTTTATGTATGTCAATCATGTCATCTAAGTAAAGCATTATGATGTGTCACAGGAAGTATGAGCACATGAATATATATTATATATATATATATATATATATGTACATATATATGTCCTGGCATTATTTAAGTTTTATGTCTCAGTGTGTTCATGTTAGATAAAGATGATTTTTTCATGACTGTTCAGATAAGAGTATAGATGGTCCAGTGTGTTTTAGAAAGAATTGTTTAGTTCATTCTCTCTGAAGTGCTTAAGAGGATTTCTCCCCTTTTGAATATTTCTCCCCTTCTGTCATCAGCAGAGTTCTATATCTTGAACCCTCTCCCCTTCCATCTCCTTGAGCTCTGGTCCTCCTTTGCCTTCTACTCCTCCTTAATCAAGTTATCGTGTTTGGGTTAAGAGGCCAATCTCAATAGACCATAATTGAAGAGCGAAGAGAATTTGATAAGATAAGGAAGGGCCATCCTTCCTCTAGGGACCAATAGAGGTTTCATGTTCCCCCTACTCCCCTGCTGTTTCCCTAACAAGCTAACACTGGGGAGGGGAGGGCCAGACATAGGCCACTTTCCTAGCCCAGGTTGTCTATGCCAGGGATAGAGAACAGACAGACAGAGGGAAGGAACTGAGTATTGCTTTTTTCTCCCTTATCTTTCCCTAATCACTCTAGAAATATAGGGAATATTTTTAAGCCTTCCAAGAGTCTTGAATGAGAAAGAACTGTCTTTTAGACTAAAGAGGATAAAGAAAGGAGAAGATTGGGGGGGAGAGGCTAACAGTGAGATACAGAGGGATTCTTGGCATTAAGCTTCTCCTCTCACTCCCCAAACCTGAAGAGTAGCCCTCAGAATGGAGGATGGCAAGAGAGTAAAGGGATTTCAGGGGTTAAACTCTGAAGCCTTTAAGCCTCTTCAGTGACTCAGTACTTAGCTGTTTCCAAGAGGTAAGTCCTTCCTCCCAACCAGGCGCCCTCTCTCCTTTCCTTCCATATACCTTGAACTATTTTCTCAAGTCTAAGTAGATCTTATTCTCCAGGAAGGCACCTTGGTGAACCCAGGAGCCTCCCCAAGAGACAGCCCTGAGGCAGGCACAGAAAAGTAGGAAGAAATTCATTTCATGGCCTGTGGCTGCTTAGAAAAGGCGATTCCAGCATATGTATGTGATAAATGTTAACTGAGCATTAATCGCATTAAAGAGGGCCCTATAAACTTTTCATTTCTAATTAAATTCAGTCCAGTGATGCTGCTGGAGCCATGTACTCTGGGCCTTTGTTTATGTGGAAAATTAAAATGCAAATACAATGGGATTTATTTTCATGACTGGAGTGTTAGGTTGGTCCCTCTGGCTGACTACCAGCCTCCAGGGACCAGCAGAACAGGTGACTGCTTCCATCTGGGGTGTTGCCACCCTTGGAGTCCAGGCTATCATGAGAAGGAAGAACCCAGGGTTACCTTACTAGGTTCAAGGTCAAATACAGATTTTTCTTGTTTATTGGGAGGGACATTAAAAAGTCAGTGATGAATCGAGGGGGAAGAAGCACCAGAGCATCAAAGAATATAGAAGGAAGGGCTTGTTAGCCCCCTTTCATTCCCAGGAATGCTGTTATTGTTATTAGTTGTGGGAGTGGGCAAAGCAGAGAGGATTTGGAGATCAGTTCTTTGGGAGTTTTCTCTATGCTCCTGCTCTGGAAGATAGCATTCATTTTTGGAGGGAATTAGATCCAGAAATGGTTTCTAGATGTTGAGGGCTATTGTCTTCTCCACTAAGATATGTCTGCCAATACAAAGCTATATTGACAGGGCAATTAAGCACCTAGATACAAGCCAAAAAAGACTTTGCAGACCCATATAGGAACAGTTGACTTTACCTAGGAATAAATATTTATATCCACTGGATGGAAGCTCCTTTGATACTCTTCTCAGAAACCAGCAGGTTGACCAGCAGGCTACTTGGTCATTTGAAAATGTGTCATACTGGGTATAGGAGATAGAGCAGCAGCCTGGAGTCAGGAGGAATTGGACTGAAATTTGGCCTCAGACACTTAGCTCTATGACCCTGGGCAAGTCACCTAACCCTGTTTGCCTGGCCCTTGGTCTTTTTGTCTTGGACAGAAAGTAAGGATTTAAAAAAAAAGAAAAGAAAATTTATAATACTAAGTGTTTTTGAATGGAGTGATATAAAGTTGCATTTTTTTTTGGTTCTTGTGTATTTTCTTTATTGGTACATTTCAACACTCTCATGAATAATATTAGGGATTTGTCTGATTTGTTAAGAGAAAGAACAAATGACTTGCCCATGTTTACATAGTTAACATGTGTCAGAGGCAGAATTTGAACCTAGACTCCAAGGCTTGTCCTCTACTAATCCATATTGTACTCTGTATATAAAGATGTCTTTTCTTCTTCTTCTTCTTCTTCTTCTTCTTCTTCTTCTTCTTCTTCTTCTTCTTCTTCTTCTTCTTCTTCTTCTTCTTCTTCTTCTTCTTCTTCTTCTTCTTCTTCTTCTTCTTCTTCTTCTTCTTCTTCTTCTTCTTCTTCTTCTTCTTCCTTCTTTTTCATAAAACCATGCAGCCTAGAGAAGAAAGGAATTCCCTTTGTCAGTGTCAGTAAAAAGTGCAAAAGTTTCTTTTGGAGACATTACATGGAGTTGTCATTAACATCTGAGAAACAAAGGAAAAGGAATAAGCCTTTATTGAGTACTTACTATATGCTAGATACTGTGGCAAGCACTTTATAAATATCATCTCATTTGATCCTCATGACAATCCTGAATGTTAGTCTCATTTTACAGTTGAGGAAACTGAAGCAGACAAAGGTTAAATGACTTGCCCAGGTTACATAGCTAATAAGTGTCTAAGGCTGGATTTGAAATAAACTTTTCTAGACTTAATCTTTTTTTGTATAAAACCCTTACCTTCCTTCTTAGAATCAGTACTGTGTATTGGTTCTAAGGCCGAAGAGCAGTCAATGAGGGTTAATTAATTTGTTCAAGGTCACACAGCTAAGAAGTGTCTGAGGCCAAATTTGAACCCAGGACATCCTGTCTCTAGCCCTGGCTCTCAATCTACTGAGCCACCCAGCTGCCCCTGGTTCCATGTTCTAATGCATCTCTAGTTTATTAAACTTCTTCTGGAACTGTCTACTTGACTAACTGACCATGAATTCCTGTTTTTGGCCTCTGTAGTTTATATTATTCTAGGTTATCTCCAGTCCCCCTCAGAGTAACTGATCTACAAACATGTAAAAGGACCTATAGCTTTTGAGAATCTGTAAACATTGATAAAGACAATGTCTATAGCATGCCAAACATTTTGGTTAAAAAAAAAACCTTGAAAAAATAGTCATCTATAAGTTTTGTCTATGTTACGCTAAATAGCTAGATTTTTTGAAACATTCACCTAATTCCTTCCTTCCTTCCTTCCTTCCTTCCTTCCTTTTCCTTCCTTCCTTCCTTCCTTCCTTCCTTCCTTCCTTCCTTCCTTCCTTCCTTCCTTCCTTCCTTCCTTCCTTCCTTCCTTCCTTCCTTCCTTCCTTCCTTCCTTCCTTCCTTTCTTTCTTTCTTTCTTTCTTTCTTTCTTTCTTTCTTTCTTTCTTTCTTTCTTTCTTTCTTTCTTTCTTTCTTTCTTTCTTTCTTTCTTTCTTTCTTTCTTTCTTTCTTTCTTTCTTTCTTTCTTTCTTTCTTTCTTTCCTTCTTTCTTTCTTTCTTTCTTTTGCCATTGAACACCAAGCCAAGGGGCAGGAGTGGAGAGAGAGAGTTTTCTTTCTTTTTTTTTACTGAGGGGGATTGAGTAAGCTAATTGAATTTCTTAGTTTTTTTATATTGTTTTCCATTTATAGACCTAGCCAAAGAGAAGCCATCTTCCTACAACAAAACTCATATGTTCCTTTGACAGTCAGGAAAGAAAGCCTTGTGAACAACTAGCAAACGTTACAGATACTCCCTTGCCTAGCTGTCTGACCTAAAAGGAGGCTGGGGTTGACCAGAAAGCCATGTTAGAGAGGCTTCATTGGGAATGGAAGAATTTGGCTAGCCTTATGAGAAGAGCAGCAACTAATAGAAACTTTTTTTGTGGCTTAGAGGGTATATTGTTTCATCCTCAGAAGCTAGAACAGTAATTAAGTAGGCAATAACCTTGGGTGTTTAAAAAAAAGGAATGTTCTCCTTTGTCATGTTATTAAATAAGAATGTCAAGAAGTATATAGATGTGACATGACATATATAAGTGTGCAAATAATGAAGTGCATAGGGAATTGGTATGTTACAAAAAAGAAAGCACTCTGGACTCCAAGGACCATAGTTCAAATCCCACCTCTAATACTGTCAGTCACTTCTCTATTTCCTCAGTTTCCTCATCTGTAAAATGAGGGGGTTCCCTTCCACCTCTAGATCTATGAAAGTTTTCTCATAAATAAGTTGAAGGAATATGAAAATAATGAAGATGAGATTTTAAAAGGGAAGTTATTGAGCTGTCTGACCTCCAGTGGTCCCTTTTGGAAAGCAGATCCAGGACTTTCAGGGGAATGAGATGCTCGTGTGACTGTTCCTATACAAGTTAAGTAGATAACTAAGGGAATTTTCCATATATTGAAAGAACCACAATTCTTTGCCTCAATTACTTGAAGATTTCAAGGAAAACTGATTTTCTTTGCCCTTTGATTAAGCCATATGACTCAGCTGTCCATTTCACTTTGTACCTGTAGCCTGTCTTTAAAAGAGAATGTATAACCTTGGGGGAGTGCCCAGGAGTGAAATTCTCAAGACTGGCATTTTCTGGATTCCTGATATTGTGGTACTTTATATTTGATGGTGTATTTTCTAATATAAAAGCAATTGTACAGCAAAAACTCTTGGCATATGGCTTTGGTATTCCTGGGATCCTTATAAATTATGGTATGAAAAAAAGATAGGAAAAGGAGATGAGAAGAGAAGAGATGGGAAGGAAAGTATAGAAACTTGAGAGAAGAGAAAAAGAAGAAAGGATGGAGAAGAAAAGAAGGGGAAAAGAGAGGAGATGAGAGATGGAGAAATATAGATGAGGGAACGTTAAAGCAAAGAAAACATATAAATTACTGGGGAATGAGAGTGAAAATGAGTGTTCTCCATTCTCTGCCTTTATCCTCATTCTTATTAAGAGTGCTTGGGTTCTTTCTGGGTCCCTTTCATAAGAGATGCCAAAATCTATTGGAAACCTGGAAAGCCCAGAGCATCTGTGACCTTAACCCCACTGCCCAAAAGGAACATCCTTTACCTGCTTAGGTCATAGGAGGCTTTGACCACACTTTATAATGTTCTGGCTTCTTGGTCTCCATCATTTAGGTACTTCCAAAGCAAAGGCAGTTATCTTTTAAATTCAAACCATAGTCACTTTTGTTCAATTTATTCAAGTCTTTCAGTAATTTAAATGGGATGTGAGTGAGATGGGAAAGAGTTTGTTTCTGGCTTCTGTTCTTACACACAGTTTTGCTCATGTGGACAAAGTCAAAATCAAAATTAATTGGATTCAAAACTTCTTTCAGGGCATAGGTGGCAAAAATGTTTTTTACCAGATAACTCAGATTTTAAAATCCCACTTTGGGGTCTGAAATGTGTGATTCAATGGTGTAAGTTTCTCAATTTAATGGATAATTGTCTTTTCCTTTCACTCTATGCCCACCTCAATGAAAATGAAACTGATTTTTCAAAGCAGTTAAATAACCACAATAGCTGATATCTATATAGGTTTTATATAAGTTAGTGTTTACAAAGTTTACAAACCCGTCTTTTCTCCTCCCCTTTCCCCTTCTCCTTTGCCCTCCATCTTTCTTCACCTCCTCTGCTTACTTACTACCCTAACTTCTCTTCATTATTGGCCTTTACACACACACACACACATACACACAGGCATATAAATAATTCCCATTTGATTCTCACATTAGTCTTAAAGGTCTTTGCTTTCATTGTCTCCATTTTATAGATAAAAAACTAAGACTTTGGGAGGTTGCCCAATATAGCTAGTAAGTGATAGAGATTGAATTCAAACTAAAATCTTCCTGCCTCCAAGTATAATACCCTATCCACTAGGCAACCTTGCATTTCAATTATGTGGAGAAAACTTTATTTTCAGGTCTGAAAACTTTGGCAAATTCTTAGAAGGTGGCTGAGTCACTATTCTGTCCTTACCTTAGAGTTCTCATTCTTCTTCATCAGATTAGTTGAGTATATCTTGACATTTACTTGTTGGAAAGCACCCTGAAAAGTTTAACTTAGTAGACTTAGACAGCACATATTAATCACTTAACTTCTCAAATTCTTGCTTCTCACAACGTACGTACCTGAATTTATATACACTTTTTCTAATGTAGGAAGGTCAAGCTAATGCCTATCTATTGATTATCTGAAGAACTGGCTTTTTAATAAGTAGGAAATAAAAATTAAATCCACTGAGTAACTAAGTTTGAGATCTGGAAACTCAGTTAATTTTCCTTTAATTTGAAACAATATAATCAATAATCAGTAAGCATTTATTAAGCGCCTGCTATATGCCAGGCTATTCTACTAAGTACTGGGGATGTGAAGATGCACAAGAGACAGTCCTTGCCCTCAAGGAAGGTTAATGGGATAGACAACAGGCAAACAATGATATGCCACAAGATAGAAAAAGGATAAATTGGAGATAAGCCACAGAGAGGAGACACCAGAATTAAAAGTGAAAGGGAAAGACCCTCTGGAGAAGATGAGATTTTAGTTGGGATCTGAAGGAAGCCAAGAGGTGGAGACAAGAAAAGAAAGCATTCCAGACATGAAAGATAGCCCAGAGTCAGAGAAGGAATATATTGTGCCAGTAAAAAATGTGTTATGTGTGTGTGTGTGTGTGTGTGTGTGTGTGTGTGTGTGTGTGAGAGAGAGAGAGAGAGAGAGAGAGAGAGAGAGAGAGAGAACATGTGAGAGAATGAAAGAAAGAAAACAAGAGAGAATGAAAGAGAGAATAAGAGAGAGTCAGGAAGGAAGGGAGGGAGGGGAAAGAGGAAGAGGGAGAGAGAGACAGAGACAGAGAGAATGAGGAAAACAGAGAGAGGCAGAGAAAGAGAATGAGAAACAAAGAGAGGCAGAGAGAGACAAAGAATGAGAGAGGGAGAGATAGTAGGGAGACAGAGAGAATGAAAGAAACAGAGAGGCAAAGACAGAGAGAATGAGAGAGGCAGAATGAGAGAGAGAGAGAGAGAGAGAGAGAGAGAGAGAGAGAGAGAGAGAGAGAGAGAGAGCTCTAGCCCTCCAGCCTTTCAGGCCCCCCTGACTTGTCTAGACCAGAAGCCCAAGGAACACTCATGACCTTCTTTCACCACAGCTTCTTCATTTTTTCTACTTGTAAAATATGCACATACTTTGTTGACATTAGGTAAGTCTATACACAGACATACACCCTCGTACTTCTTGGGTCTAGACTTAAGAAGCTGTTATGTTCATACTTACACATGTGAACCAAGGGAAGTGCTGACATACATACTCCTCCTCTCCTCCCCCCCATCCTACCATATGTTCTTTATTTTCATGCACAGCTGTGAGTTCGTACACTTACCTACAAGCTTAGTGTACGGAACACCATGCCATATGTAGAGACTCATGGCCTATTCCACACATGTGAAATACGTCCATAGGCAGCCCCATTCATGGTGTATATACTCCGTGGTCCATGTCCAGAGGCTACAGCCCACCCTATCTGCCTTTACTTTCTGCCCTGGTCCTAGATGTTTGCAGCACTTTCAGACAAGGGTGCCCAAGGGGTCATCTTCCCTTAGGATCCAGGAACTTTCTCTGTGTCAGATCATTGCTGAGTCATATGGTCCTCAGTGGGTCAGGTGTGACAGCTGTGAAGGAGAGAGTTATGGGCAAAATCATAGGGATTCTTAGGGATAGAATGAAGACTCCTGTTGTTGGTTTTCTCACTCCAGCTAGTTGGGGGAATGGTACATATCAGGGCTATTCATCAGGGAATATGTCTCTTCCTTCCCTCCCTGGAGGATTCTGGATTGGCTTTTGCCTAATAGTTTGAAGGTTTTTGAGAAGAGATATTGTCCTGGGGCCTTCCTTCTGGAATATGAAAGGTGAATTAGTGGTAAAAGGGGTGTTCAAGTCCCACATAATTCACTGCATCACCAAGGAGACATGCGTTAACCTAACCTTTGAGACACATATTATCAAAAAAGAGGGGAAGAAAGAGAAAGAGAGGGAGGGAGAAAGAGAGGGAAAGAGAGAGAGAGGAGGAAGAGAGAGAGAGAGGGAGAGAGAAAGAGAGGGAGAGAGAGAGAGAGAGAGAGAGAGAGAGAGAGAGAGAGAGAGAGAGAGAGAGAGAGAGAAAGAGAGATATGATCAAGGAGCATGCCACAAATCAAAACAGCAACATAGACATTACCTCCAAACAATACTCAAATTCCTCCAACTCAGTGCTATACAAAGTGCGCCCATTTCCCCCTTCCTCCTTATAATGTCACAAAGCCCAAAGTAACAAACTCTGAGCCAGCTACTGGAATGCACCTGCACAGTACAATACAAGCACAATACAATACGACACAAACTCCAAACCGACAGTCACACCCATGTTCACACAAAGAGGGAAATTCAGGCAGTGAACACAGGACCTCCACAGCAAGAGCAAACATTGGTCAAACCCCCAGATGGAGTCAGGAACACACCGACAATACTCTCTCATTAGCGACCAGCTGTGCAAAGCCTTCCTATGCCTAGACAGCAGGCAGGGACACAAGTGTAGACCAGCATAGACCCCTCCCCATCTGGGCTTCCCAAATCTCAATGTGGCAACTGCCATGGTGGGGTCTCCAGCAGGGTCTCTAAGATGGACTTGAGGCTTCACCTCCAATCAGGCCTTCAACTTCTCATTACTAGGAAAATAAACTGTCCCCTGAGCCCTGGTTTACCAAGACAGGGCAGATCAGCTCCTCCCTATTTGGGGCCGTAACAAGGCTTTGCTATAACTGGAAATGACAGAGCTCCGGGGGAAGGAAGGGAGAAGGCAGGAGGGGCTCGCCGAGCTGGGTGCAGGAATCTCCTTCCTCCCCCAAGCTATAGCTTGTGGCCCTTCTAGAGCTGAAGTCCTCTTGCTGGGTGTTCGCTGAGTATTGATTCAGTCTGCAAGCAATTTTAATATTTCTTCAGGGACTCCCAGCAACAGCACAAGTCATTAATTCACCCTCCCAAATTGCTTATTCAATAGCGGGAACATGGCTCCTGAATAAAGTCCCAGAATTTATGTGACTCACACGAGTCAGGAGGTCAAACAACTGTTATGGAGCGAAGTTAAAAATCCAAATAAAATATTGACACTTTTGGGGGGAGGGGAGGGGAAGCAAAGGTATTTAAAATAGGGTTTTGTTGCAATGCCCCCAGGATAAAAGAACAGAAGGAGACTGAAGACAAGTTGGAGTTTGTAAAATCAATGGAATTTATTGCATATTTGCTTGGTGTTTAATAATTCTCTCATTTCCCCATTCCCCTGGCCTGGACATAGATAGTGATGCCCACCTACACAAACATACACATCAGCACTGATGTGTGGGCAAACAGACAAACAATAGATATCTCTAAGCACACTGGTAAGTAAGCAATGATAGGTCTGTATTCGTATGCACACTTACATGTATGTACATATCTCTATGTAAAAAATATAGTAAGCCTACACAGATAATTCCTCGGTACAAAAGACACATGCATAGGCACATTCTGAGAAAAAAATTACCTACACACATGAAAAACACCAAAACTTTTGTTGTTGTTCAGTCATGTCTGACTCTTTGGGGTTTTCTTGGTCTAGATACTGGAGTGGTTTTCCATTTCCTTCTCCAGCTCATTTTATAGATGAGGAAACTGAGGCCACTAGGATTAAATGACTTGCCCAGGGTCACATGGCTAGTAAGTGTCTGAGGCCATTTTTGAATTCAGGTCTTCTTGACTCCAGATGAGGGGCACTATCCATTGTTCCACCTGGCTGCGCCTAAACTTACTGTTATCTAATTGGGAAAGTGAATACTTTACAAACGGATATTTCTATTTATCTGGCCAAACTGCCTACCCATAAATTTGCTCAGGTTCCCTGTTCCAATGGCTCAACTATGACCATATCAAGCTATATGAACATCAAGAGGCAAATTCATACACCCCAAAACCATTATAAACCCAGGAAAAGGGCAACCCTTGCAGCTGACCCCACCTTCTCCAAAAACAACCTCCAAACTATGGTACATAATAATATCGTTTTTACTCTTCTGCTCCTGGACTTAGACCCATTTGAGAGGATAGCAAAGCATTTTTCCAGGAAGGAGTGGTTCTAGAGTCTGGCATGGAGTGCTGATCTCCTCTCTGTCTGGAATTGTTTCTTTATTATATTATGGAAATAATATTATGCAAAGATGGTTTAGGACTGTACTTTGGAGAACCTTGAATGCTGGGATGCAGAATTTGAACAAGACCTGGTAGAAAATGAATAAGAAACCATTGGAGTTTTTGAGGAGGGGAGTAATAACTATAATCACTGCCATTTATGCTAAATAGATGTTCATTTATATGTTTAACTTTTACTTGCAAACATTGAGTTGTTTCCCTCAATAACCCTGTGTAGACACTACAGTTATTACTATCCCCGTGTTATGAATGAAGAAAATAAGTCCAAGAGAGATTAAATGATATATACGATTACAGAGTGCATCAGTGTCAGAGATGGGATTTAGAATTCTTTCTCTTTATCAGAAATATGCTGGCTAGGTTGAAAAGAGGAGAGCCTGAAATTGGGGAGGCCTCAGGAGGCTCCACATCTTTCCTGCCACAGAGTTTGGTTCTCTACAAGGGTCTTTTTTCCATGCAGAAAGAGTAATTTAAAAGAAGATGAAAAAGAAGAACAGGATCCATTTTTTTCCTCTAGAGTGTGGATAGGACATAGTTTCAGGTAGAGATCATTCCAGATGGCCTCCTCAGATCCCTTTTTCAATTCTAAGATGCTGGGATCCCCTGATTCTAAGCTGTAGTGTGACCTTACCACTTCAAGAGAAGGGAGGTTTGGCACAAAAATAACGAGTAACCCAGATCCCTAGGCCTTCTCTAGCCTCTGGAGCTAGATATCTTTCAATATCTTTCAAGAAAGGGTGCTGAGCTAGGCAGGAAGTCTCCTTCTAGCCCATGGACAGACCCTGGCTCTAACCTGGAGTGCCCTGACAGAATCTGAGAACGGGCTCAATGGAGAGCGGGACTAATCTGGTCACGCTCTGGGTTTGGCAAGCTCCTCAGACTGGGTTCCAAATGGTTTGTCAAACACATTTCCTCTTAATTTTTAAACCTATGCATATCTTAAAGTCAAATTAATCCATATGCTTTCAATTCATTCTTACAATCCCATCTGAACTCTTCCCACTCTGTCAGCCCCATGATTCACCCAGCCTAGAATTCTGTTTCTGCCAGGGGCACCAAGGGACATATTGAGGGACCGCCTGGCTCTTCTCCTTGATGTCGGTCTTAGAAGGCCAGGGATATACCCCAAAAGCTTCCTCGGCAATCCATTAGGATCTATCACCCAGGAACAGATCAGAAATGCTTCTGGAGTTATTTATGTCTGTAGCCTCCAGTTCCCTGGGCAGGGGGTGTTTTTTCAAAGTGGGGGGGTGGGGGGTGGCAGGGTACTTCTCATCCTTTCTAAGTTGGGTATGTGGCAATAGTGGGCCACTTCAAAGATGGGACTGGAGAGATCCAAGACGTCCCCAGGATTAATGAAACACTGGTTGGCTAACTGCTTGCAATCTTCCGCAGAGCTCCTGAAGGAAACCCCAGAACAACTACCCCACTAAGGATCTTGTTTCAGCTTCTGCATCCTTACTTAGCCCATTAACTTGAAGTATACTGTATGCTTGGCCAAGTCCTTTGGCTTTCATCTCTCAGTAAACTTCTACAGGGCTGAGATTTCAACAGTAAACATTTGCTGGGTGCCTACTCTATGCAAAGCTTTAGGGTAGGCTCTGGGTGTGATACAATGAAACCAAATCATGGAGAGATGGGAAGGGGTATATTTACCTCCTTAAAAGAACTGTCTAGATCTCTCACTGTACTATGAATTATTATACTCTTTTGTATATATGTTGCTTCACAGATTATAAATTCCTGGAAAACATGGAATGTAGCCTTCATATTTATCTCCAGCCCCTAAAAAGTAGGCATTTAGTAAATGTTCATTGAGTTGAAAAGAAACAATCTAAGAGGGGGTATAGAAAATATGAACAAATGAGTATTATAGGGGGCAGCTAGGTGGCTCAGTGAATTGAGAGCTGGGCTTAGGGATGGGATGTCTTGGGTTCAAATCTGGCCTCAGACACTTACTAGCTATATGACCCTAGAGGCAAGTCACTTAACCTTGCTTAGCCCTTACCCACTCTTCTGCCTTGGAACCAATATGCAATATTGATTCTGAGATGGAAAGTGAGGGTTTTTATTAAAAAACAAACAAATAAATGAGTATTATACAAGGTTGGCTCTAATATGGGCAAAGGAGAGCTCCACAGGGTCCCAAGAAAATTTGAAGTGGAGATGGATCCAATTTAGCTGAGAGCTCAAGAGAGGCTTCGTTGAAGATTTGTCATTGGAGATGAGTTCTGACAATAGGGGAAGATTCCCAGAAGCAGGGACATAGAGGAAATGTGGGATGATGTACAGAGGTCTGAAAATTCAAGATAAAATCAAGGGACAGAAGGTTAGTTTTACTAGAAGGCCAAACACATGATGGGAGAAAATGGGAACTATGGATAAGAAGGTATATTTTAATCAGTGTCTAGAGATTTCCAGTGAGGTATTCCTTCATATCCTAAATTGACTAAACTGTGGTGATTTTAGGCCAAAGGAAGCTACCAGAAAGTCTGTCAGGGTTCCAAAGTGACTGAATGATTTTTGTTTGACTGTGGGCAATATAAACACATTAAAGGGGTAGCCTTTGCCTGGCCCCTCTCCAGACATATGTTCCCAACTTTCTCAAGGACTTGAACAATTAACAAAATATTTATCCAGGCTGACAGGGTTCCTGCCCTCCCTTATGAAGCTTACCTTCTAATTGTGGAAACTACTTAATAACATTTGAAAAGCTAAAAAAAAAAGGAACACAAGAGACAAAGAACGGTTCAATACAACATGAGATGTGATAGGACAAGACATTAATTCTCAAATGAGTGACACAAACACCAAGTGTTATTGCAGTTCAGATCAAGGAGAGATCACTGTGGGATGGAGCAGTCTGGAGATTTCAAAGATGAGGGATTAAACTGGTGCTTGAAGGATGGAGAGGATTCCGTTCAGAAAAAAAAAAAAGGAGATAGACATCCCTGGAGAAGGGATAGGGAAAGACATAAACCAAATTGTGAAACAGGAAGTTCATAGTGTATTCAGAACTGTCAGATTTTCGATTTTGCTTATTATGTCAGAACAAAAACTTTCTCTTTTGATTCTAGGATAATGATATTTGACTAAATACTGCCAGTGGGATACTATCAATAGAAATTTTTTTTTATAAAGGCAAACTTTACTAATTATTTTCTAAATCTCTCACTTCCATTATAGCATCAATACTGTGTATTGGTTCTAGGGCAGAAGAGAGGTAAGGGCTAGGCAATGGAGGTTAAGTGACTTGTCAAGGATCACATAGCAACTTTGCTAATTATGATTCGCTATTTTAAATTGTACTGAGGCCAAAGCTTAAGACTCTTACTAACTTTCCCTTCCCTCCTTTCCTTTAGCTTACAAACTTGTCTTCCTTTTTATTTTTTTGAACTCATATCTTCTGACTTAGAATCAATACTGAGAATCGATTCCAAGACAGAAGAGAAGTAAGGGCTAGGCTATTGAGGTTAAGTGACATGCCCAGGGTCACATAGCTAGAATGTATCTGAGGTCAGATTTGAATCTAGGATATCTCATCTCCAGGTTTGGCTCTTTATCCACTGAACCACTCTGTCCTTCCTTTTTAAAACTCATCTTCTTGACTGTATCCCAGGAAATTGGTTTTACCATATCACTTGATCTGTTTTACAAATGGTCAAAACTCTCTGCTTTCCTGGTGAAAAACCCTATTCATGTCGCTACAGAAATTGACTAGTTTGGTGGTTCAAAAGGGATGGAAGTTCTCAAAATGTTCTCATTTATAGGTCAGAAGATTTGGGTTCAGATCCTGCCTCTGACACTTACCTGTGACCTCAGGTAGTCAAGAATTTAACTTCCTTGGACTTTTGTTTCCCCATTTTAAATGAGGAGGTCAGAGGGCTTCCAAGGGTTCTCCTAGCTTTAGAGCTATGATTCTCTATGTATGGATATGGGTATGATTAGGGCTATGGGTAGTAGATGTGAAGATGGGTACCAACCTCTCTCTTGCTGTTCATAAAATACCATATGTATATAGTTGTAAACACACAACATGAATTCCTCAGGTGAATGGGTAAGGGTGATTAGAAAAGCCTTAGCAGCTGGAAATATCCAGAAAGGGCCATACATTAGAGGTGATACTTGAGGTGAACTTTGACAGAAGTTAAAATACTAAGAAGTATAGGTGAGAAGAGAGTGTATTATAGGCATGGGGGTTGGCCTGGCAAAGACATAAAGGCGACTGTCATGTGTAAATGACAGCAAGTTGGCTTATTTGGGAAGACCACAAAGTTTGTGAAGGGGAATGCTAGATGATATGCTGGAGATTGGCCATGAAAGACTTTTTGTGGTAGCCAGGGGGCTTTGTATTTTATCCCAGAGGATAAAGAGCTTTTTGAACAGTAGAATGATATGATCAGACCTAGGGAAAGTCAAGAAAATAAGGAAGAAGAATGGTTTTGTCAGGGGAAAGATAATGAATTCTGTTTGGGACATGTTGAGTCTAGATGTCCATGGACATCCAAATGGAAATGTCCAACAGAAAGTTGGTAATATAAGATGTTGAGCTCAGGAGAGAGACTAAGATGGGATATATAGATTTGAAGTCATCTGAATAGAGATAATGACTGAATCCTTGGGGAAAAGAGAGAGTATGAGAGCACTGTGGGGAAAAAATGAAACTAAACTCCTTAGGGTTTCAAGGTGAGGCTCTTCTTATGATTGGAGGTCTCATGAAAACAAGGTTCTTATTTTCATAATAATACTTCAAAAGATCTGTGATTTTGTTGATACGAGTCCTCATCCTATCTACATAGGGTGTCACCCCTCCAAATAACCTGACAGGAAGAGCCTGCTTTTGTATATTCATATAACACCCCTCCCCCCCAAAAAATTCACCATATGGTGGCCAGTCTTCCGGTGATGAAACTTTAGGAATACAGAGAGGCTGCCCTAGTATACCAATCTGTTTCGAGGTTCATATTTGAAATCTGTCTAGTGTAGCAGGATTTGTAAGGGTTCTTGTCTTCATCTCCATGCCAAAGTGAGGCACTGGAGTAGAATTTTAGCAGAGAAGACTCACTTAATTTTGAAAAGCACTTTGATTCTCACAATAGCCCTGTGAAGCTAATAAGCTGATAATGCAAATATTATTAGCCCTAAGTTACAGTGGAGAATGCAAAGGATAAGAAAGATCAAATGATTGGCTTAACACCACACAGATAATGTTATAGAGCCAGAAGTCAAACATAGTTTTTCTGATCCTAAGTCCAATGCCCTTTCCACTAGACTATGGCTACTGTAATATAATGGGGAGAGGGGAGAATGGAAATGGAGCCTCTTCCTTTTGGGGAGAGAGAAAACCCTTCTCTTCCCCCCTCAATTCAGGCTGTCTTCTAATAAAGCTGGAGCCAGTTCTGGGTCCTAATGACTGAGTTTGTTCAAGGGAAGCAGGAAAGGGACAGGGCTGATGAATGGTAAGGATTGAGATTCAAGAGGGAAGGAGGGAGAGGGGGTCCTTATTTATTTAACATCCTTCCTCCCCAAAGTTAGATAGTTCAGGTCTGATAACCTGAACTCCTGAGGGGTTCAGAGTAGAGAAACCCTGGTTTCTTGGTGGGCACAGCAAGTGTCCCCAAGTTCAAGGTTCAAAAGGAATTGTATAGATCTTCTTTGTGGACTGCTTGTCTCTCAAAGTCCTTGTCCAATGGCTGGGGTTTGGGAGGATCTGGGATCAGGAATTGAGGGAAAGAAGATCACTGACTTTTAGATTCAGTCAGAGCCAACCAACAAACCTCTGCCCAAGAACTCTCCACCAGGAGTCTGTTTCAACTGCCTGGATCAGCTTTTTCTCTCCCTCCAAGGTTTCAAGTTCCTTTTTGCCCATCTCTCCTTCTCTGCTTGCAGGATTCTTGTAGCTCTTCCAGGCTTATTCCCAAAGTTTCCACATTTCTCTCTCTTACACTACATACCTATATATAGTCTTTTTAAAATTGTTAATCCTTAGCTTCTTTCCTTGAATTGATATTGAATGTTGGTTCCAAGGCAGAAGATTGGTAAGGGCTAGGCGATTGGGGTTAAGTGACTTCCCCGGGGCCACCTAGCTAGAAAGTGTTTGAGGTCAGAATTTGAACCCAGAACTTCCCGACTTCTGACCTGACTCTTTATCCATTGAATCACCTAGCTGCCCCTACCTAATGTAGTTTTAACGTTTAGAACTTGGACCGGGGGGAGAGATGATGAGGGTGTGGTAGACCAATGAAGATTGGATGGTGTACCTTACGGTTCTGGAGGATAGTGTGGGATGATGGATATTGGACCTTAGACTTCTGAGGGAACAATGTGGTAGAAATGATACTTTTGTGACCTTGGTGGGGGACACTGATTGAATGGTGTGACCTTGGGGTTCTTGAGGTTGGCAGTGTGGGATGAGCATTACAGGGATTCTGAGGGGCATAAAAGTAGATGTCAGTAGAAGTGAATCTTTTTAAAAAAAATCTTCTTTAGTTCATGTTTGAAACCCTGTTGGGAAAAGCCTCCGTGTTTTTGTAGCTGATTTGCCTTAGGGGCACTTGGCTAGAGTGGTCTGTTTAGGAAAGGCATCTGTGGACCTAAGTAGAATGGAGGCAGTTAACATGGATTAGTTGGGCAAAATCCCTTTGGCTTCATAAATCACAGGGTTAGGTTGACTGGGATGATCTCCACTAAGTATTTCCAGAGTATGGATTCACTGTGTAAAAACCCAATGGGCCACTTACTTGAGGCAATCCCACGTCAGGCTTAGAAAGCAAAGGGGGCCAGCTGGTCAGAAATAGTGTACTTGGTAGGCCCTTGGACTTGCCAAGTCATAATGGCCCTCTCTGTCTCTGTCTCTCCTTCCCTCCCCACCTTTCTCTCCCCTTCTCTTTCTTTTCTTCTCTCCATTCACCCTCTCCTCTCCTCTGTCTCCTCTTTCTTTCTCTCCCATCCTCCTCTCTCTCCCTCCCTCCTTCCCCCCCCCCCCTCTCTCTCTCTCTCTCTTTCTCATCTATTCAGGCATGTATAGATATAGCTATAATAGCTACTGATGTTGATTAGAGATACAGAGCATCTACCATGCTCTTCTGACACCCCTTTGCCCACTCCTAGTTTGTGCTCTGTGCCAGTTGCCTCTGTGCTTCAGGGCTTAAGCAAGCCAGCACTTGAAAGCTAGTTTTCATGGGAAGAGGATGGCCTGTTTTGTCTAACTGGTCAAGCTTCCATGACCAAGACTGGCAGAGTCCTCATTCTATGCTCTTACCAGCACCACCTGGTTCCAGTTGGTGGTGGTGTCCCCATTTCATATCCAGGAACAACTCGGATCGTCTCTGAGGTCCCTTCTAGCTCAGGATAAATGATCCTTGGAATGACTTGGAATGTAGCAGTCATTGACAGAGTAGAAGGAGAATCTGGGCAGATGTTCTGTTCTTCCATGATCCATTGCTCCTAAAAGCCCTGATAGACCTAGGTCTAGAAACGATGCTACTGGATGCCACCCATGTCTGATGTCACTTCAATGCTAACAGGACCTCTTCCTGTCCCCTCCTCAGGGAAAGTTTTCACAAGCCATTTATTATAATATAACATCATACAATATAATATCATACATAACATAACATAATATGATGGGTAGGTTAACTTGGAAACCCTGAGGCGGCCTGTGGATGGATGGATAGATGAATAGATACATTTGTACTAAGTATACATACATTATATCACTCTATTGATTTGAAAAAAGTTCCTGGTCTGCCTGGCTGTAATGAGATTTTTGAACTTTGCGTGGCGATCAATGAGAGGAATATTATTGGCCTGGAGAATTGATATACCTGCTCTCGGTGGCTTGTTCTGCTCCCAGGCTGCCCCGGCCCCCCAGGTGTACGATTCCAGCAGACACTTAACCTTTTTTACAGTGTCATCAGGCTAAAAGGAATCTAATAGTGACACAGGACTTGTGCTCAGCACTCTGGCACTATTGCTTTCCTGTCACAAATAATTTATAGCCTTCTATTTCCATCCCTGTGCCTGCACCCCAGCTCTACCTCCTGCTTTCCCCCGGCTCCGGGGAATCAATACACTCACATAGCCACATTGGTACTTCAGGGTGCAAGCCAAGAGACAGAGAGACAGACAGAGAGCAGAGACAAATGGACAGACAGACCAAAAATAAAAATAGGAAGAGAAGCTAGGATAGAAAGTAAAGGGAATGGGATAGGATTCTAGATTACATATAAAATATATTACATATGAGAGACAGAAGAAAGACAGGAAGGGAAAAGAGGAGAGGGGGGATAGGGAGAAAGGGAAAGGGTAGAAGGAGGGGAAAGCAGGAGGGGGAAAGGGAGAGAAGGAGAGGGAGGGAGGGAGAGAGAGTAATAGAGAGAGGAGAAGGGAGAGAGAGATAGAGAGCAAGAGAGAGGAGGGGAGAAAGGGAAAAAGAAAAAGGGAGAGAGAGACAGAGAAACAGAAACAGATTGAGAGAAAGGGAGAGAGGGAGAGAGAGGAAAGAGATAGAGAGGGGAAAAGAGTAAGAGAGAGAGGGAAAGGGAGAAAAAGATAGAAAGAGAGAGGAGTGGAGAACAGGGGAGATAGAGAGAAACAGAAAGAGCGAGAGCAAACAAATATGAAAGAGGGACCAGATTATATCCTAGGCATATTCTTAGAAATTTAAGGTTTTTATCTTCAGTATTAGTTTAA
This sequence comes from Monodelphis domestica, assembly GCF_027887165.1. Taxonomy (NCBI): domain Eukaryota; kingdom Metazoa; phylum Chordata; class Mammalia; order Didelphimorphia; family Didelphidae; genus Monodelphis; species Monodelphis domestica. The sequence continues at coordinate 116,164,401 of NC_077227.1, read as the reverse complement.
AAAACTTATTATGAGACATATTCTATTCCGTTAATGCTCATTGATGATACCAAAGAATTATGGATCTGTATTCTTAACCCATGAGAACTCTTTGGCATCTGGAGACTTGGATAGGAAGGGGATTGACCTATCCAAACATTTAGACATCCTTGAATATGAGGATTTTAGTGCCCTTTCTGAATACTCAATCTCTTCAGAGAGAGCTGCAGCATCTGCCATCCAGGCCTCAAAGGGAGTGCCAGCTGCCCCTGAAGGGAGGCTTGGGGTCAGAGTCAACTCGATCTCAAAAGGTCTTCTCCTTAGGGTGGGACCCAGCAGGGGAGGCCCAGGCCATCCTGCCTATCCTCTCCTTCTCAGCCCTCCACTCTCCTGTGTCATGGTCTGGGTTCCATAAATCCCTTGTATAGAATCTGTCTCCAGGTATCACATCCTTCTCTGTCAGGGCTTTCAATAGGGTCTGCCATGTGATGTAGCCCATGACTAGGGGAAGAGAAGCTCCCTGTATGAGCTATGTTTGTCCACCCATCCTGGAGCTGTCTACAAAAGGGATTTGGGTATGTGGAATATTGAGACCCATGGCTGGCAGTCCTCCCTGAGTTGGGACCCAGAGCAGAGTTCCAGAGCCTTCTTGGGGAGAAGATCTGAAGTGAAGGTGCAGGGAATGGAGAGAAAGAACACAGTGATTCTGTGGAGCTGTGTACCTAGAGGGGGAAGGAAGGACAGACAGACTGGTGGAGAAGGAAAGGCTAGCTCAAGCCTCCCTTAATGGAGTCAGAGAGAACAATGAGTCTCCAGAACCCCTTATCTGTACCCTCCACTGATGGGGTACAGGGGGAGGGAGGGAGCAAAGTAACTGCTCAACAAGAGTAGTCCAGGCTCTAAGATCTATGGTTTGGCCTGCTAGGTGGGAGTAGAGGGATAGCTAGGAATCTAGTCTTTTTGAGGGCATCAATTAGTATGTGTATCTGTGTATATAAACACATGTGTGAACTGGGTTGGAGGCCATCTCATAAATTTTGTAGCATTTCAAGCTGGGAAGGATCTTAGAGATCATCCAACTCAATTCCTTCAATCTTACAAATGAGGCAACTGAGGAATCAAGTCTTAATGGTTTTTGTAATCGGCTAAGCATGCAGTAGCAGACTAATCAGCTATATTGTATTCCTTCAAAGGAATGGAAAGTTCCTGCAGTGGAAAGAACACTTGGTTTGGAGTCAGAAGTCCTGGATTCTAATCCTAACTGCTTTTTCCTATCTTTATTAACTTGAGCAAGTTATTTAATCTCCTTGAGTTTTGTCATTGGTAAAATGAGTAGGTTGGACTAGCTGACCCCTAAATCCCTTTTCAGGCCTAAGTCCACCATCCTATGACCTGCACTTATCCCTTACATTGCTCTTGGTGGTTGGATTCTTCTCCTAGATCCAAGAAGGAAATGCTTGGCCTTTAGGAGAATGGTGGTTTTGTTTTCCCCAACATCACCAATTCTTAAGTATCCTGAGATTAACTCTAGGAACTGAGTGCCCACTGGGTTGGTGGCATAGACACCAAGACTATTAGTAACCTGACAGCAGGAACCCCAACCACCTCCTTTACCATGCACCACCAAACTGCTGTCGGAGAATAGTGATTTTCCATCACTTTCTGACTCAGCTAAATCTGCACTTGTGCCCTGGGGGTCAGAGGCTTTGGGTAACAAAGACAAGCAGCCCAGCAAGGAGAACCCTATCGGTGCTAAGCTTTGCAGCTATCTCAGTCTCAGCATTTCTTCTTACCCTTGGCTCATAGCCCATCAGCCAGAGTCTGTATTCCAAACCCAGAGACCTCAGGGCCACCTATTGTCAGGCTCCAGAGCCTTCCGATTCTGAGTTAGGAACAACTTGCCTTCACTGTTAGGCAATAATTTTATTCAGCTCATGTTGACTCCATGAGATATTTCTCCACCCTTTTTCTATCTTCTTTAGGCTCCCAAGTCTACGTCCAACTCCTTTCTCATCAGATGACCTTGCCTCCTCATTTAGTCACACTCAACTCTTCATGACCCTCTTTGAGGTTTTCTTGGCAAAGATACTGGATGCCATTTCCTTCTCCAGTTCATGTTGCAGATAGGAAACTGAGGCAAACAGGATTAAGTGACTTGCCTAGGGCCACACAGCTAGTGTCTGAAGCCAACTTTGAACTCAGAGAGATGAGTCTTCCTGACTTCAGGCCCAGCACTCTGTCCACTGTACCACCTAGCTGCTTCCTCTTTTAGAGAAAGGTCATTTGAGCTTCCTCATTTAGCCTCCTTGCATTTAGAAATATTTGTTTTTACCAGTCCTCCACTCTGAGGAAAATGTTCCCTTTCTCCCAATCATGGAAACCCTTGCATGATGATTTTGATGCCCTCCCCTTCCACCATCTCTGAGGCCTTATCCTATCACAGATTTCTTCTCTTGCATCATCAAGCATTCCTTCTCTCCCTTGGCTCTCCCCATTCTCCCAACAAACATGCCTATACCTCTCTTAATCTAAAAACAAAAAAAACAGCCATTCTCTTTCCTTCTATCCTTCTGCTCCCTTGTGCTAGAACCAAATCTCTTTCCTTTTGCTACTTTTCAAAAGGATAATCTACATCTCTCTCTACCACCTCACTTCCCATATACTTCTTAATCCCTTGCAATCCAACTCTTGTACCTTCTTCTCCCACAGAGCTACTGGAACTATTGTGCCCAAGGTCATCAATGATCTAAATCCCAGGCCTTTTCCCAATCCCTCTCCTTCTTGGTTGTTGTATTTAATATTGTAGACCACTTCCTCTTTCTTTTTTTTTTTTTATTAAACCCTTACCTTCCATCTTGGAGTCAATACTGTGTATTGGCTCCAAGGCAGAAGAGTGGTAAGGGCTAGGCAATGGGGGTCAAGTGACTTGCCCAGGGTCACACAGCTAGGAAGTGGCTGAGGCCAGATTTGAACCTAGGACCTCCCGTCTCTAGGCCTGGTTCTCAATCCACTGAGCTACCCAGCTGCCTCCCACTTCCTCTTTCTTGATACTCCCTTGACTTCCATGATACTATACTACCTTGGTTCTCCTTTACCTGTCTCTCATTGGCTCCTCTTCCCACTCATTTAATATGTATATTCCCAAGGTTCAGATATTGGCCCTCCACTCTTCTAGCTATACTCTCTCCTTCTGAGATTTCATCCATTCCGATGGTTTCAGCTCTCATTTTAAGAAATGCAAGGATAGGAAGAGCAATAGAGCTCAGATCTGTGAAAGAAGAAATTCCTTCTACCAATACAGCTTATAGGCTTAGATAGTTACTTAGAGCAATGTTGTCAAACTCAATTAGAAATGAGACCACTAATCTGTACATAAGGATCCCTGAGGGCCAAATATTGACTTGGTTTTAAGATACAATATTATATAAGTTTCATCGTATTCTTATTTATTTTAAAAATATTTCCTGATCACATTTTAATCTGGGTTATCCTCAGAGTGTTTCAGATGGAGTACAGCTTAGAGGCCATATATGACACTTCTGGTCTGGTTCACTGAGAGGTTGTGACTGGTGCTGGGTCACACAGTGAATATGATGTGTCAGTGGCATGATGTGGCATTACATCTTCAAGATTCCAAGGCCCCCCCTCTCTCCACCACTGGGTAGTCTGAGCCTCTCACTTGAATATAAATGACCCCTAAAGCTACATTTCTAGCTCTTCTCTCTCTTCCAAAGGTCCAGAACCAGATACTAATGGACCACTGAAAATCACCTCAATATTCTCCCCAACCTCAAACAGAAAATGCTTAAAAATCAAACTCATCATCTTTCCCTCTTCTTGATTTCCTTCTTTCTGTCAATAGTACCACTAATCTCCTAGTCACCCAGGCTTGAAACCTCAGAATTATCTCTGATTTTTCCTCTCCCCTCCGCACATCTAATCAGTGGTCAAGCAAGTCCTGTGGATTCTTTATTTTGATCCTTCCTTTGCAATGTTTCTCCAATTTGTCCTTTTCTTTCTATGCCCATTGCCACCACCTCAATCCAGACCCTCATCACCTCTTGTCTTTACTATTATAATAGCCTCCTAACTAGTCTCTTTGCTTCTGGTCTCTCTTTACCCCAATTGATTCTATACTTGGTCAATAGATTCTTATTTCTAAAGCACTGATTTGCTCATATTCCCTTTACCGCCCCCCCCCAAATCAAAGGCTCTTCACTGACAGCCCCACAAATTGAAGGGTAACACCAACATTCTGTTTCTCCAAGAGAGCAATTGATTTAGGTCATACAAGAAAAACATCCCGTACATATTCCTGCCTATATGTCTATGCATATGCCATTCCCTCTACTTGTATTTTCTTCCCCTCTTCCTTTCTCATTTTAGAACCAAAGAAATGTGTACTTTTAAAGTAGGAAGTTACTTTTGATATTCTATAATCCCTTATTTTATAGATAAAGAAACTGGTAACCAAAAATTAATAACTGGTCACATAGTCAATTAATGGCACAGCAGACATTAAAACCCAAGACCCCTATTCCCAGTTTAGTGAAATTTTCTTTCCTTTCAAACCTTTACTTTGTCTTAGTTAGAACTCTAAGACAGATGAGCAAGGGCTAGGAAAATGGTTTTAAGTGACAGGCCCAGGGTCACACAGCTAGGAAATGCCGGAGGCCAAATTTGAACCCAAGTCCTCCTGATTTCAGGCCTGGTTCTCTACCATGCTACCTAGCTGCCCTTCAGTGAAATTTACTCCCTCCCTCCCTCCCTCCCTCCCTCCCTCCCTCCCTCCTTTCTTTCTTTCCTTCTTTCCTTCTTTCTTTCTTTCTTTCTTTCTTTCTTTCTTTCTTTCTTTCTTTCTTTCTTTCTTTCTTTCTTTCTTTCTTTCTTTCTTTCTTTCTTTCTTTCTTTCTTTCTTTCTTTCTTTCTTTCTTTCTTTCTTTCTTTCTTTCTTTCTTTCTTTCTTTCTTTCTTTCATTTTCTCTCTCTCCCTCCCTCTCTCTTCCTTCCTTCCTTCCTTCCTTCCTTCCTTCCTTCCTTCCTTCCTTCCTTCCTTCCTTCCTTCCTTCCTTCCTTCCTTCCTTCCTTCCTTCCTTCCTTCCTTCCTTTCTCTATCTCTGTCCTTCTCTCTCTTTTTCTTTTTTCCTTTCTTCTTCCTATCTCCTTCAGACTGGAAATACAGCAGTCACTCAAAGGCCCAATCCCAATACCTATCCATACAGACCCAGACCAATTGATACCTCTTTAGACAGCCTGGTGGCACTCCATTCTGGAGGCTTTCCATTTTAATGCTAGACAGCATAGAAACCTCAAATAGATTTTAACCCTACTGAATGCAGCTTAGACCTCCCAAAGTCTCAGACTCCCCCAACAGCCAAGGATACAGATGTGTGCCACCATGATTGGCCTTCAATGCATTTTCTACCATACCTGAATAACCCCTTATCTAAGTCATGTTTAAGTCTCTTATCTAAGTCATTGCATTCCAGACCCAGCTTAATTTTCACTCCTCCTTTTTCAGACATTGCCCAGAAGTATCAATGGTCTTCCTCTTCAATAAACTACTATAGCATTTATTCTCTATTCCATTCATTTAGCCCTTATCATAAACTGTTTTGTGTTTTGACTTATCTTTTTGTCATATTTACCAGAGTAGATTGTGAGTCCCTTGAGGAAAATGTTCTCATACTTGTTTCTCCCCATCACCTAGCACAGTGTTCAACAAATTTCAGGTGCTCAATTAATATTCATTCTAAGACTTGCACATAGTAGGTGTTTAATAACTAATTGCTCATTAACTCTGATTTAATTCACAGAGATTCGATCAAAGCTTTACACATAGTAGGCACTTATTTGATAGAATTTAACTGAACTGATGGAACTGTGGGATTTAAGACTAGAAGGGAGGTAGACATTCAATTTGGATATTGCCTATTTTAATGATTTGCAAATAGACACAGAGATCATTCAGCTGAGCAAACTGATCTGAATGGCTATTTGGGAGAAGAATCCCCAAGTAGAGGTTGATCTCTCATCGGTTTGGCCCTGGTCTGTCAGGGGCCAGTAGGTAGGAACAACCTCCTCCTGTTAATGGAACTATATGTAATTTTTTGTCTGTGAGACTAAGGGCTAAGAAGATGGTTCCCATCCGTGAACCATCTTTTGCCCTCTTCTTACTTTCTACTACCAACCCTTCCCAGGGTGCCTTCACTTCTGTTTCCTCTACCCCTCCATGTATCAGAGTACTCCTGGGGAAGAAGCTTTATTGTCTCTGGCATCTCCCCTCTTCAATTCCCACATGCCTTGTTTACTTAAAAGGCTGGGAGAATGGGACTCCACTTCAGAGACTACAAGTCTCCCTCCTCCAACCTCTCAGAATGGGAAATGCTAGCTACTGTGCCACGCTGTGCTGTGCAGGGCCATTGCCTGGTCTGCCTTTTCTATCCTTGCTGCTGAAATGAAGCTGCAATTTGGATGATGCCCAGGGGTAGGACAGAATGCAGATTGCTTCCTCACTGAGTTACAGTAGATTGGATTGGCAGAGCCAACGGGAGGGAAAACTTGCTCCTTGCAGCAGTCAGGGATGGGCAACTGGGAGCAGATGGATGAAAGGGGAACTAAGGAGCTAGGAAGGACAGAAGAAATCAACACCAGTGCCTGGGCTGGGCTGGGCTGGGGTCAACCAAGATTCTGACTTGACCCACTGTTTGTTACAGGATCATCCGGACCAAAGTTCAGCAGCCTTTCCACCCAACCCCAGATGGGACGGGGACAGGAGTGACAGCTCCTGGCCATACCATAGGTAAGAAGATAAGAGGACTCAGGAGATGACAAGACAGGATTTGAGGAATGGAAAGACAGGACTCAGGGGATGGAGAGACAGATCCTAGAGCATGAGAGAACCCCAATGGAATTTAATGAGAGAAATACCTGTGAGCCACACACCTAGCAGCAGAGGGAAAGATGTACCAGACCTTCATGGAAATGACCTAACTCCAGTGCTCTTCTCAGAGAGCACCAAGTAGTACAGCCTCTCTCCTTTGAGAAACTCAAATGATCCTCTTCCTATTCTTTTTTTTTTCACTCCCTCCTCATTTTTCTTTTTCTTTTTTCTTATAATTTTCTTTCCTTTTCTTTCTTCTTCCTTTTTTCTTCTCCATCTAATATTCTCTCTTTACTTTCTGTCTCATCTTCACTTATCCTCTCCTTATTCCTGTCTCATTTACTTCCTTTTTCTTTCCCTTTGGGGATTTCTTCTTCCCCATTTTCCCCTCCTTATTTGTCTTTCCCCATTTCTCTCTCTGTCTCTGTCTCTCTCTTCTTCTCTCTCTCTTTCTAGTTCTCTATATCTGTCTTATTTTCTGTGTGTTTTCAGTTTCTCCCTCACCCCCCTCTTTTCTCTTTATCTGAAGTCCATTGTGAAGAGTTCAGTCTAGAAGGGTAAGAACTAGGGAAAAAGATGGTTTCATCAGGTCTAGGAAAATATGACCAGGATATATGTGGATATATCTGTGGAATAGACTTCGATAAACTTTATCTCTTTTGTTGAATTTATCTTGACATATCTTTTATCCCCCTTGCAATTCTGTAATATCCTGAGGAATGTCTTGTTTCTGTATTGTAAGGAAGGTCTGGGTTCAGGCCATCATTACCACAGAGTAGGTAGCAGAGATGAGGGAGAATTAAATAGGGTTGAAATGTAGCAACAGAAGTGGCCTGTATCAAGCTCAAGAAAGAGAAAGAGATCAGGGGCTCCCTCTGAATGCTTCCCACCCTGACTTGGGATTCTGGCCTGAGACTAAGGCTGCTCTCCTGACAGCCTTTCCACTTTGCCTTGTCTAGTTCCCAGCACGGCCTCCCCTCCTGTTTCCAGCGCCTCCAATGATCCTGTGGGCTCGTACTCCATCAATGGGATCCTGGGGATTCCTCGCTCCAATGGCGAGAAGAGGAAACGTGATGAAGGTAGGGAGGAGGAGAAAGGCTTGGCCTCCTCTTTGCGTGCTTTGTCCCTGGGCACAGGGCTCCGGTTTCTGGCCTGGCCTTGCAGCTGCTCTTTGGTGAGATCAGTTTTAGTCATGAAGTCTGGTCCCCCCACTGCCCTGCTGGCTCCCAGACAGAGGTAGGGTATAGGCTCAGCCATCAGCTCCGCCATCTGCTCACTTACCATTGGGACTCACCCTATCCCCATTTGATTCTCTGTGGAACAGGAACCCATTTGCCTTGAGAAGGTTTAGGAGGGCAGAAGATACAGAAAGCCAAGGAGTTAGGACCAGAGTTCATCCTGTTTCCTTCTATTCCTGTTATCTGACCCCAAACTGGTCAAGGTGGGAGAAGATGCTACCCACAACAGGTCCTGGTTTTCTTTCACTGTGACACCTGGAAAAGTGTCCTATTTAAACAATCTAGGGAAAGGGGTCTTTCTTAGCTGAATATGAATGGGTTACTTCCTCCATTTGCTTGAAATATTTCAACCCAGAGTCTAGGTAGCAGGGAGAAAGAAATAATAAAGAAAGTAAAACAGAAGGACATTTCAATTCTTTCTCAGAACTTCTCCCTTTCCTGCATTAGTGACCTTTGACAAAGCTACTTACTCCTTTAAAAACCAGAAAATTGTGGATTCTTTGAGGATTCTTTGGGTTTTCTGGGTCTGCTTGGATGTTGGTCTTACAGGGCCCATCCTTGGTAAAGCCCTAAGCCCTGGAACTACCCATTCCCCAAAGCCCCTTCTATACACTCCCATAGATCCATAACCTCCTGGTCAAGAGGCAATGTGGAGGACAGCTCTGGACTCCAGACTGAGGGCATGTAAGTGCCCCAAACCTGAGGGGACAATGTATGTGAAAACCTTGATCGGAGACAGGCCTGTGTGAGGCTTCCAGGCTGAGGAGAGGGCCCCCTGACTCAGGCTGGGGGACAGTTTATCTGAGGGCCTCAGGAGATGAGGGCAGTATGCATGAGGGCCCATGGCTGATGGAACAATGAGTTCGAAGATTCCAGACCCCAAGCTGAGGGGACAGTGTGTGTGTGTGTGTGTGTGTGTGTGTGTGTGTGTGTGTGTGTGTGTGTGAGAGAGAGGGCCTTAAGCTATGATGAGCACAGTGTGTATGATAGCCCCGGGGCTGAAGGGACAGTGAGTCTAAGGCCCTCAAGCTGAAGGGACAGAGTGTGTGGGGGCCCCAGGCCCTATTCTAAGGGGGAACAGTATGTATGTAAGAGGGCCCCAGGCTCCAAGCTAAGGGTCCAAAGTGTGTGAGGGCACTCTGTGTATAACTGTGAGGAACACCGTGTTTAAAGGCCCCAGGCTGAGGGGACAGTGTATGGGAGGCCCCCAGGCTGAAGGGACAGTATGGATGAGGCCCCCAGACCTCAGGCTGAGGGGACAGCGTGTTTGAGGACCCCAGGCTGAGGGGACAGTATGTGAGAGCCCCAGGCCTGGCAAGATAGTGATGACCTGGTGCTGGATTCCTTCCAGGAGCCCTAATGGCCTCGTTTCACAGGGAAACAGCTTGTCTGGCTCTATTTCGCCTTCTTCTGAAATATCCAAACCCATTTGGCTGCCACGGGCTACACCACTCACTAAATTTCATTTTGGTTGTTTTGGCCGCTGCAGTACTGCATTAGGGTTAGAGGTGGTGAGAAAAAGGTTCCCACCCCCAAATCTACCGGGCCGAGTTATGATGGGGGAGGGGTGGTTCCAGAGAAGAAAAGGAATGTGAATCTGTTGCCTTCATAGACCTCCGGGATTCTCATTCCCTTCCAATCCCTGGTATGGAGGCAGGCTGAGGGATTCTGAAGTCTATTTCAAATACTCAAAATGATCTGTAGGCTGTCCTGCCCCTCCCATCACTTCCACCTCTAGGGATCCAGAAAAGCATCTCCTCTCCCTCCTCTACATCCTCTGTATATTTAGCCCTAGGTTATTTGATGGGGGCAGTGGGGGGTATGAAAAAGGATAGAGGCAAGTCATGGAACCATCTTCTTTTCTTACTCATTACACTGCTGGAATGGATTTCAAATGGGTCTTCCCTCTGCTCTTCAGCTGGGATAGGCTGAGCCAATTTGCAGCAGATTATGGAAAAGGCAGGAGAGTATAATCATTGTGTGTTAGACCTGGCTACTCTCTTCCCTTGAGAAGATCCTGTTTGTTTCCTATGGTTTTTAACTTCCTTGCAACCAAGGAACCCTTGAGCCTGGCCCCTGATGAGTGGGAAGGGAGGTCAGAAGTTTCTCTCTCTGACTCTCTCTGTCTCTGTCTCTCTTTCTAACTCTTTCTCTGTCTCCCTCCCTCTTCCCCCCCATCTTCCCTTTCTCCCTCCTTCTCTCTCTCTCTCTCTCTCTCTCTCTCTCCTCCTTCTCTCTCTCTCTCTCTCTCTCTCTCTCTCTCTCTCTCTCTCTCTCCCTCCTTCTCTCTCTCTCTCTCTCTCTCTCTCTCTCTCTCTCTCTCTCTCTCTCTCCCTCCTTCTCTCTCTCTCTCTCTCTCTCTCTCTCTCTCTCTCTCTCTCTCTCTCTCTCATGGTAGATCAGTTTCAGGGAAGACTGTGAACTTGGATGAAAAAAAAATTTACATCTTTATGTTTACTCTCCCTAACTGAAGTTTGGTATTTCTTTCAATCATGAAAATAGACAACAAACATTATTCTGAGGAGTCCATAGGCTTTGACAGATGGCCCAAGGATTCCAAGAAGAAAAACAAAACTTGAAGAACCCACGTTCTAGGCAGAATTTTCTACTTCCTCCTAGAAGGGCAAAGACAGGTCATAATCAGATAGTTTCCCTCTGAAGGTGGAGGAAAGAGCTTCCATGGGGGAGGCTGTGTCTCCCAACTCTAGGGCTAGAGAGGAAAAGTGGGGGCTGTTCTCTCCCAACCCTCATTTGGGGCCTATAGCATATGACCAGTTCTAGCCTGTGTTAGGTAGCAACACAGATGATTAAGAAGAGTACAGATAATTATGTGTCAAGATGATGTAGCCCAACTCTCCAGCCAGGCAAAGTTAGCAAAAGCTGCCTGCAGCCAGGCTGTGCAAGGGGGGCCAAGGGAGAGGTTACTCAGATGCACAGGTATATCTGGGTGCTTTCTCTACTGGGTCTGACAGGATGGAGAACAGAGACAAGAAGGGCACCAGACTCTGGCAGAAATATAGGGGGCTAGGGATAGAAGAACTCAAGTATCACATCTCCATCCTACGGGCTCCCCAGGAGAGTAGGTCTGCTTTGATCACGTTGGTCTCCTTTTGGCACTGGGTATGGTTGGCATTTTCCATGAGGGGTTAATCTGGGTCCAGAGCAGGCCTATTAGGCCCATGGGAAATTACTGAGATCAGGAGTCACAGCCCCTGGGGGTAAGCCTCAAGGAGCTTCCTCTTGGTCGAAAGGAGGCCAATTTTCCCTTTTAGCCCTGCCTTTCAGTACAGTAAGGCCCATTCTTCAGCTCTAACAATGTCACAGGGGTGGGCATTAGCGAGGACAATCGCTGCAGTATGTGCTGGCATTATTGGAGACAATCTCAGCAGGAGTTATTGGTGTTCACAGTGATAATACCCAGAACATTATTGGCATTGGCACTCATAATATGGACAGTGTTATTAGAATCTGCAGCAATCATAGCTGTGGGGTTATTAGTATAGGATCTATCATCTTGGTCTCTGTGGGAGAGAAGTGGAGATATAGCACGAGTCAGAAGCCTCTTGACCAGATTTTGGATGGGATGGAATGGAGTGGGATGGGGTGGGATGGGGTGGGATGGGGTGGGATGGGGTGGGGTGGGGTGGGGTGGGGTGGGATGGGGTGGGATGGGGGTGGGGTGGGGTGGGATGGGGTGGGATGGGGTGGGGTGGGGTGGGGTGGGGTGGGATGGGGTGGGATGGGGTGGGGTGGGGTGGGATGGGGTGGGGTGGGGGAAATTGTCAGGGTAGAGTTTGGGAATCTAAGAGCAGGATGGCAGATCCATGGGGAAAATTCACTCCTAAATGGGGCTACTCTGGTATGGCCCAGTGCAAGCCTGGGGTGGTGGTAAAGCAATGGGTCAGTTAGAGCATGCCTATGTGTCCATCCATGCCTCAGAGAAGGCAGTGTGCCCGATTTACTCCCCTGAAACATTCATCTTTAAGCATCCAATTAGTAGTGGTTTGGTTGGATGGGTGGGGGGCTTCCTGGGGCATTCAGTGGCAGTAGACGGAAAACATGCTGTTGGAATTTTTTTATCATAGCAATAGAGATATAAGAATGTATGTTTTATTATTGCAAAAGATAAATGGGCCCACCCTGGCCTTTTACATTCTTCTTTTATATCTTTATCCAGTTACTTTCTTCTGGGTTTCAAAACATCATTATTTGGGACAGCTAGGTTGCAAAACAGATTGAGAGCCAGGCCCAGAAATGGGAGATCCAGGGTTCAAATCTGACCCCAGACACTTTCTGGCTGGGTGACCCTGGGCAAATCACTTAACCCCCTTTGCCTAGCCCTTACTGCTCTTCTGCCTTGGAGCCAATACTCAGTATTGATTCTGAGACAGAAGGAAAGGGTTTAAAACCAAAAAACAGTGTTGTACATTAAATGTTATGCCTGCAGCTTGAGAGAGGGAAAGTGAGTCACAGATTAGAGATGGCAATTCTGCTAAAAGAACATAATGAAGTCAAGTATCTGTTGCTGTGGGAATGGGGGGGGGGGGCTGAGGGGCAAGAATGTGCATGTGCATGTGTGTGTGTGATCTTTCCAGGTGTGAGGCTGCCAGAGGCCAGAAGTTTGCATTGAATTAATTAGACACTCAGTGAATTGTGGTGTCCAGCAAGTACAGTTATGCTTGGTGGGTAGTGTGGCTGCAAATGGCAGATTCCTATCAGTTTCTTTAATATCTCCCTTCTGATTTGGATGAAGCTGTAGCTTGAAAAAGTCGTTTATTTTCTCAGCAAGCTTTTCACTGAGAAGTCCCTCTGGATGTTGCACGTCTGACTTAGAGCAAGCAAGGAGATTAGGATGTGGACAAGGGTTACTCCTGAGGTTTCTGCCAGGGGCAGGGGGAGAAAAAAAGGCTTCCTAGATAAGGGGGGAAGGGAGGGCTGCAAAATAGAGCTGGGGGATCAATAGGGGCCAAAAGGCTTGGGCCAGTCTCCCTCCCTGTCCCTAGAGCCCAGTAGTTCCTGAAAGTGGCTGGAGGCCTGTGCAGGCTTTTTTATTGGCAAGTGGTTATGAATGTACCTGGGAGTAGGCCTGTGAAGAGAGGCCATGAATTTCAAAGGCATAATGGGCAGAACTGTGGAAAAGAGGGAAAGCCAGGTCAGGTTAGACTGGAGCCTCCTTGAATATAGCTCACACAGCTATTCTGCTTGCAGGCTTTTTGTTGGAACAGGTTTGTGGTGGTCAGTACCATGTTGGTAAAGGCACAGGATATTTGGAAGGTTTTTGTCCACCTCTATCTGCTAATAAATGTTTGAATGGGCCATGGTATTCTAGAAACATTTTTAGGTGTAAATAAATAGATAAGTAAAGAAGCCTGGCTCTGGAGTCAGAGGCCCAGTATTCAGATCCTGTCTCTGACTGCTTACTACTTGTGCAGCAAGTAATTCAACTTTTCTGGCTTCAGTCATCTTATCTGGGCAAAATGAGTGGATTGAATTAGAGAGTATTCCTTCCCTTCTATTTACAATCTATGATCTCCAACAGATAAACAAAACCCATTCCTGGCACGACCAAAGCCATCCGATTCAAACTTCCCAGTTCCATTTTCTAAATCTTCCTTCCCACTCATCTGTCTTTACCATTCTTATAGTCTCAGGAGAGTTTCAGCCATGCCAAGGCCAAACCTTACACCTTATTCTTGATCTGACACCCCTCTCATCTTCTCCAGAACTAGTAGAGTATGGTGTTGTAGAAAGACGGATGAATTTGGCACTAAATGATCTGAGTTCAGATTCCAACTCTGCTATTTACTCTCTAGGCATCCTCCTCTATGCATCCAATCACTTCATTTCACTGGACTTCCATTTCCTCATGCATAAAATGGAAGGGTTGGAGCAAAGTGATTTCTCTGAATCTCATCCTTCTCCCTCAAATTTGTAAAAATTAATTTGAGTTTCTCTACTAAAAGTATTATATTTTTAGAAGTTTATTAAAGATTATTAGAAACCAAGGATAAAGAAATACAAAATAAGAAGGTCAGTTTAAATACAAATTGTGTTCTCTGCCCAGGTGAGCACTCAGGTGAGATTTTAGGGAATTCTGGGAACTGCCAAGGACTTCTGGGGATTGAAGTCTGGGGTTCAAATCTCCATTTTTACAAATTCTATGTTCCTATGTTTCTTTGATCTTGATCTATCAAGATCTCTTCTACTGGTTCTTTCCCTTTGACCTACAAACATGCTCATACTTCCCTTATCCTATGAAGAAAACATTCCCTGGACCCTGAAATCCTCCTCAAACTACCTCTCTATCATTCTTCTCCTCTTTACCTTTAAACTTCTAGAAAGAGAAGATCATATTTGCTATACCCATTTCCTTTCCATTCTTTCACTCCTCAGCTCCTGGCAGACTGGCTTCCATTCCATTACTCTACCAAAATGGCTTCTCCAGTCATTGATGACCTCTTGCCTATCAACAAATCAAAAGGACTTTTTTCAGTCCTCATCATCCCTAATCTCTCTTCAGTGTTTGATGATTCTCCTCTCTCTTTCTCTGTCTCTGTCTCTGTTTCTGTTTCTCCCTGTCTCTCTTTGACTCTACCTCTTTCTGTCTCTCTCTGTCTAAGTAGTTCTCTTTCATCCTCTCTTTGAGAATGGATCTCACCCTATCTCACTCAGGCTAGAAGCACAGTAGCCACTCACAGAATGAATGATGATCAGAGAAAATTTAACATAGGTAGCTCAGTGGATTGAGAGCCAGGCCTAGATATGGGAAGTCCTGGGTTCAAATTTGGCTTCAGATACTGCCTAGCTGTGTGACCCTGGACAATTCATTTAACCCCTATTGCCCAGACTTTACTGCTCTTCTGCTTTGGAAGCAATACATAGTACGATTCTAAGACAGAAGTTAAACTTTTTTTTTTTTAATTAACCTATTTAAGTCTGTTTCTGACTTGGGTCGGTTCTCCCCTCTTTTGGCAGCCTGATGGCAAATGAAGCCCAGGGCCACTGATGCCCAACTTGTGTAGAAAGCCACAGCCTTTGGCCCTATCTCAGCTTACAATGTCCCAGTAGCAAAGATTACATATAAGAATTCACCCCCACATCTGCTCCTTCTTTTTTTTTTTTTTTGCCCCTTCTTCTTGATACCCTCTATCCTTGTGGCTTCCATGACACTATATTCTCCAGGTAGTCTTCCTGTCTTTCTGACCCTTTCTGCTCTTGTCTCCTTTACTGCCTCCTCCATTTCTTTTATCCTTTAAACTCAGGTGTCCCACAAAGTCTGTCCTCAGTCCTCTTTTTCCTCTCTTTACAATCTTCTCTTTAGTGTTCTCAGCCACTCCTGTGGAGTTAATTAACACATCTATGGGATGTGGATGACTCCCAAATCTCTATTGCTAGCTGCAGCCTCTCCTCTAAGATCCAGCCCATGTTTCCAGCTGCTCTGCTGGCATTCCAAATTTAACACATATAGAACAAAACTGATTATCTTCCTTCCCGAAGCCTTCTCCAACTTCTGACTTCCCCACTTCTGTTGAGGGACCATTGTTGTTCTGTTGGCCCAGGCTCAAAATCTCCAAGTCATCTTTTAGTGGTCTCTCTACATTGATTTGTAAATTTATGCTACATATAATGTTCAAAAAGTGTTTAGCTCAGTGCCTGCCACTTAAGTGCTAAATAAATGTTTGTTTCCTGCCCTCCTCTTTACTACATTGCTTTTCTTTTCCTTTTAAAAAACCTTATCTTCCATCTTAGAATCAATACTGCATTTTGATTCCCAGGCAGAAGAGTGATAAGAGCTAAGTAATGGGGGTCAAGTGATTTGCCCAGATCACATAGCTAGGAGGTATCTGAGGTCAGATTTGAACCTAGGACTTCCCATCTCTCAAACCACTGAGCCCCTTAGCTCTCCACATCCCTACATTTCTAATGAGTTGCCAACTCTTATCAAGTCTCTGTTTTCTTTCTGTTCCTTTCCCATGGCAACTACCTAACTCAAAGCCTCATCACCTCATTTTTAGAAATTATTTTAACTATTGCAATTGTGTATTGTAAGTTTATAGTAATTATTATGTTAGCAGTGCCTGGCACACAGTAGGCAATATATAAATGTTTGTTCCCTTCTTTCCCCATCCCCATTATATAGCCTTCTAACTGTTTTTTTCCCAACTTTTTTTTGTTCCAAGCTCTGCCCTTTCCAATCTTTAATCTTCCCAAATAATCTTAATGTGCCCATTCCTCCTATTATTTATCCAGTCAAAGATCTTTAGCAGTTCCCAGTGGCCTACAAATGAGATATAAACAATAACAACAGCAGTAAGAGTGAATGTTTATAAAGTGTGTTGCATATTTTAACTCATCGGATCCTCACAACCCTGGGAGATAGGTGCTATTATGATCCCCACTTTACAGATGGGGAAACCAAGGCACAACAAGGCTCAGTGACTTGCTCAGGGTCACACAGCTAATAATACATTCCAGGCAAGATTCAGAACTCAAGTCTTCCTGACTCCAGGCTCCCTACCTATTAGCTTCTTACACTGATATTCAAAACCCTCTATGATCTGATTTCAACCAACCTTTCAATTCCCACATTTTCCTTCTTCACATACTTTATGTCCCAGCCAAAATAGATTCTCCATTGTTTTTACCCAACCCCGTTCATATCCTGTCCCCTCTTGTCTCTGCATCTTTGTTCAAACCATTTCTCATGCTTGGAATAGGCTCCCCTCCCCATCCCATCTCCTTCTTTAAATCTTCTCCTTTCCATTAGAGCAAATCTGCTGCAATCTCCTCCATGAAGCCTCCTCTGGCTGGTAGAGATTACTCTGATCTCAATATTCTCAACTCTCTGCTGCACCTGGCACCTTCTGCCTTGTATTAGGGTTGGTTATATCCATATCATCCACCACTAGACTATAAACTCCTCGAGGGCAAGGACTGGCCTTTGTTTTATCTTTGTAACCCCAGAATTTAGCCTGGTACTTTGCACATAGTAAGCACTTAATAAATGCTTTTGGATTGAAGATGTCTTTGCCTCTCCTTGCCTTCCTCCATATGCACGAAAGCTCACACATATTGAGGTCTATATTAACTGGGGGAATGTGTGTTTATATCTAGAGGTCTATATATAATTTTGAAAGAGACAGAGAATATGTGTGTGTTTAAATCTTTGGAATAAGAAGACTGCAGAAACATCAGCTCTAGATTGGGCAGAAATTCATTTCTCTGAATAGTATGTGTCTGGAAATATTTTTGAGTTGTGAGATCGTGAAGAAAGGAGATGGTCTTGTGAATGTGGGGATTTGTTCTGTGTATATCATTGTATACATGGCTCAGGAAAACTCTTTAGCTGAGGGAGGGGGCAGTGGCATAGTTACTAACACAGTTAATGATCACGTGGGAATGTGTAGGTGGAGCATCAGGGACCAGGTAGGTAGCTCTGACTTGCTGATTGGCAGGGAGAGGGGCATGGATTTTTCACTTGCTAATCGGATGATGAGCCCTGTAGAAGCTGGGCAGAGCCCCAGTCTAAGATGGAGGGTACCAGGAAGAAGGAATGGTCAGAGATGAAGAGAGGAAGAATAGAGAAGCAATAACTCCAGCTTCAAGTTAGAAGGCTATGGCAGAGGCGGAAAGCCAAGGGACTAGCTAGCTAAGCTGGAATCTCTGATGAGGCTAGCTTATAATTACTTTCAAGTTATTAGAACCATCCAGTTATTCGCTAGTCAGCTTTTTTTTTCATGATCACTTCTTCTACCCTCTGTATTATCTACTAATTTATTCTTGTCCCTGTAAATAAGTAAGTCCTTGTTTAAATCTCAATCTATCTAGTAAGAGAAAAGAGATCAGTTTAGGGCCAGAAAGTATCAGAACAGTAGCAGTAGTTGTTGGGGAAAGATGTAGGACCAAGGGTCAGAGAGCTGAAGAGACGGAGCAAAATATATCAGCTTTGAGGTGGCAGGAAAGCTAGGGCTCAAAGGAGGCTCTGGACACAACTTGGTATCTTAATTTGTGAGCCCTGGCAAGACCAGCTGCTGTGACCAGGTCAACCCAGGGCCCTGTCAATGAGACAGGGTCTTTTCAAAGTGTGTCTGAGTTTAGTAGGGGAAACGAGGATCAGGAGAAGACTTGGTCCTGGATATAGGGGTGTGGATTAGTTGAAGACGTATCATGGGGGCATGAGTGTGTTCTGAGATTGAACGAATGAATGGAAGAGCATTTATTAAGCACTTGCTATGTGCAATGGGACAGAACTGTGGAAACCACCATTGGGATTCCCTGCCTCCCCTTCAGTTCCCAAATTCAAGCCCCAAGTTTGTGCTTTCTGGATCTCAGCCTATCTTACTAGATTTGTCTGTCTGCCTGCCTGCCTGCCTTTCAGGATCTCTCAGTGTCTGTCTGTCTGTCTGTCTCTCATTTGCTCTAGTCAAAGTATACACTGATCCTGCCCACATTAGAGGAGGTGGAGGTTTGCATCTGGTCTGGACTTTAAGAGGTATGGGGGTTGGCGCAACACGGTCTTGGGGAACAGGGGAACATCCTTTGGGCAGTTAGGAGACCATCCGAGTGGCCAGGGAGGAGGAGAACCAGGCCTCCCTCAGACTAGCAGGAACTTGGCAGGGTCTGGAGCCCACGGGTCATCGTTGGTGAGGTGAGGTGGGGAGGGGAAGGGGTGATCTCGAAGCGCTGTAGTGGGCTGGTCGAAGAGAACAGGGTGCTGCCCACTATCAGGTCTGCCAGTGAAGGTGGTGGCGGGGGCACTTCTGCCAGCCTTTGGAAAAACAAAGAGCAGATCGGGCCGTAAAACAAAAGCAAAGGAGACTTGGAAGCCCCTGACAGCTCTAATTCATCACGGCCCAAGTTTTTTCCCGTGTTCCCATTATATTTGTTTGTAAAAGTGGAAATCAATTTTGAAGGTAATTTTCTGGAAAGAATGGAAGGGAGGTGGGAGGGCCGGATAAGGCAGAGATGGTAAAAGGAAAAATTTAGGCCAGGCACAGCCCAGGGGCAGCTCTTGGCAAGGTGAAAGAAAATTGCATATTCAATCTCCATCCATGAATCTCCCTCACTGCTGCCCGCCTCCTGCTTGAAAACAATGAAGCCTTTTCCCCAAAGCTGGGCAGGGCCTGACTATCAGCCTCACTTTAACTTCAGGGTCATTAATTCCCTGATTATTGAAGGAGAAGAGAGGGTTGGAGCATCTTCAGTTCCGAAGAGCTTCCCCTCACCCCAAATGTGGTCAAGCCCTGCTGGAGTGGGGGTGGGGGACAGCCTAGTACTGTTCTGGCCTAAACCATGGGCTATATGTTTGGGAACTGCGATGAGGGGAGCTGGGGGGGGGAATGGGAGAGCCAACTGACCTGGGAGGGGGGAGCCGGGAAGCCGGGAGGAGGGTTGGGAAAAGGCAGTCATTACTGCATACCTCTGTTGTGTTGTTATTGCAAATTAAAAGTAGCATGTTCCACTCCACAGCTATCTTTGGGGAGGGAGGGGCGCTGGGGGAGGTGGGGGATCTTATCATTGCTTCTTCAGCAGACCGGCGGCGTGGTGGTGGTGGTGTCACCGTGTGAGGTGACATTTGAATTTACAATTCCGCTGAGAAAAGCCATTAATTCACAAATTAACATTTCTCCCTCTCCCTCTCTCTTTAACACTCTCTCCCTCTCTCTCCACTCTCTCTCTCTCTTTCTCCTCTCTCTCTCTCTCACATGGATGTGCAAGCAATTGAAAAGACAAAGGAAATAGCCTTAAGGAAGAGACTTTACTGCTAGTCTGTCTGTGCTGAGATTGCTCCCCCTGCTTCCAGATAGATAAACCAATTACCTGAGAGGCTCCGCTAGGCTCTGCTCGCCAGCTCACACCTCCTTTTGTAGGCTGACTCTGTGGCTGGACTAGACTCCATGTAGCTCATTAAAGGAAGCCAGCCCTGGCCATTGACCTGCCCCCACCTCTCCTCTCTTGCTAATGGAGGGAGGGAGAAGTCAGAAGAAAAAAAGAGGGGACCTCCATAACCTAGAGGGATGGGGAAAGGTCCCAGGTGAAACCCTCTTGGGTCCTGGGACCAAGAACAATGAATGGTCTGCCATCTTGAAGTTGGACTGCTGAGGGAAATCTATTTGGGGACTCTGGGTAGAAGTTGAGATCTTAGAAGCATCTTCCTTTGGAGGGTGAGGCACAACAGCTTGTTGAGTAGGAGGGATGAGGAAAGGCTTGACCAGACCCAGTGACCTGGGACCACTTGGCTTGTCAGTGTCCATGACTAGGTTAGGTTAATTAGTATGTGTTTTTGAGGGTAGACAGGAGTCATTGTGATGGTGGATCAAATTTAATACATCAACCCATGTGAGTGAACTGGAATTACATAAATCTACTGCTCCCTATAGACAGCCCCTGTGTTCTACACTAGCCCCATTCTGACAAGCCCAGATAATTCAGAGGCATTTCAGAATCTTTCCCCATATTGGAAAATCCTGCTAAACTCACAGGATTTCAAGCTGGCAGGGGCTTCAGAAATCACCTGGTCCAGTTTCCTCATTTTACAGATAAGGAAGTTAATGCCCACAGAGGTGAAATCCTTTGCTCCAAGTCAGAGTTAGTAATTAGGGAAGCAGGGGTTCCATCTTGGGACTTCAATTCCAACTCTTTCTCCACTATACTATGCAAGGTTTCCTCATGGGTCAGTTCCCTTGAGGAGCAAGGATGGAGAAGTACCAGGATGCCAATGCCTTGGACATTGTATATAAAGCACTACATTGGATAAGCAAAACAAGCTTGCACTGGTTATCCAGCCAGCATATAGGATTGACTAAAGTCAGGCTGGCTACTGCCAGAGTCATTTATTTATTTTTTAAATCCTTACCTTCTGTTTTAATAACAACTCCAAGGCAAAAGGGCAAGCACTAAACAAAAGGGGTGAAATGATTTGCTCAGGGACACAGCTAGAAAGTATCTGAGGTCAAATTTGAACCCAGGTCCTCCCAACTATCCATTGTTCTATCTAGCTGCCCCTATTGTCCAATCTTTACATGCCTACATATCCAGGGGTCTGCTTCTCTTTTCCAGCAAATCTGAAGAGAAATGCAGAACTGTCCTGGGGGGAGTAGTTCTCTGACCTCTTCAGGGAAGTAAAGCTGAGGATTTGTGTCCTTTATATTCCAGGACCTGAAAACCTCCCATTGCATGAAGCTTCCTCCCAACTATTCATAAGCACTGTATGAAGGTTGCTTTTGTGGATCTGGCCCAGAGAAATATAATCCACATCTGGAATATGGGAGTAGGACTTTCTTGTTTGGAACATTTCTAAGAAAAAGTTCTGCTGATCACTATTGGAATTCCATCCTCTCTAACCTCTTGAACTACCTAGTATGTAGAATATGTAATGTTCTTCAGAAGATCATCCAGAAACTAAAATGATAGGAATGAGTCTTTACCCCTAAGTACACAGGCATAGCTCACGGAATTATGTCTTTGGACCACTCAGGCTCAATACTTGGCTAATATCCAACTTGGACCTGAGGATTGAGTTAATGTTTATTAGATAGTGCCAGTTAAGAAAAAGGAAAACTTCTCTAGAATCACAGATTTGGAAATGGAAGGGAGCTTGTGCCTTCATTTTACAGATAAGGAAACTGAGGCCCCCAAAAAGGATTGAAGTGAATTCTACAGCTAGGAAGTATAAGGGCAGGATTTGAATCTAGGTCTACCTGACTTCCAAGTACAGCATTCTATCCATACTCCCTCAAGGTATGAACCAAACCTCAATTTCCTAATTCCACATTTCCTATGTGATGCATTACATTAAACTGTTCATACTCAAAGGAGGTAGGATGGAGAATTTTCCCGTGCCTTAACTTAAATTACATATTGTATATTAGTTGACTTCTTTGCGAATGGTTCAACATTAGCCTACTGTTAAACATTAACCACAATAGAATCATAGTGGTATTGTGGAAAGAGTGTTGAATTTGGAGTTAGAGGGCCTGGGTTTGAAATATCAGCTCTGCTAGTACCTGTGTGTTTTTTGATGAGTCACTATGCCTCAGTTTCTTAATCTGTAAAATAGAGAGTTGATGTTTTAGAGCCCTTGTAACACTATTACTGTCATCCTATGAGTTCTTTCATCTTATAGCTGAAGAAATTGAGGCCCAGAGAAAGGGATATGACTTGTCTCAGAATACATAGGTAATAAGTAGCAAAGGTTGGAATTCCAACTTGGACACTTCAATTAAAAATCCAAGCTTCTTTTTACTATACAATGCTATATACGCACACATATAAATAAGTTGTAATGAATGTATGCTTGTACTTTATCATCCTAACAAGGGACATTTATAGAGGCCTCAGTGGACAAAGAGCACAAGTGGACATCAATTTATTTGGACACCAATAGCCATGACATTTAAGTGGCACAGTGGATAAAATCTGAAGTGAGGAAGACCTGAGTTCAAATCTAGCCTTTTAACTGACTACTGTTCAATCTTTTCCTTAAAACCCTTACCTTCTGTCTTGGAGTCAATACTATGTATTGGCTCCAAGGCAGAAGAGTGGTAAGGGCTAGGCAATGGGGGTCAAGTGACTTGCCCAGGGTCACACAGCTGGGAAGTGTCTGAGGCCAGATTTGATCCTGGGACCTCCCATCTCTAGGCCTGGCTCTCAATCCACTGAGCCACCCAGCTGCCCCCTTTCTTTTCTTTTCTTAAACCCCTATCTTCTTAGTAAGATAGAATGGCAGCACTAGGCAAACAGGGTTAAGTGACAGAAAATGCATGAGGCTGAATTTGAACCCAAATTCTACAGACTCCAGGCCTATCTCTCTGTCTACTGTGCTACCTATTCAGATATTTACTAACTGTGTGACCCTGGGAAAGTCACTTAACTTGTTTGCCTTCGATTCTTCAACTGTAAAATGGGGCTAATAATAGCATCTATCTTCCAGAGTTGTGAGGAGTAAGTGAAGTAATAGTTATAAAGTACTTAATCCAGTATCTGGCATATAGTAAGTGTTTAAGAAATGCTTGTTTCTTTCCTTCCTTCCTTTGTTCCTCCCTTCCTTTTCTTTTTCTTTCCTCTCTTCTTCTTTTCCTCTGTCTCTCTCTCTCTGTCCCTCTCTGTCCCTCTCTGTCCCTCTCTCTGTCCCTCTCTCTCTCCTCTTTCTCTCTGTCTCTCTCTCTCTGTCCCTCTCTGTCCCTCTCTCTGTCTCTCCTCTCTCTCTCTCTCTCTCTCTCTCTCTCTCTCTCTCTCTCTCTCTGTCTCTCTGTCTCTCTCTCTCTCTCTCTGTCTCTGTCTCTCTCTCTCTCTCTCTGTCTCTGTCTCTCTGTTTCTCTGTCTCTGTCTGTCTGTCTGTCTGTCTGTCTCTTTCTCCCCCCCCCCCCCTTCTTTTCATTACCCATACACATATGACAACTAGGGCTATGCCTTGATCCATGGAATGTAGGTAGTATTCTGGGAGGCCAGCCTTCCTCTTTCAAGGACCTCCTACAAAGTACTAAGCACCTCTATGCCTCAGCTGGTCTGTTTGGAAAGGGTAAAGAAAAACGTGAGACTGACTTGAGAAAGAAGCATTTTGAGATTTTGAGATCTCGAACAAAGAGCATGAAATGTGAAAAATTCCCAGGCCTAATAGGTGTGCCATTTGCATGACAAGGACATACTCAAAGCTCCCATCCACACGGATGCGTGCCTGGGAGGAGGCAGGTTTCAACTTTCTCGGCAGAGGCTGTCAGGTATGGGTTCCTGCCTGACACACCGTCTTGCACACTCACGCCTCCGCACACATACCTCATCCTGGCTCCCCTTACCTAGAAGCTCCCTTCCAGCCTTGCAGATAGGCATCTGATCCCCTTCCCCCACCCTGCAAGGGCACGATCTGGAAATCTGCTGCCTCAGCTCTGCCCTTTCTCCCCCATGCGTCTCTGGACTGGAGGAGGGAGGAGCCCAGGGAGCCGAGGCTGTCCCCTAGGCATTGCTGCGCTGCGCTGCGCTGCGGGGAGAGGCGAGATCTCCCCTTTGTCTAACCCCTCACCCTCAGACCGGTCGGCCAGGGCCAGCGTGCGGGCAGGCTGACTGGCCAGCACGCTCTTTAGCCATGCCCGGGCTTTTGGGAGAAGGTGGGCACGAGAAGGGGAAAGGACCGCCCCCACGGGGAGGGGCGCGTCGAGGGTCTCGGCACCTCTCGTAGAGAGGAGGGGGAGTCCCTCCGAGGAGCCTCCCGGGTTCCAGAGGTTTGGGGAGAGCCCCCAGGCTAGCCAAGTCCGGGATGCTGAAGGGAGGAGAAGAGAAGGGAGGAGAGGGGAGGGGAGGGACCGGCCCAGCTCAACGGCCGGGAGATGGATCGCAAGCAGCAGAGCCGCTGCCGAGCCAGTAATTCAAACCATCCTGACCCTTCGGTGAACCCGAACCTGCTGACCTTGACAGCACTAGACAAGGGAGGCCTCAGAAACCCCAACCTGTGAGGAGACCTCCGCAGAGCCCACTTCCAGCTCCCGGCTCCACTTCCTACCCTCCCTTCTCCCCAGCCCATAGCCCCAGGCCTCCAGGTGCCTCCTTATTCAGCTGTCCCTGAGCCTCCGCTGAGGCTTCCCCTGGAATGTCAGCAACTGCTCACCCAGGGAAGGGGCCTCCCTCAAAGCACCCATTGTTGTCTCTGGGCAATGCACAGAGGTGTTTTGAGGGTCTCCTTGTGGTCCCCGGCTGGAGGCTGCACTTGCATCCTCCCTCAGTGCCCTCTAAGCACCAATTGTCTCTCTGTGCAGAAGGGCAGGGAGCTCCAGCTGCAGACAGGCCTTCTCTCCCACCTGGCTGGCCTGGGTGGTGTGGGTGTGGGCCTTGCAGACTTAAGGGCAATGGGAGCTTTGGGGGAGAAGGACAGGGCTGTGGAAGGGCAAGGAGGGAGAAAATGTGAGGGAGACAGAGGACAAGGGGATGGCTGGCGGGCTTGAAGGATGGCAGCCCCAGGAACCTGCATTAAAGTCAATGCAGTTTATGAAGTTTATGCTTCTCTCAGGGAGCACTGGATCTCATCCAACAGGCCTCTCGGTGCCTGCCAAACAGCTCCTGAAGCAGAAAGTGTGGGCATGCAAGCCAGCAAGCCAGCCAGCCAGGGAGGGAGGGAGAAATGCATATACATACACTCTCTCTCTCTCCCTCCTCCTTCCCTCCCTCCCTCCCATCCTCCTTCCCTTCCTCCTTGACTCTCCCTCTCCTTCTCTCTCTGTCTGTCTCTTTCTTCTTCTTTCCCATCTCCCTCTGTACCCCCATCTCTGTCTCTGTCTCTCTTCCTTCCTCTCTCTATCTCTTCCTCCCACCTCTGTCTCTGTCTCTCTCCTGGCTCCTTCCTTTCCTCTCTGTCTCTGTCTCCCTTTCTGTCTCTCTGTCTCTATCCCTCTCTCCCTTCTCCACCCCTCTCTCTGACTCTTCCTCTGTCTCTGGCTCTCTCTGGCTCTCTGGCTGTGCCCCTGGCTCTTTTTTTTCTCTGGCTCTTATGCAAATCTGCAGATTCTGGCAGGCAAGGGACACCAGCAAAGGTGTTATGATAGTGTTTAGAAAGGTTGACTACAGGAACCCCAATCCCTCTCTCCTTCCCTTCTGAATGGGCTGATTCAGGCAGGCCATGTAAATCTTGGTGGCCAAGTGGTATGAATAACTTCAGTGAGATCATTGTGGACAGCCCTCAGCTAGGGCAGAGGGTCCACGTGGTGATCCTTTCTTTCCTAGAAAGTTGTTTTGTCTTCAGATGATGGAAATCGTCTTTGCTCTGGTCACTTGGGAAGCAGAAGGCAACAGGTTGGGGGCTCAGTAAATGTAATCTTTTAGGAGGTAACTAGGAATAAGAGACTGGACCTGTGATTTTACTGGCATAGAGAATGCCCAGGAGAGAAAATTTCTGCCAATGAAGGTCAGCACCTTCACCTCAACTTTATAAGCTTAAAGAGTTGCTTAGAGCATTGAAAATTAAGTGACTTGCCTAGGGCCCTATGGCCAGTACATGCCAGAGGTGGGGTTGGAACTTGGGTCTTCTGGCTTCAAGGCCAACTCTCTCTATTCAGTATGCCATGCTATTACCTCTTAGGAGGTAATTGTTGTACCAAAATATTTATCTTGGCATAGAACTCTATATAGAGTACCAGGAGCTCCTGGAGAACTCTTGGATGAGTTTTGGGTATTTGACTCTGAAGCCCCTTCTCTGACAGAATATATATGTGTGTGTACCTATTTTGTATATATGTGTGTATACGCAGACACAGATGCTGTGAAGATGGAGTAGGGCTTTATATCAGACCAAGGTTTGCATATAAAATAGGGAAATAACCTAGAAAGAGAAGAAAATCTACGGGAAAGATTGGACTCCTGGCAGAGGACTTCTGCTATGGCTTGAGTGTGGAGTCAACATGAGGGTCTTAAGAGTCCTATCTCATCGGCCTCTTACTGACTAGGTGACCTTGGATAAGTCAGATGATCTCTTGGAGCCCGTAGCTTCTTTATCTATAAGATGGAGATGATAACACTCCCACTAACTTCCTCAGAGGGCTGTTATAAGACTTAAGATCATGTAAGAAAAGCATTTTGCAAACTTTCAAATCGAATGTAAATATTATCTTCATCATCCTCAGCTATCATGCTCATTAAGTGATTTGGGGAGGCCAGTCCTTTTTGTTCCCATCGTCCATTCCCTCCCTTCCCCAGGTGGTAGAGACTCCAGTGGTCCCTGTAAGAACAGTGCTCTGCATTGAGATGTGGTCACCAAGCCCAGGAACTCTAGACAGAAGGACAAAAACCAAGGACAGGACCTGTCCCTAGAAAGGGAGAAGTTAAAGGAGGAAAGGCCAAGATGAGTAGAGCGAATGCTGGAGGAGAACCTGCTGATTCCACAAGATGGAGTCTGGGCAGCCAGGCACAGATGGGCCTAGGGAGGAGAGGGAAGGACGGGGCATGGCTTTCCCTCTTCTTTCCCTTCTCTCCCCCCCTTCCTCCCTCCTCCCTCTTCCTCTGCCCCCTCCTCCCTCTCTCTCCTCCCTTTCCCTCCTCCCTCCTCCCTCTCCCCTTCCCTTCCCACATCTTTATTGGTTCGGGTAATGGTGCTGATTTGCATGTCAAGCAAAGCCTTGCTACACACACAAAAGGAAAGAAAACCCCAGCCCTGGCTGTGTGGCAGTGTCAGCTCTCGCTGTTGTTCGACAGTGTAAAATTAAATTAATAAAGCCCCCAACACAGGAAAACATAACAGGAAATTAATGGCCTTTACTGTCGCTCTGATGCAGTCATTTGCAACCCTGCTTTCCGCACCAAAGACTTCATAAATGCAAGCAGTTTCTCTAAACAAGCATACTTAGGGCGGCATGGTATGTAATTTTTCGCCTTGCCTATGTCCTTTGAGCTAACAAAGCCCCCTTCCTTTCAGGCTCAGGAGGGGTTTCTAACAGATCTCACCTCTAGCTCCTACTCGCCTGGTGGTCCATGCTGGCCAAGAACCCCACCACAGCCTGAGGAGGGAAGAGGGAGAAACCCTGGGGCCCAGCCAGGGGGCTCCCCATCTTCTTCCCTGTTAAGCAACAGAGGACCAGCCTTCGCCTCTGCAGCCAGGGGGTGGTTAGGCCCAGCCAGCTTCTGTCTTCATGACAATAAGAGGGAACACTGCTAGGCTCAGGGAGGGAGAGAGATGAGGCCAAGTAGATTCCATCTATACTCAGAGAACTTTCCTCCTCACCTGGGTCTTCTTCTCCCCCATCTGTATGCTCCTTAGTTAGCCCTTATACCTCCCCTCCCCATATCTGTGGCTCTTTCCTTCCCTCTCATCTAGGTACTCCCATTTCCTTCTTTTCGTACCCCAAGTCTCACAGAGGCACATGCAAACCAGCCTTGAATCTTTTTTCTTTTTTTTCTGGGAAATGTCCTTGACTATTCCTGTTTTGTGCCCTGCAAATAGTTGGGGATACTTTTGCCCACTTGCCCCATCCTAGACTAGAAAAATCCTAGATGACCACATAGCCCTTAGAAGCCCAGGTCTTTTCTGGGAAGCCCACAAATGAGAGTACAGCTGCCTGTATATTTAGAATTCCCGAATGAAAGGACCCTGAGGAGTCATCCAGCCATGGCTCTGATGTCAGACAAGGCTGCCCTTAAATCCCCTCTAGTAGTTAAACATCTCTGGCTTTTGACAGGGAAGAACAGGTGGGATGCTGTGAAAGCCCTCTCCTAATCTGTTCAACTTTGTCCCTGTGTAGACACAGACCCGTCTATGTTCCTATCATCATCCTACAAAGGCTTCCCAGAGGGGAACAAGAGATGCAGAGTATACAATATGGTTCTAGCCTCAGTGGGTTCGTGGTCTGGTCATGGAGATGTGACACATGAAACAGGGAACAATTAAATGTTGAACTCTGTTGTACTTGCAACAACAATAGGCTCTCTCAGGAGAGGGAGGATGGATTGGGTTAGAGGAATCAAGAAAGACTCTTGAGGATGTGGAGATCCATTTGGACTTGAAAGCTAGGTTGGATTTGGTCAGAGAGAAGGGAAAGGCACTCTAGGAGAGGAGAAGAGTGTGAACAATAGCAAGAAAGTAGAACTGAGTCTGGCATGAACAGGGGACAACAAGAAGAAGGGGTAGATAGGGAACAGCTGGGTGGCTCAGTGGATTGAGTGCCAGGCCTAGAGATGGGAAGTCTTGGGTCCAAATCTGGCCTCGGACACTTTCTAGCTGTTGGGCAAGTCATATTAATTCCCATTGCCTAGCCCTCAATGCTCTTTTGCCTTGGAACCAACACATAGTGTTGATTCCAAGATAGAAGGTGAAAGTTTTAATTTTAAAAAGAAAGAGGAAAGGGTACATGGGATAGCTAGGTAGCACAGTGGATAGAGTGCCAGGCCTTAGAGTCAATAAACCTTATGATCAAATCTGGCCTCAGGAACTTCATAGCTTCGTAACCCTGGGTAAAGTACTTAACCCTGATTGCCTAGCCCTTGCCTTTCTGTCTTTTCTGTTTTTACTAAGACCGGAGGTAAGGGTTCTTTTTTAAGAAGAAGAGGTATGTTGGACAGAAATGAAATCACTCCAAGTTGGGAGTATCAAAGTTATCTAGTCCAAGCTCTCTCTGTCTCTGTCTCTCTCTTCTCTCTCTCTCTCTCTCTCTCTCTCTCTCTCTCTCTCTCTCTCTCTCTCTCTCTCTCTCTCTCTCTCTCTCCCCTCTTCCCCCCCCCTCTCTCTCAACAATAGGGATTTCCTCTACCTTCGTATGTGGGCATATAGCTTCTACTTAAATAGTTTTGGGGACAGAGAACTCACTTCCTATATCCTTTTTTGGATAGTTATAATTGTTAAGAGTTTTTGCTAATATGAATTTGGTAACTTCTTACTCCCAAATGCTAGTTCTTTCCCCCTGAAGTTACATGGGGCAAGGCCAATAAAGATATTGTGCTAGGAAGTAGGAAAATGAAGATGAAATAAGGCATAATACTTGGGTGATCCCTATAAATGCTATTATCTTCATTTTACAGATAAGAAAACTGAGGGTCATAAAGTTGAAGGGATTTGCCCACAGATCTCTGGCTAGCAAGTGTGGCTCTGGAACACAAACCCCATTGTGACTCCAAGCACAATGTTCTTTATGCTACACCATCTGTCTCTAATAGTAAGGGAGGTAACACATACATGCAAATAGCTATGATAGGAAATAAAATATGATCAATGCAATGGAGAAGTCCAAATTGAGTGTTACAAGATATCTGAGAGAGGAGAGATCCCTTCTAAGTTGGAGACTTCATCAATGAATTGGCTTCTGAGCATTCCTAAAAAAGGAATGGATTTTAACAGGCAGAGATGAGATTCAGTGAAAAAGCATATTTGAATGATAAAGATTTTGTGAGCAGAGGCTAAGAGACAAGAGAGGACAGGGACAAGATCAAAGAATGGTAAGTAGTCTTATCTGATGAGGCTATAAAGTTCATGAAGGAGAATAAGGTTGTAAAAATAGGCTGGAATCAGTCTGTAGAGGGCCTTGGATGCCAGGCTAAGGAGTTTGGACTTTCCATTTAATTCGACAGGCATTTCATTTCTTTTGGTAGGCTCTGGGGAGCCACTGAAGGTTTTTGAGGTGTGGAGTGACATCAGAAAAGGGGCATAAGGAAGATTAATCTGGCAGCCTATGCAGGATGATTTGGAGTTAGGGAGAGACTGAAGACAGGAAGGACAATTAGGAAGCTGTTTTAATAGTCCAGGTGAGAGATCATGAGGGTTTAAACTAGGGTAACTGATGGCAGTGGGAATGGAAAGGTGGAGACCAATTCAAAAGACACTGAAAAGAGAGAATTGACAGAATTTGGCAACTGATTGAATGAGAGCATGGAAGTGGGTAAAAGAGAAGGAAGAGCCAAAGATTTCAAGGGTTCAAACCCAAGTGATTGCCTAATCCTTCTTCCATATGATGAAACTTCACATATTTGAAGACAGATTAATTTATATTGCATGGTTCCATCTGTTCATTTCAAAATTATTTATTGAGACTCTGTTGGTTATAGTCACTTTGTAGAGTACAAAGTTGTGCCTCCTCTCAAGGCACATTCTATTTTAATCTAGTTACTTGCCTATGAATGCATTGTAGAGAGTAGTCTTCTTCAATGTGGTGCTCAGAAACAAATACCTATAGAAGATGTGGTCTGACCAGGGCAGATTCATTCACAGACTGTAACCATCCTTGACTAGAAAACTATAATGATAGAATTTTTTAA
Source organism: Monodelphis domestica (assembly GCF_027887165.1). Taxonomy (NCBI): domain Eukaryota; kingdom Metazoa; phylum Chordata; class Mammalia; order Didelphimorphia; family Didelphidae; genus Monodelphis; species Monodelphis domestica. The sequence goes on along the minus strand of NC_077227.1, from coordinate 116,133,582 downwards.
CTAGAAGAGACCATGTGAGATTATGTGATATAATTCTCTTCATTTTATAGACAAAACACAGAGAAGGGGCTTGGTCAAAGTCTCCTAGTTTGTGCCAGAGCTGAGATATGGTTCTTTTTTTCTTAGTGAAACTGTGCTGGCTCCTAGTGATCGCCACATTCTTTTCTAAATGTTTATAAACCACATGTTTAGAAATTTGTCCTGGAGTTTTGCTAGAAATCAATTTCAAGTTTACCAGTCTATACTTTCTGGAATTCACTGGTTTCCCCTTTGAAAATCAGTAGAATTCCCCATCTCTCAGGCCTGTGGTACTTCTCTCATTCTTCTCCTAGATTCCTTAAAAAAATAACAGTAGTTTCACAGTCACATTTGCATTGTTTTTAGTACCCCAGTACATAATTCATCTGGCCTAGAGGCTTGAATGCACCATGGACTCCAACTTCCTTCTTATAATTTTTATTCCACCTTTTTCAGGTTGAAGTTCAATCATGGTAAGTAAAGAGTACAAGAGCTGAGTAGTTCAGTCTTTCTTCATCATCTTTCCCAGCAGTGGACTTAGCCTTGTGATCTTCTTGCTCTGAACATGTTTGTTTTTTATGTGTCTTCTTGCCATTTTAACCCAGTGAAGAATATCAAGCTATTTTTTTCACTGTATGTTTGAAGTAATTTTGACATTTTAAACCTGTAGTAAGTAATGCAATTCTGGGAAACCATTCCCCATGGGGAATGTAGGGAAATGAGTAGGGCTGGTGACCTGAACTTGCTTTCTGTCTTTGAACCCAAGTCCTGTTAAGCATATGTATTCTATGAGTGACCTGGAAGCTAGAACTTTCCATCAGTTTGGAAGGAAAGAGAAAGAAACTGAGGTATCAGATATGGAAACAGAAAGAGGAAGGCAGTCTTTGGTTGGAATCACTGGAAGGACCTAATGTAAGGAGTAAGAATTGAGAAGACTTCTAGGATGGTGGTATCCTTCCCCGAGACAATATGAAATTTTATCTAAACATTTCTATCATCTCTGCAACATTTTTGGCTCTAATTAAGCTTCTCTGTGTATATTTTTAAAATATTGTTTTTAATTGTTATATGCTCAGACCCTCACACAATGCTTTGTATGTAGTCGGTGATTAATAATTGACCTGCCCGGTCTGTATAGAATAGCCTAAAATACAGAGGAGAGGAATCTCTGGGAATAAATAGAGAAATGCCTTCCTCAGCCAGGGGAATAGGAAACAGGGTGGGACTCACAGTCTAAGCATATTAACCTAGGAACAGCAGGGATGACCTCTGAGTCCTGGGAGATAGCAAAGTATTATGGAGAAAGTGCTGGATTTGTAGTCATAGGACCTATAGGACCTATATTCAAGTTTCTCTGCATGACCTTTAGTCAGTCATATTCCCTTCTTTAACCTACCCTCATCTGTAGAATGATGATATAGATCAGTGATGGTGAATCTTTTAGAGACAGATTGCCTGCCCCCAACCAGAGACTGAGTGCCATGCCCTGCTCCACCCTTACCCCAGACAGAGGAGGGAGGAAGCACTCCCATTGAGCTGTTGGGCAGAGGGGCAGGAGATGTGAAAAAATGCAGTCAGACACAGTGGAGAGGGGGAAGGAAATAGCTCTTCCCAAGTCCCTTTGCCTTTCTAGTAATGAACTTGGTAGGGAGGGGCACATGCCCACAGAGAGTGCTCTGCATGCCATCTTTGGCACCCATGTCATAAGTTCACTATCACTGATATAGGTAATACAGCAGATTTATATTCTGCAAAATCCTTCAGATAAAGAAAGCTCATTAAGCTCTATCTCTTCACTCCCTTCCTCCCAACCCACAAATTAGTTTGCACTTATTTTGTGTGCATATTTTGCATGAATTTATATGTATACAAGTTGTTGCCCACCTCCACATTCTAACAGACTATAAGCACATTTAAGACAAGGATGGTTTTCTCTTTGGTTTTGTATTTCCAGTGCCTAACACATAGTAGGCATTTAATTGTTAAAAGTCCCTTCCCACTCTTATGCTATGATCCTATGACCTTTTAAATTATAAAAGAAGACTTAGAAGTAGGTTCTGGATAGAAATGAGGATCCCAATAGATCTGTTAATGTTACCATGTTGAACCTGAGGGGCCTGAACAGCTTGGTCTAACATTCACTGAAAATAGAGATATAGGGAATAATCAGAGCAAGAGTGCCCTGAAAGCAGTGTCGGCCAATCTAATCCATGGTAAGGCTCTAATTACCATAGGATGAGGACTCTGTAAGCTTGCCATTTTTATGCTTTCCCATTTTGTTTTTTTTTCCCCTTAATTTTCTATTAAATTCCCATTAGAAAAAGCCTAGCCTTTTCTCTGTTGAATCCCAGCTCTGCTACTTAATACCTGGGTGACTTGGGGCAAGTTCCTCCATTTCTCTGGGCCTCAATTTCTTAATTGGTGAAATGAAAGTCTCAGACTGGACAATCTCTTCAGGTTCTTCTGATTCTAAATTTTATAATACTATTATACTATGAACAAATTACATATTGTCAGGTTAGGAAACAGAAAGGATAGAGGAATTAAAGCCAAACTTGATGGTTCCCAATTCTTATCACTTTGGTTAGATGCTTTTTTCCCTGTACAAATATGATTATATGGGACAGTTAAAAATCTGAGAGCTTCCTATGTAGCCACATTGGGTTGTACAGCTTTCCTTTTTTTATTATATGACCTCCCTTTTAATACTTTTAGCAATTTCATTGAGATGTCTCACAATTATCATAATTTCTTCTTTGAACACTTCCCATTCCTCTAGAGCCATCTTCTTTATGATTTCTCTGAAATCCCCAAATGTCTAGGATACATGGCCCATGGTGACCAGAATTCCTTTCCTTGTATATTATGAACTGCAAAATGACACGGTTACTTTCCCTCAACATCCTTTCTCCTTCACCAATCAATTTCTTCTTGGTTGGCATTAAGTCCAGCATTAAGAATTAAGTCCCTTCATCACTTCTTTCTTATCTTCTAATGGTCAGAAAAGCAGGCTTAGAACTTCTTTTAGCAGAAATCTGAACTTTACTCATAGCTCTCCCATTTTACATGTGAATAAGTTGGGGGGAAAGTACCTTGGTGAAGTTCCCATAAATGAGTTAGTGAAACTTGTTAATTCTGCTGGTAACCAGAACTTGGATGTCCTAACTGCATCCAAATATAGCATTCCACCCCTCCCGGTGTATTTTCCTCAGATTCCTCTTGGCTTGCTCCTCCTCCCCCATGGGTACCTAGTTTTAGCAGGCTTCGAGCCCTTTGCCCCTTCCCCTCTCTATTCCGACTGAAGTGTGGATAATTCATTCATAGGATCATAAGACGTGTTTGCCAAGAACAGAGGTTGAGATTCTAGTTTAGACAACAGAATAGAACCTGATGTTGCATAAAACTGCTCTTTGGAGCCAGATTTCCAGAATGGTTCTAGTGCCTTCCTCCTGAGAACACTTTGGGAGCTCCTGAGTCCCCTTGCTAGGATATCTTGGCGATCCAGTGATTTCAATAGTATTTGCTGCCGACTGGCTTGTGGGAAGACTGGGAAGCAGGCATTTGACTGTGTCTGCTACACCTCTCGGCTATAGGAAGGGGATTCATTTTCCTGACACAAACGCAAGGCTGCTGGAAGCGAGGAAGCCAGCATTTCCTCTGGCTTCCATTTTTGGATGCCCTTCCCACCCCATCCCAGCAACACAGACCTAGGCTGTTATCATCCAGGTAGTTTCATTTTCTCTCCCCTCCCCAATCTCCTTTCGCTTTTAGATTAGCCCGAGAAAGGCTCCGCCCTCCGAACCTGACCCTCAGCTTTGCTGGGCGAGAAGGTGGGGTGGCAGCTCAACTCCAGCTACCCAGCCCCCCTGAGAGCTAGGAGCTGAGCCTATGCTGGGGGGTGGGGGGCTAGGCAGCCCTGAATGACAAGCGGGGATATTGATCGCATTCTGAACTCGGCCCAGCCGATAGAAGGTAATTAATGACTCCATTTGCCTCAGGACTGAGGAGAACAATTGAGTTTGAAACCGCAACAACTGGCAGCTGGGGAGGGCTGGGGATATCCAGGGACGATGCCTAAGGGGGAGCACAGAAGAGGGGGAAAGGGGTCATGGCAGAAATAGAAAGGTGAGAACGAGGCTCGGAGGAGAAGCCAGATCGGGCCTGAGAAATGGACTGCTCTCTCTCCCTAGTACCAAGGGCATCAAGACCATGGACCCACTCTGATATCCACCCCCCCCCACACACACACACACCATCCTCCCAGCCAGGGCCCATCTCCAACAATCCCAGTTTCCCTCAGCCTTTAGGAAAGAGCCAAATGTTTTGGGAGGGCTCTTTTATTTTTAGCATATATCTCCTCTTCCACTGAGTTTCTAGTCTATGAGTGCAATATGCTTTCTTTTTATTATTTTCCCCAGAAAATACCTCTTTCAAGCTTTCACAAATGTCCCTACTCCTTGTATGTAAGGTTGGATAACATACCCATATTCATCCTTTCCTGATCCCCCAAGATCATAGGATCATAGATTTAATGCTAGAAGGGACTTTAGAGGTCCAGTCAAAACCCCTTATATTATAGTTGAGGAAACTCAGTAACATCATTAAGATCATCAAAATAGTGGGTAGCATAGGCAAGGCTCTTTCAACCATACCATACTTTCTCTCCTTGCAGAGTGCCAATTTTATAACTCAGTAATCATTTTAGGATTTCTTCCCTGCCCCTCACCTCTAAACTTCCTCCCTTTCAGACTTATTAGTTTTTCCTCACCCTAAATGCTAAAAAACTATGATGTGTATTGGTAATAAATAAACCACTAGGTTTACACATATACTAAAAGAATACAAGGCTGTATATGCTAAGCAAACTTGCCAGATCACCCAAATCTCCTCTGAGTCTGATCTTTGGGAAGGATACCTGGATGTTCTAGAGAAAAGATCCCAGTATGAAACCACAGTCTGGATCTCAGGGGTCCCAGCATTTAGGATGAGTACTTTTTATACTCAAGAAGACAAAGGGAATTAGAGCTTTTTTAACTAATCTGTTCATTTTCATTCTGTGTTCATTCATTCAATCTGTTCATTCATTCATTCACCAGCTCTAACCCTGAACATCAGTGGGAGAAGTCCCAAAACTAAGTTGACTTCACCTGCTTCTACTTTATCATCTATAATCTCATCTGGGCCCCTCAGTGTTGCTCAAGACAATCTTTCTGCTTTGCCCTTTCTGACTTCCTATCTCATTTCCCACATTAACTGTCCCAAACCTTTTCTTCTCTCCAACTGAATCTCTGTTTCCTATCTATAGTTATAGTAGATGGTTCAACCTCTTGCTTTACTGAGAAAATTGAAGTCATATTATGTAAGCTTTCTCAATTACTCCCTCTACCCCTCAAGACTTCATAGCACCATCTATTTCTTCTTCCTTCCCTCTCATTACCAAAGAAGAGAAATTCCTCCTCCTCTGTGAGTCAAGGTCAATCTCTCATCCAGCACCCTTGACCCCATTCCCACTTGCCCTTGTTCCATCAGTTATTACCCCCTTCTCCATACATCTTTGATGTCCCTTTTTCCTGTGCCTCTTTCCCACCTGCTTACAAGTATATTTGCATCTTCCCAATTGTTAAAAAGCTTCCCTTTACCCTACTATACAATTTTGCTTCCCTCCTCTCTCTCTCCTCCCCTTATCTGCCAAAATTCTTGAAAAAATTGATACCTATCTCTACCTACAATTATTTGCCAGCCATTCTCTTCTCAACCATTTAAACTAAACTAGCTCTTGTCCCCTCCATGCTATTGAGCTGCCTTCTCAGAGGTTACCATACCAAATCCAGTGGACTCCAGTCTCCTTTACCTGTCTAAAGCAGTTGATGCTTTTTTACAACCCTCTCATCTCCTGATTCTCCTACCACCTCTCTAACTGCTCCCTTTCATTCTTCTTCCCTGGTTTCTCTTTCTCTTCTCAATTCCTTCAGATAGATTCCTTCTGCTCTTGTACTTCTCTCTTTCCACTCCCCTTCCATGACAATATCATTCATTCTTATAACTTGTATTGTCAAATCTATGCAGATGACTCATACTTATATGTCCAACCTTGACCTCTCTTCTGAGTTCCAGACTTAAATCTCCAGTTGCTTTCAGGACATCTCTACTGTGATGTTCCAGTAGTGCCTCAAATTCACCCTTTCTCAAACTGAATCTATTATCTTTTCCCTTAAACCTGTCTTCCTTCAGATTTTATTATTTCAATCAGTATGGGGGGACAATTAGGTGGTACAGAGGATGGAATTCTGGGTTCAAATTCTGCCTCCAACACTCACTAGTTTAGTTGTGTGACTCTGAGCCAGTCACCTGATCTATTTGACTCAGTTTCCTTGTCTGTAAAATGTAGACAATATTACCTACATTTCAGGATCATTTTGAGGATTAAATGAGATATGTGTTAAGTGATTAGCACAGGGCCTAGCACCCAGAAGGTACTATCTAAATGTTTAAACATTTTTCTTTACCTTCCCTCATCAGTAAAGCCACCATTAAACACAGTCATCTATGTTTGAAATCTTGGTTATCTTTACCTCTTCCCTTCCCCTCACCTTTCTTATTCAACTGATTGACAAGTCCTGCTGATCTACCTCAGATCTTTTTCTTTCATTGTATTTCTTCCTCTTGATTCCTGACACCTAAAAGGTCCTTATATATCCCTTCTCTCCTTCCTCTAATTTATTTTTTGTACTGCTATCAGATACATCTTTGCTATGCATAGAACTATCATGTCAAGTCTCTGCTCAAAAGTCTTCAGTAGCTCCCTATTGCTTACTGAGTAAAGTTTAAATTCTTTTGTCTTCCATTCAAGGTCCTCCCTCATCCTCTTTACTTATGGAATTCCTTTAGAATCCAATTTAAATGCCACCTTCTTCATTAACCTTTCTTGATCTTTCATGTGTGTGTATGTGGGGAGTGAGGAGTAGCACTGTGTTTGCCCATTAGTAATACATTTACCTAGCTTTATTTTGCATTACAGTTACTGCCTGTGTATTTGCCATTATCTGTAAACTCCATGAGGGGAGGGATCATGTCTTACTTAAGGATTGTATCTCCCTTTTATGACTTACAGAACCATGCCACAGAATACACAGTAGGTGCTTAATACATTTTATTGACTCAAATAGAGACAGGCATATGATTAGTGACTCTCTCCACTTTGGTTTCCCAATGTTGATTTTAATTTGGATTAGGTCCCCATAGTGGTCACTTGACTTCCTGGTCTTCAAAGGTAGTGTTACTCTCCTACTAGCCACAGGACACTTTAGTTTGGCATGACACTTTTCCTACCAGCATGTGCGCTACTTTTTACAGAATAGAAGTAGCTGGCCTAGACTTGGGAATGGAACTGAGACACCATCCCCTGTATCATGTTTTGACCTCTTTCTGGCAGCCATATGCCCATGAAGGGATCATTTTAGAGTTGGTTATCAATACTGCAGCATTGGAATCTTTGAGTTTGGCACCTTGTCTGGTTACCCTTCTCTTAAGGCAAGGGAGGTGCCCACAATTGAGTTATTCAGAACAGATATACTCTGGTTGTTGAATGGAGTCTTTCAATCTGTTCCATATATATCTATATTTATATCTATCTATTGATATCTATCATACATATAAATCACTTACTCCCCTTTCCTGACCTCAAGTCTATGTTAGAACACCCAATACAAAGACTTCTTGTTCAGTAATGGAACCATGCTGGCATGGTTTTTCCCATAATCAGGCAGACAAACCATCTTACTTTGGACCTGCTCTCTGGTGACCAGGGTCTTACTGGGGTGGGGTTCTGGTGTCTAGCTATGATGGACTCTGCATGAAATTGAATGGGCTGGGAGCTAGGCACCCTAGGCTTTTGTTGTTCTGTCTCTCTCCTAGAAATGTTTCCCTGTCCTTAACAGGGCAGACTAAGTTCTTTGGGGGAAGATCTTGAGGGGGACTTTGGTGCCAACCCCTGGGGCAGAAAAGAAAAAAGAGCCAGAAGTTGAATAGTTAATGGATATTTGGAAAGACAGGAAAGAAGGAGCATGATGAGCTAAGCTGGAGTTTCTTCACCCATTGAGCTGGAACCTTGCTGGTCCTCTGGGTACCAGCCTAAATCCAAGACCCTAGGAAAGTTCCTCAGCAAAAGGGGAAAGGTTGTAGAATTTGATGTTATCTGTTCATTAGTCTAATAATTCTGTCTCTCTGTCTCTGTCTTTCTGTCTGTGTCTATCTCTCTCTTTCCTTGTCTCCCCCTCCCCCCATCTCCCCTCCTTCTTCATTAAGGCCCAGCTCAAACCTGCTTCCTTTACTTCTACCTCCCTCTCTCATTCTCTTTCTGTCTCTCCCTCTTCTTCTTCCTCTCTTTCTTTCTCTCTCCCTCTCTTCCTTTCCCATCTTCTTCTCTCTTTCCTTCTTCCCTTTCTGTCTCCCCCTCTCTCCTTCTCTTCCTTCCCTCCTCCCTCCCTTCCTCCATGTCCCCCCTCCCTCCCCAGCTCATACTCCTTCCTTCCCAGGCTTGCTTTCTCCATATCTCCCTCCTCCCTCTTAGACTCTTCCACCATAACATCACCTCTACTTTTTCTGGTAGCCTTTTCATTTCTCTGGCCCAATAATTGCCTCTCTACTCAACTACAGCCTGCCCCCCTGCCCCCATCCCTTGTAGCACCCATGGATACTGCTTCCCACCTCTGGAAAGCAGAAAAAATTTGAGCCCTCCTGAAGCAGACACAACAGGCCCAGCTTGACTGGGCAAATCCCCTCCCCACAGATGGCCTATATTGACACAGTCCCACTCTCCTCTTTCTCTCCATCCTTTCCTTCCCCATTCTTATTCCGTTCAATTTTCTTCTATCTGCTTTGACTCCTTCCTCCATCACCCTTAATTCCATCCTTCATCCTCCTCTTTCTTCTCCTATTCTTTTCCTCATCTTCCTCTTCCCTTCTTCCTCCATCCATTCCCCCTCCTCTCTGCAGCCAGTTTCTGCTCCTGTTTTTCTTTCATTCCCCCCCCCCCCCTTTTGCTGGCTCTGTAACCTGTCTCATCACCAGGGCCTGAGTTTACAAAAAAAATAAATAAATAAAAAGGTCAGTGCGTGAAGGGAGCAGCAATAACCCCTAAAACAGTACTATCAGTGGAACATGATTGATCAATTGAATTCCATAGCGGCTGAAAAATGTGGGATTAAGTAGTGTATTATACGCACAATGAGTTGAGGCATGATGTTCATTTCAAGTTCATTTCGCCGGCCTCTGCCACCAGATCAGGCAATCAATAGGGGCAGCAGATATCATATATCACCTCTCTGCGGGCTGGGGAGAGAGCACCATAATCTCTCGCAAATTTAGAGTGACAGATTTGTCAAGATCTGAAGGGCCCCTGAATAAATGAAGGAAGAGAGACTCCTCCAGCCAGTGACCTGAGGACAAAGCTGCAGTTCAGCCCCTACACAAGCACATGCACATACACACAGAGCATGCCACAGCCATGCACATCCCCCCACATACATACATGCATGTAAGCAATAGAATGCACACACAGAGGCATGCACAGCTACCTGCACCCACCCTCCAAGGCTTGCACATGTCCAATTCCCTGGAAATCCCCTGATGGCCCTTCAGCAGCCCCACACACTCACACACAGACACACAGAGGCATTACCTCAGCCTTGCCAGCACAGCCTGCAACAGCTCCATGTGGTCTTTCAGGGGGGTGCATGGAGAGGCAGAAGGACTCTGTGAAGGGTGGGGGCATCATGAGACAGGAAAAGAGCTGCCCAGATTGAGAAAACAGTGATGCCCTCTCTTGTAGGGGCTTAACCCTAACCCCAAGCATGTGCGTGTGTGCTTGTGTGCACACGCAGACACACACACACACCCCAGGGTGTCTGCACACTCTCATACATACAGACACACTTACAGCCAGGCCTTACCCTGAAATACACTTACCCAGATGCCTCTGGACATACTCTGGATGCAGAGTGATACACAAACACCCATATGGAAACATATACAAATGTATCATGGAGAGAGGAAAAAGGGAGATACTGTATCAGTCAAGTTTACTATACTCTGGATCCTGTTCCTAACTCATTCGGCAATGCAGATGGAATGTCTCTGGGCCAATTTTATATTTCTAAGGCTTCCAAGGCTCAAGACAGGCAAACTGTCAAGACTCTCAATTGTGGACAGCCATGTCCTAGAGCTACCTTTCCTATCTCTTTCCCTTTCTCTTTCATACATTTATTTCTGTCCTATGCATGTGTATATCTGTTTGTCTCTCACAAACATATATATATTCTTGTTTTTTCCTCATTATATGCATACATATGCTATAGACTCCTTTTGCCTCTCTCTCACCTCCTTGCTCCTCACTTGGTCTCTCTCCCTTATTCTTTTTTCTTTTCTTTCCTTCCTTCCTTCCTTCCTTCCTTCCTTCCTTCCTTCCTTCCTTCCTTCCTTCCTTCCTTCCTTCCTTCCTTCCTTCCTTCCTTCCCTCCCTCCCACCCTCTGTCCCTTCCTCCCTCTCTTTCTTTCTCTTTCCTTCTTTCTTTCTCCCCTTCTCTCCCCCCTTCTCTCTCTCTCTCTCTCTCTCTCTCTCTCTCTCTCTCTCTCTCTCTCTCTCTCTCTCTCTCTCTCGTACACACAATGACTGCAGGTTGAGGTTAATCAATATGTAATATTTTCTATGGTCTCACGAATGATACTGTACGGTGTTACTGTATATAATGCAATATTGATTATATCATATCATATAATCACCTATAAACTGATATATATAACATCCCCTGTGCTTTTGGCGTGGTCCTGGCTGTGGGCCCAGTCCTAGTCCCAGGGCTCTTCCAAAGGGGTTAGGTTTAGCAAAGTCAGAGACCCCTGGGGTTGGGTTGGGACTCAGGACAGAAGAGATACATGATAAGGAATCAGAAAGAAACATCAGAGCAAGGCTACTTCGAGTAGGGTTTTGTTTTGTTTTTTTGCAGGCCTGACCTGAGCTGCCCCAACAGGGAGTGAGGTGGCTGAAGAGCCAAACACTCATCTGTTCCCCAAAATGGGAGCTGAGAGGTTGGTCTTGAAGAAAGACCTAAGCCCGAGCAGAGCCTGGCAGCTGGGGAGTACCTAGCCATGGGCTGGGCTCTGACCCTCCAGAGAAGGGTGACTGACAAGGGAAGCCTGTTTCTAGTCTCTTCTTCTCTTTGCTCCCATCCCCTGCTCATAGATCACCCGCTCTCCTCGTCCCCCACCCTGACTCCCTGAGCCTTTGCTCTCAGAGCTCCTCCTCCCTTCCTAGTGGAGTTAATTTTTTACTCAGTTATCATATTACACTCAGTCACAGAGATTTGGTGATTTTCAACCCTGGGAATTGGTGAAACCTAGACTCATCTCTGAGCTGACCTTGATTCTCCACAGGCCTCACGTTGCCAGCCTGAGTTGTAAATCCAGTCCCTCCCTTCAAGAAGGCCTAGCCTCTGGAAATGAAAAGGCCCAGGCCCCAGGAGTGGCAATCAGGGGGCTGGGGGAACTCATTCCTAGAGAGCTCCTTTGGTCTGTTCTCAGCATCCTTCTCCCATTCCTAAGCTTCCACCAGTTTTGTTTCCTCTTTCCACCTTACTCTTTCTAAGTATTTGGCCAAAGACTTCCCTCAGGTTTCCTTGACCCTCATTGAAGTCCTGGCTCTGTCATTCCTGGCTCCGTTCCATCACAGAAGCTGAGAGCTGAATGGAGTCAAGGGATGGCAACAATGTGGTTGGAGTCCTGGGGCAAACCCAAGCATTCCCTTTGTCCACACTTGTCCCCCTCTGGATTCTTGGTGTAGCACTGACGCCTGTGTCCTCTATGTCCTCCAGATGTGTCTGAGGGCTCCGTCCCGAATGGAGACTCCCAGAGTGGTGTGGACAGTTTGCGGAAGCACTTGAGAGCGGACACCTTCACTCAACAACAGCTGGAAGCTTTAGATCGGGTCTTTGAGCGTCCTTCCTATCCAGATGTTTTCCAGACGTCAGAGCACATCAAATCGGAGCAGGTGAGGGCATTCTAGCATCCAGACTTCAAGGGGGACAGCCCTAAGCTGAAGCACACCAGAATATAGACCCAGAGCATCCATGGACATACCCAGCGTGCCATGTGGTGGCATATGGCCTCGTGTGTTTGGTGCGTGCATAGGCTCTGGCAGGAAGCAGCCCACCTCTTTCTGGGTTCTCTAGGTCACCTCTCCTTCCCTTGGCTTTGATTCCTTCTCCCCCGGGGGCCCTTCAGGAAACCTGTTCAGGCTCTAAAACCCTTTCTCCCTGACCCACAGTGGGGAGGACCTTAGCACTTGGAAAGAGAACTCACCCAGAGTTTCTTCAGCATCTAAACTGTCACCTGCTCCATGGGCTAGACTTCCCAAGGTGACCTCGAGCTCTGTCTGGAGTAGAAGCCAGGAAGCCTTTGGTTGTTCCCCATCATATCAAAGGGCCAGGCCAGGAGCTGCTTCACCCTCACCAGTATAGTACACACACACACACCTGGAAAATCACACCAACCCAGCACAGGCAGAGCCCACCCACACACCTATGCTAGAGTCATTTGGCAGGGCTTAGATACACGGAGCACAAAACGCACCCACCTAGTACATAGAATTCAGGTGTAGATGGCATCTATTATAGACATGTACACATACATACAGAGAAAGAGCACGCATTTAGAACACATGCCACACACAGGAGAGCCCAGTCTGCTTTGCTGAGAGGTTCCTTCAGCTCCCAGCTAGCTACTCGCCTTCCTCCCAGCCTGTCCTTTTATCCCATAAGCTGTTTGTCTTCATAAAACAAAAATCAAAAGTCTTTTTAAGGTGCCCCGAGCCATAAACCAACAAAGGAGGCTCAGGCTGCTCTGGGCCGGCTCTGTGAGCTCGCCCCGTCCCCGGCTGTATTACAATGAATAACCTTTATTTACTTTCATTACACTATTAAACACTAGCACAGTCATTTTTCCCCCTGAAACTCGGAGCAGGGCCCATAAAGCAAATCCGAAGCCTAATTGAGTTCATTTTAATTTCTCTCCGATCACAGCGAATTACTCTGGTGATAAATCAGGGGGCAGCTTCACCCCCAGTAGAAGGCCTAATTTGCAGCTAATTACAAAACTGATTTCTACAGGAAGATCAATACGAGGAGGAATTGGAAATGACGAGGCAATCCCGTCCAGCCAGGGAGGGGAGGGGGCCCACTGGGGGGGCCAGGAAGCGGAAGGGAAAAAAACGGACCCGAAAGAGCAGAAAATCAGTTTTAATTTAACGTAATATTAATCAGACCAACTTTTCCTGCTTTGTGCAGGCTCCCCCTTTGCCCAGCTCTGGGGTCTGGCTTGGCGGCTGCCGCAATAAAAAGGCAATTAGCCGCGTGTTTCGGGCAGGACACCCTTTCAGAGTCAATGACTGGCCCCCTCCCACCCTTCTGTTAGCCATGTGGACTCTCCCCCTCCCCAATTTCATACCCCAGTGCACAGGCAGAGAGCAAGGGGGCCCGCTGAGGCCTCTTTGTTTGTTTTTAAAGAAGGGGAACCCATACCCACTCAGAAAGTCAAGCTGTGCCAGACAGGCAGGCCTCAGGAACCTCCTTCCTCACCCCCCAACATCTAACACTGCCAGTGCCTTTCCTCTGTCTGCTCCTGATGCTCTCCACCCCAGGAAGCCAAAAGGACACCCTTTGCCTCACACTCCGGGTTGGGGATGGGTAAGGGATGACCTGGGCCTTCCTAGTCCTGCTCTTTTGTACCACTTCCTTGGAGAAAACTCAGAGTTGCAACCCCCCCCCCCCTCCACTCCTCCTCCAGCAATAACTCAGTCAGTGCACATCCCTCTCCCTGGGGAAGCAGTCTTCCCCCTCCTCCACAGTAGGGACACTTCATCTTCCTCTGAGACCTTCCCCTTTCCAGGCCTCCTCCTTCTTCCCCATCTGGGAGGACTCCCGTGTTCCTCCTCCCCATCTGCACCAGAATGGTCCCTTTCTCTCTCCCTCTCTCTCCCTCAGCATCAATAGAGAGCTGTCTCTTTTCTCTCTCCTCCCAGGGGAATGAGTACTCCCTCCCAGCTCTGACCCCTGGGCTTGATGAAGTCAAATCCAGTCTATCTGCCTCTGCAAACCCCGACCTGGGGAGCAACGTGTCGGGAACCCAGACGTACCCAGTGGTCACCGGTAAGCCACCTGCCTCAGTAAGGGAGGGCTGGGTCCGGTTCAAGGGTCCTGTTCTCTTATTCTGTAGCGTCTGGCTCTGGATAGACCAAGAAATTCTTCAGCGAGTGACCATTGAAGGGGGGAGGGAACGGCTGTTACAAGATGAATAGATGGAGGCTAGGAAAAGGAGTAAGAGAAACATATTTCCTTTCTGTGTTCTGGAGTCTCTAAATGCTTCTGAAAGGGGGGAAGGGAAGGGAAGTATCTCAAAATACTTGCTATTTTTGTGACATTGGATAAGTCACTTGCTTTCTTTAGCCTTTAATCCTTCATCAGTAAAATGAGGAGAATGGATTAGATGATCTTTAATATTCCTTTGATCTGTGATTCTGAAACTAAGCCTGGTACTGGGAGCCAATGCTGCTCACTGTCATTACCAGTTCACCCATCTCACTCTCTGCTTCCCCTTCACATTTACCATTTTATGTAATAATTGAGCATAGGCTGAGTCTAGAGCAGATCTTGGGGGTGGGTGGGGGTGGAATGAGTGAGTATATTCAGCTTGGGGAGAGTGGCATGGAAAGACCTTTGGTACCCATCCTGTCAGGTTTTAGGTGTTAGGAGAGTACTCTGTAAGTAATAATAATAAACATTAGCATTTTTATAGTGCTTACTATGTGCCAGGTATTGCTAAGTGCTTTACAATTATTATTTCATGTGATCCTATAATTGTCTTGGGAGGTAGGTGTTCTGTTATTATCTCCATTTTACAAATGGGTAAACTGAGGCAAACAGGTCAGACAGCTAGTGTCTGAAGTTGGATTTGAACGCAGGTCTTGACTCTAAGCCCCCTGCACCAATTAGCTTCCCAAACACTTAATATTAGGTATTTAATACATTTTGTTGAATCAATTTCCCTCTTTCTCCTTCTCATTGTGATGCCTAGCCAGGGCAGAGGAATCTGAGTGACTATGACTTTAGAGGCTTGATTAGGGAGGCAAGTTCCACAGGGAGGGCAAGGTACCAGTCTTTCAGTCCATCTTCTGCCCAGAAGGGCAGTCAGATGGTCATCATTTCCTCTCCTGGAGCCATTACTATACATTGGAGCCATATACTATACATTACTATACAATACAATACATTGCTATTGGTCAGACTGAATCACATTCAGGCAGTAGACAAAACAATCCAGACATCGGCATGGGCAAATGGGTTCCTTTGCTACCCTGTAGGCAATCAATTCAATGCTACAAACATTTGTTAATTATTTGCACGTATGAGACACTAGGCTTGGCATTAGGGATGTAAAAACAGACAAGACACAGAATGTGTTTTCTGAGGATAGGGAAAAATATCTAATACACGAGAGTGTGAGATGAGTGCAAAGAAAAGATTCTGACAAAGGGCTAGGAAAAACTGTATGAAGAGACATTTCATTTTTAGCTGAGGGTGCCATCAGGGAAAGCTTTATGAAATATAGAAGGGAAGGGCTTCAACAGAAAGTGATGCAGGGAAGTCTATTCTAAGCCTAGGAGATGGCTTGAATAATGGGATGGATATGAGTGAAGGTGGAACAAAAATGGAGGTGGGAAGGAAGCATTGCAGAGAATTTGGGGCAAAGCATAGAGTATAGGAAGAGATCATATGAGAAAAACCTAGAATTATAGGTTGGAATCAGATAGAAAAAATCCTGGAGTATCCAAATTAGAGGAGTTAATACTTTAATAACTAGCATTTATATAGTGCCTACTATGAGCCAGGTGCTGTGCTGTGCTTAACAAATGTTATCTCATTTGATCCTCACAACAATCCTGGAAAGTAGGGTATGTGTGTGTGTGTGTGTGTGTGTGTGTGTGTGTGTTTAATTATCCCATTTTACAGTTGAAGAAACTGAAGCAAACAGAAATTAAGTGACTTGCCCAGGGTCATGAGGCTCATAAGTATCCCTGAAGCGAAATATGACCTTAGGCCCAGGTCTATCTAGTGTGCCACTCAGCTGCCACATTTAGCAGACAATAAAGAATCAAATAAAGGCTTTGAGTAGAAGAGTAGTATGATCATAATGTTGCATAGGAAGAGGCCTTGGGCAGAAATGAGAAGGAAATATTGAATATATGGAAGAGTGCTTGGGCCAGGGGCCGGAAGACCAGCCTAAGGCTATTAAAATGGTCTGAGCAAGAAGACTAGGTTAGTTCTAGTGGAAGTGAATGGCAGAATGGCAGAAATAAAATCAACCAGAATTGGTCAATGATTTGATATGAAGAAATCAAAGATGAGTCAGGTCTTGAAACTTTGTGGTAGAGTCATTCATGGGAAAAAAGGATTAGGAAAAAGGTTAAGGAGAGGGGCAAATTTTTTTTCCTGGTCTTTTTTTTAACTGACATGTAATAACAAATTTCCATACAAGTTTTCCTAAGTTATATGATCAAACTTATCTCCCTCCCTCCCTCCCTTCCCTTCTCCCTCCCAGTGTTGGCAGGCAATTCGAGCTAGTTTGTTCGTGTATTATCATGCAAAACCTATTTCCATATTGTTCATTTTTGGAAGTGAGTAATCTTATAAAACCAAAACCAAAGGGGCAAATTTTTGAGAGGAAGCTGAGGACTTCCATTTTGGACAGGTTGAGTCTGAGGCCAGGAGTGTCCAAGTGTCCCACTAGAGGTAGGTAGCAGGCAGTTGAAAATACAAGACTGGAACTCTGGGGAAAAATTCAGGGTGAAGATCTAGCCATAAAAGTCACTTACATAGAGGTGAGAATTGAAGCTGTGGGAGTAGATGAAATCGCCAAGGGACAGCATGCAGAGAGAAGAGAGCCAAGGACAGACCCTTGGGAAGCCTTCTTGGGAAGGGGTGGGAGAGCTAACAAAGAAGAAACTAGACAGGACAGTGATGGGGTGGCCTGAGCTGGGGGCATGGCAGGGTGGGGTGTGGCACACTGAAAGGAAAGGCTCAGTTCTGCAGAAGCTCCTGGTTGCCCCACAGAAGGTGCCTGGCACTGCAGAACACTTTCCGGGCCAGGAAAGTGCCCAAGTGTGAGAGAGACACATTGAGGTGTTATTAAAATTCACCTAATTATTCTGGAGACACTAAACCCAATGTGCCGTTCATTGGGAGACAGGATGATTGAGAACGGCCGCGGTGGGGATTGGGAGACACTGAGGCGTTACCCGCCAAGCGAGGAATGGAGGCGGCATGGGGACCTGGCAGAGGGGCTGCAGGCGCTCTGCGTCACAGCCAGCAGCATCGGCAGGGAGCAGGCATCGGAGCCCCTGCTGGGTAGAGTAGGCCCCCAATCCTGGCCAAGAATATTGGAACAGGGGAGTGTGTGTGTGTGTGTGTGTGTGTGTGTGTGTGTGGTCTGATGGTGTGATCCTGGGACAGAGGGATGTCCTTACCCCACAGCATAAGAGGGACAGGACTGGCCCTTAGCCTTCTCTCTTGGGAGCCTAAACCGTAGCTTTTCCATGTCCTCCTTGAGGGAGTGATTAGGATTTTGTTGGGCACAGAGGCAGTCCTAGAGCTGGAGGTTTGGGGGCCAGAGCCTCAGAAGCCGCTAGACCCAAGGGTGGCTCATAGAACCCGGCTTTTCAAAGGCCAAGCTTTGGGGGGATGAGGGGATGCCAGTGTCACCTAGGATAGAATATAGCCTCTTGGAGAACAGCTATTCAAGTCAAGCACTTAGGAGCCTGGCAGTAGAGCTTCCTGTGGCCAATCTGAGCTGATGGGCCGGAAGCAGCTGGCAGACTCCAGGTTGCCTTTCTCCAGGCCTGGGCACAGACTGAGAGGTGCCCATGAAACTACCCCCAAAGTAGAATTCCCCGGGGAGACGGCAGAGGGGAAGTCGGGAAGGCCTTCCCTTTCCAGCCTGGGCCACCCGGCCACCATGGGACTGCCTGAGTGGGAGATGTGGCCCTGGGTGCAGGGGGCTACCCCTGCAGGAGGAGCACTCGGCTGCTCCAGAAAGTGCCCCCACCTTCAGTGCTTCTCCACCCCCACCCCCCCAATGGCCCTGGAACAGTCCCAGCTCAGCCTGGGAACATCTCCGGCTGATCCATCTGGATCCAAGTGTGAGAAAAGTTCATTTCAGACCCAGCTTGACATTCCCAGGTGGCAAGTTAGCACTAACATCTCAATCTGTATGCGACATTTCAATCAAGCGAGAAGTAACAAAAGCAGAACCATTAACATTCGGAGCTGTTCACCAGTGGTAATGACGGGGAAACTCGCTCCGAAACTGGAAATTACCAAAAAGAGAGAAG
Organism: Monodelphis domestica; assembly: GCF_027887165.1. Classification (NCBI taxonomy): domain Eukaryota; kingdom Metazoa; phylum Chordata; class Mammalia; order Didelphimorphia; family Didelphidae; genus Monodelphis; species Monodelphis domestica. The sequence goes on along the minus strand of NC_077227.1, from coordinate 116,115,131 downwards.
TGGGGGGGTGGGGGAGGGGAGGGCACGAGGAGGGGGCCCCGAGAAGGGGGATGATTTTTCTACACTTAGGCCAAGATCCAATGTTTGGATTAATGGCGCCATTACCCGAGAAAGGGCTGCAGATTACGCTCATTCTTAAAATGTTTTTGCTGGCAATTAAACGGCTGCAGTTATTGATCTTTGTTGATTTTATGTCCTCCTGATTTGCATAATCTATTAAAGATGAATGATTCATGATGTGTTTATTATGGGGACAAGCAGAGTCTGCTGGAGGTGCTGTCAAGGTGAGAACCTGGGTTCTGTTCAGGTCTTCGTGGGCCACCTCAGGGCTCCATCCGAGCCCGAGGGTCTCTGACCTGCCTGCTCCCCCACCATTCTTTGCCTCCTTGGAAGTCTGTTGTTACAGAGCGGTGCTAGAGATTGGGAGTGTGGTCTTAGGCTGCCTCCCTGCTCTCTGGCCCCATTTTTCCTTAAGTGTGTTGGGAGATGTGAAAGGTGGGCTCTGAGTATTTCTAGGGTTAAATAAGGTTAGGGTTAAGGGGCCGAGGGGGCACCAGCCAAGGTGGGAGGAGGAGGAGGAGGAGGTCTGGGAGAGGCTCTCAGTGTCCACTCAAAGAATCTTGAGAGTCTTGCTTTGTTGCAGTGAGTTAAAGGCTTTGGGGGAGGGAAGTAGAGAGGGAAGGAGGCAAAGGGCAGGCAGGCCCTCCCAGGGAACCAGCCAGCAAGGCAATGGGGAAGCCTGGGTATGGGCTGCCACCTGGGCATGGCCTAGACGCATTATAAGGGCATTCAGAAGCTTTTCGTTCCTCGGGACACTTTGGGGACCAGCTTTAAGGAAAATGGCCCAGCAGGAAGCTCAGGCCAGTAAAGAGGGCTTGGTATGTGGGGTATTCCTGCTGCATTCTGGTAAGGAGGAGATTGATTTCAAACTTAACCAGCCACTTGATGGGCAGTGTTAAGAACAGGGAAGTCTTTGGGTTGTGTGTGTATGTGAGAGAGAGAGAGAGTGTGTGAGAGTGTGTTGGGGAAGGAGAGGGATGGTGGCCTAGGGCATACTGGATTAAGAGTCTCCATTAATAGTGACTAGGAGAGACCATGCCATCACCCCCACCCTGCTGCCTTCCTTCCTTCCACTTCCCTCTTTCCCCTGGCACCAAGAGACCAATTTTTCAGGGTGGTATTTGAAAGTTCTGCCGAGATTTTAATTTCCCTGCATCACAACTCAGCAAGCTGCCCAGTCGAGCTGGTTATTTAAATTTATCACCCACTTTCCCTTCCGCCGCTGGGCTGCTCTAGCTCAGCCGTGGCTCTTCTCTCCAGCCCACTGCTTGAGGCTGCTGGTCTGGAACTGAGCCCAGTCTAAGAAGTGATAAGGAGAAGGGGACCAGTAAGAGGAGAAACTTGACTGGGAGGGGAAGCCAGCCCCCCACCCCTAAACCAGGCTTCCTACAGTTGAGAGAAAGGCCAGCAAGCAGGCAAAATAGGACCCTCAGGACCCAGCGAATTCCCACAAAGTGGGATGTCCAGAGAGCTTCTGCACCAGCCCCACAAAGAAGGAAACTTATCCAGGGACATCTCAGTCCCTGGGGTATGTGTGTGTGTGTGTGTGTGGGGGGGAGGCAGGTAGGTGCACAGAAGGCACCAAGGAAGAATAAGGAAAGGAAAGGAAAAGACTCAGAGATTCAATGGATATCAGAGCCCAAAGGAATGTCAGAGATCATCTAGTCCATGTGTCTCATTTTTTACAAAGGATGGAAACTGAGATTCAGATTGGAAAAGTGATTTGCTCATGGTCTGCCTGTGACCAGGAAGCCATAAAGCCTAGGTAGAGAACTAGTTAGTAAAAGGAACCAAGGCAGTAGATACTAAAGATCCAGCAATTGTCTTGCAGTGGAAGATCCTTTCCTGCCCCACTTAGGCCCTCATCTGTGCAGTAGGTTCTGGGACCTGAGTTCTAAGACCAAAGGGTTAAGGGTGAAGGTGCCCTGCCTAAAGACAATCATCTACTGGCACTTCAGCAACCTCCTCCCCACCTCTGAGGCAATGGAAGTCAAGCCTAGATACAGAACTTCCTATACTCCTGAGACAGTTAAAAGCACAGCTCGGTGGCAGGTCAGGGGCAAGCTAAAGTAAGGGCATTCTGCTCCCATCAATGGCTCTTTCTACCCACACTCCCACCTTCTGGCCAATAACTTTAGTGTCTTTAATGCCCATTCTTCCCCTCACCCCAAACCCAGGAAGACTAGAAGTCCTCAGACTCTAGACCTCTCTCCCCTAACTCAACCACTACAATCTTAATCTTTCCCATTCTCTATGCCCCACCTCCAGTCCCTCCCAATGAATCCTGAAAGCCTCAATCCCAAAGATGCTTTGTTTCCTGTTGTTAACACCTCCTCTCTTTCCAGTGTTGCTACCTATTCCTCTCTGGTGCCCCTCTCCTCCACCCCCAATAAAACAAACAACCTAAACCCTTCTTTGGGAGGAGAGGGCAATAAAGATCCTAAGGAGTGGAAGGGTCTCCGACCTTAAAACCACTGATAGGGAAAAGGAATTTCTTCACAGAGATCACCAGTTCCCCCTCCTGCTTTGAGAAGAGAAGGACAGCCTGATTGTTGCAGGAACTTGGAAAGGAGTCCATTTCTATTGAGATTGAACCAGATTAGAGCTCCTCAGCCTAGCCTGTCAATGTCTCCTGTGCTGAGGGGACTGTCCCAGCCAAAACATGGTGTCCTCTTTAGTCAGGCTAAGGAGTCCAGAACTGGAGACTCAGGGCATCCCCGAGGAGTCTAGCCCCCAGGCTTCAGATTTAATAAAAGAGCATTTCCATAGCAGTGAGACATTGACAAATGGTACCTGTGCCCTGGGCCTCCCTCCCTCTCTTGATTTCTCCTTCTCTTCCTCTTTCTGATCTTCTACTTCCCCAAGGAGGCAAGAGAGTGACCTGTTGATGAAAGAGTAGGGGAGTCAGACACAGAGGCAGCTAATTCAGTGGAAAGCCTAGAGTCTGCCCAAGTTTGACCTGGACTGAGCCTATGTCCTCCGCCTGACCTCCAACCCGATAGATCTCCCTAACCTCATTTCCAACCGCATCCCCATCCCTAGCCTTATTTCTCTTTCTATCTTGCATTTCCTTCTCAAATTCCACCTCCCACACTCTCAAACTCATCTCCAGTGTCAACCCCAACACCTTTCACCTGACAGCAGGCTGGCCTCCCTAATGAGTGGTAGAGGTAGAGGCAGGTGTGAAAGTTGTTTCTGGGACCAAGGGAGACCATATTACTTTACTTATTTCATAATCTTCCTCCTCCTTCCTTCTAAAAGGTTACAAATAGACTGCTCTTGTCATTCAGCACAGCTTCACTGATTCAGCCTAGAGGAGAGGTTCTTATCCTATTTTTTTGTGTGTGTCAGACTCCTTTGGTAGAATGGTGAAACCTATGGTCCCCTTATCAAAAGAATGTTTTTCAAATACACAGGAGTCCAAAGGATACCAGGTTAAGAACTCCTGGTCTAAAGGAGTGAGGCGCATGTGACTTTAGTGACAAATCTGAGGCACAGAGTATTTTTAAAGAAAGAAATCGATTTCATCATCAAACTAGGCTAACAACATGTTTTCTAGTCGAGGGCCTCTGGGAGCATGTTTTAATGAATAGCTAGGTTTGTACTTAGCATATTAGCTGTTTGCATATAAACACAGGCTTCTAAAGTGCTGCAGCTGGAAAAGTTTGTTCCTTTAAACGTTTTAGACCTCCTTGTCGTCCCTGAGATCTTGTTTATCTCATTAATTTGGCCTCTCCATAAAGAAAGGGTTTGCTGAGCAAAGGGAAAGCCAGTCAGCCTGGGCCTTCTGAATGATCACAACTTCCTAATTAGTGGGGTCCAAATGAATGCTTCATGGATCTTTTGGAGCTCTGCTCTCCGAAGCTCTGAGACATCTTGGCAGGGTCTCCCATCCATTACTCAGGGAGATGGAGAAGCCAACGCTTCCACAAGTGTAGGCACCCAGACTCCATAGCTACCATCCTGATGGAGAGGAGGAGCCCCCTTCCTCCCCTCCTCCTCTCCTAAGATGACAGGAAAGTGTCCTTCCTGCCCCCCCCCCAATGGGAACAGAGGAACAACCGTTCTTGGCTCCAGCCTTTCGGCCCCCTCCGAGGCTAGCTGCTTCTGTCCATTAGAGCAGCCAGACAACGAGAACACTCTCTGGGCCTGAGCTTTGGGAGGCAAACCCTTTGCTTTTGTCACTGGGGAGAGGGCTTTGGGGGCCTTCAAACTGGAATCCTCTCCTCTCCTCTGGGCTGGCAGCTGGGCCGCCAGGCAGGGTGGGAGGAAATCCTGGGGCTGGTCAGAGACGGACCTAATGCGACAGCGGCTTAAGTGGCCGTTTTCCTTGGGATTAGGGTTTCACTTACACGGAGCTGCTGAAAAACACTCCGCTTTAGGAAGGATTAGAGCTGACAATTCAGTGCTCTCAGAAAACAAAATAAAGCCCGAGAGGAACTGGAAAACCTGGAGTATCAGGAGACTGTGTAAACAGGATTAGCCTGTGCCCACCCAGCATGAGGGTCTCCAGACTGTTTAGGAATAGTCCAGTGCCCACCCCTGCCCTGAGCCCAGCTCCAGGCTGCAGGCACCTTCAGCAGTGCCAGAGCTGGCTGGGCCTCCTGATGGGGAGCCATTTAGTCTTTGCTTCCCAGCCTCAGTCTTAGTCCTGGCAGGGCTTACAGCAGAAGGAATATTTGCTAGGGCCTCCCAGCACTTGGGCCTAAAGAAACCCTGCCACTAAGGTCGAATTCAGGGCTCACAGTGCTGGTGGCGGCTATTTTTCAGTGGTTTCAGTCATGACCACATTTGGAGTTTTCTTGGCAAAGATACTAGCGTGGTTTGCCATTTCCTTCTCCAGCTCATTTTTCAGATGAGGAAACTAAGGCCAAAATGCTTGTGATTTGCCCAGGGTTGCAAAGCTAGTAAATCCAGAGGTAAACGATTTTTTAGAATTCTTCATCTCTAAAATCAGAAGAGTAGCAACCTTTTATCACCCATTGGGCTTACTCAAGACCAAAACCAAGCTTCCTGGTCTCTGAGTTCTTTTCTCAGACTAGTGGAAACTCTTCCCAGCTCTGCATGCTGGTAAAGAACCAGCCCCACTGAACCTAAAGAGAATTAGCCTTGGAAGGAATTTGTGCTACCAAGAATCAACTCTATTAATTCCACAGGGAATGGGCTACATGAAACCCACAGAAAATCCACTGCATATAATCCATGAAAAACTTACCATATGTAACCCAGAGGGAGTCATTCCCATATAACGCACAGAAATTAAGTCACATAGTGTGACAACTTCTGACAGAATCAGCTACAATTAATCTACATCTCACTGAGAATTGGGCCACAAAAAGCTGTCTCCAGCTATTTCATAATAGCTCGCAACTAATAAATAACGCTATCAACTTAAAATTTTACAGACATCTTCACAACAGCTACTTGAGGCAGATAGTTTATAAGAATTTAGCCTAGATGATCTTCATGGTCTTTTCTAGCCCTAAATGCTGTGATCATTTGAGTTTCACATACGAGGAAACAAAAACAGAGGCTCAGAGATATTAATGACTTTTCCAAAGCCTCACAATGAGTTAAAAGAGGAAGTGGAACTCTAGCCAGGTCTCCTAAGTCCTGTGGTCTTTCTACTAGTGTTGCCTTTATTGAGCCCCAGAGTTATGTCTACCACAGAACCAGACACTGAGGATGAGATACAGAAGTAGTATAAGACATAGTGTAGAAATATATATAGCCTTCAAGGAGCTTATAATGTAATTAGAGAGGAGACCAGAGGTATAGAATTTCTAGAAAATTTGAAGGGAGCAAGGAGAGAAGGGAGATAGGAATTTAGGGGAGAAATGGAAGGATATACAATACTTTTTTATGAGTCTTTTATAAATGTAAATCAACTTGGTTAGTCCAAGAACATAAACGTGTATTATATATAGATAATTTTAGTCTGGTCATAAAATTGTCACTCAAGTTTCCTCATTTATATAATGAGGGGCTTTGACTATAGTGATGGGCTTTGAGGTCTGTGCCAGCTTTAATATTTTAGGACTATGTGTTTAGTTTGTAATATTTTAAAGTATGGTTTATCCAGTTAAGTATACATTTACTAATTGAATTTGCCTTTGAAATAATCTTATTTATTTGTTTATTTACAAATGAATCCTCTATAAACTGTTGAACTTTAGAGGACAAGACCAGAGGTTTTTAAAAAAGCAATGATAGAAGTTTATAAGAAACATGCTAAAAGTTAAATGAAAACATTAACATTATAGTAAAACAAAATTATGATGTTTTTCTGACTTGGGTCTTCCAATATAATATCATGCCAAGCTGATAAAGAACCTACTCATTGTCAGAAAATAACTGAATTAAAAAGGACTATTAAAATCCTTTAAATCTATTTGAATATAACTTTATCCCCTGGCACTTTATCTAAATATAACATTTTTCTATGCTATCATAACATCTTTTGATCTTTTATTTCTCCATATTCAATTCAATTCTATAACCTTGTTCTAGGTGCTCGGGAAGAGACAAATTTTAGAAAAAACACAGACCCTGCCCTCTTGCCCTCTTGACTTCATAGAATTTGCAGTGCAGTGTGTTTGGGGAAGAGGGAAACCAGGGATAAGATATATAAATGGATAACTGTAATTTACAAGTATAACATATTTGGGGGCTTCTGAAAACTGAAACCTGAATAGAGACTATTCCCACCAAGTGTTCACCGACTTGGTTAGTCCTGAATTATTCTGTTCTATTCATGTTGCAGAAGATATTTGTTTAGCAGAATCCTAGATAGCTTTCTTGGACCAAACATCCAAATGTGGCCTCTTTTCTATGATATTTAAACAGACCTAACAGATATCCCTAAAGCCAGTGCCTTCATGTTGATTTGTTTTGTAATCCAGTCAAATAAAGAATCAGGGCTCTCATCACTTACATGTTTGCCTTCAAATCTTGGATCCAGGAGATATGCAGCAGTTGATTTGATCTGGACCATTTGGTAAGGAGTGCCTGACATAAGTGCACTGTCTGATTTGGATGCAGTGATTGCTGAAGGAATTGTCTTTAAAATCTTCAGGGAGTTCTGTATTTGAACTCAGAAGACATCCTCATCCAGCACAGCACTCCTTACACTTCTGGGTACTTTAAGATCCTCAACTGTTTGTATTTCTTGAAGACCGTCTTTATTTTTCAGTAGAACTCTCAAAGGACATTACCACTCTACCCCATTGAGTTTTACACCAGTTTCCATGCCACTAATTTATTCTTTGCATTCTACTTGCTTTTTCTTGAAGACTGAAATCCCATTATGAGTAACATTCACTTGCTTGAAAATTCAACCCGACAAACATTTATTAAAAGCATACTCTGTTGTCCTGCAAGTAACAAGTGGATATTGCTCTGTTATGCACTCCCATGAGGCTTTCCAGTTATTACCTGAATTTTCATTGGCAAGAGTACCATATCACCATTTCCTTCCTCTAGAAGGACTTCATAGATTTTACTGCTAACATGCCTTATAATACAGTGTTTTGTTCTTATTTTAGTGCTTTCATTAACACACACACACACACACACACACACACACACACACACGCTGACTATTGAGGTGTGAGTACCACTGAGTTTATGATTCCTTTTCCCATCACATTTGTCCTTCTGGCCATAAGCATTGTCAAGAGCAGGACTGTGTTTATTCTTCCAGGCAAAGTCCATTACTCATTCCTATGATGATTCCCTGTAATTTACAAACTTTTTCCCAGGATGCTCTTTCTGTTACTGTCAGTGACAGTTCCAGGAAAATAGACTCCTTTGACAAGAGTTGGGTCAATGTATTTCTGATCTTTTGGTATCATCTAGAAATGAGACCACTGACAGTGACACACAGCTGCCTGCAGTCTATGGTGTTTTGAAGATACTGAATGGGCAATCCTTTGTGATTAGACCCATTCATTAACTTATTCCTGTATTCAAATATTTATAGTGTAGTTACTGTGTGCAAAGTCCTGGAATATTAGAGAGAGCAGCACAACAGACTGAGTCCTCAGTAAAGTGATTTATACTTTTTGTACCATGGTCTTTCTCACATACACCCATGAAGAGTATCTTGGGGGGAAGCTGGGTGGTTCAGTGGATTGAGAGCCAGGCCTAGAGATGAGAGGTCCTAAATTCAAATCTGGTCTCAGACACTTTCCAGCTGTGTGACTCTGGGCAAGTCACTTAACCTCCATTGCCTAGCCCTTACCACTCTTCTGCCCTGGAACCAATTCACAGTATTTGTTTCAAGAGGGAAGGTGAGGGTTTTAAAAAAAAGAGTAGCTTGAAGGCAGCTAGGTGGCTCTGTGGATTGAGAGACAGGCCTAGAAATGGATGGTCCTGGATTCAAATATGATCTGAGATACTTCCTACCTCTGTGACCCTGGGCAAGTCACTTAACCTCCATTACCAAGCTCTTACTGCTATTCTCCCTTGGAACCAATGCATAGATTCTATGATGGAAGGCAAGGCTTTTTTTTTTTAAGTGGCTTAATGGTTCACAGGACATATCTGCATATAAGATTATGTTTACCCTTTCTAAAAGCTTTTAGAAACTCATTTTTCATTTGATGATAATGCATTTTATAATTTAATCAGTTTCCAAATGGAAAGAGAAGTCAGAAATCAACTAGTCCAAACTCTCATTTAACAGATGGGAAGCTGAATCACAGAGAGGGATAGCAAATTGCTTCAAGTCACACAGCAAACTCATGAAATAGTCAGGAGCAAAGTGTAGCTCTCCTGATTCTCAGTTAGGGATATTTCTGCTTCACTGCATAATATTTGCAAGTCATGATTGGGGGGGGGGTCCCTATCAGAGTAACTTGCAGTATGGAAGAGATTCTGTATTCTAGAAGTTGGTCTTGAAATTTTGCAGAGGAAAAAGAGAGAAAACAGTAGTTATGACTAACTTGAATATAAATAATAGGCTTCCTACATTCAGCATGTACATGTTGATTAATGGTTTCCCTCAAGTATTAACTATAAGCAGCTTTCCAGCCCTGAGCATGGCTAAGGTTGGGTAGATGATGTTGCACAAAACAACAGATACTAAGAATTGCACTACAATTTATGTAGGTTGGAGAAATACACTAATGCAGTTAAAATATCATTTCACAGGACTTCAGAGAAATTTAAACTCTTACAACCTGTTTTCATCATAGAGAATGCCTTTTCTCAGCCCCTTTGCAGATCTAAAGATCACAGGGCTGGGAGGGGTAATTTCTATGTAACTTCAGAAATCTTTAAACCAATCCTTACACTCCTCTGTCCTGAGCCTTTTAGTCAAGTAGAACAATATGCTTCTTGTTTCTCGAATCCAATGGAATAAGTGGATGCTATGTTCAAGATCATAGAATTTAGAGCTGGAAAAGACTTTAGAGATCGTCTAGTCATAGAATCACAGACATAGAATCCAGAAACTGGAAGAGCCCAAAAAGGAAAGGTCTACCAATCTTCCAATCCAACCATCCAACCTTTGATCTTAAACCATCAATTAGGGAATGCCCACTCCCTCTACTTTTGAATAGCTCTAATTGTAAGGAAGTTTTCCCATATGACAAAACAAACTCCTACCCCACCCCTTTCCAACTTTTCCCCATTCATTGTTTCAAGTGTTCTCTCTCTGGAGCCAAATGGAATGTCTAGTCCTTCTTCTACATGATAGCTTTACATATACTTGAAGACCAACATGGCACCTTCTAAGTGTCTTCCCCCCCCTAAATATCTCTAGTTTCAAATGACACTTTTAGTAGTGTGGGTAGGGGTCAAGGAACCAACATTCCCTCTCTTACTTTGGTCATACTTATCATACAATGGGCTGATGAGCAATCCTTAAGGTGGTTTGAATTTAAACCCAGGTTCTATGCTGCCAAATCCAGTATTCTTCTGTCATAGCATAAGACTTCTTAATTGGTCAATAGGTATTTCCTGAGCAAATTCAACTCCTTAATTTTACATATGAGGAAATTGAGGCTGAGAGAGATTAAGTGATTTGCAGTGTCCAAATTGGGATTGGAACTCTGATCTACCTGACTCCAGATCCACTACTCTATTGTATATACCTAGTTCAAATGTATACATACTTTATAGTTTACAAAGCATTTTCCTCACAGAAACCCTATGGAGCTTTCTCATTTTACAAATAAGGAAATGGAGGCTCAGAGGCATTGTAACTTGTGTGAGGCCAAATGATTCATCACTGAGAAAGCTGTTGCTCTTTCTACTACCTAACATTTTGTCCTTACCACTGGAAGTCCTTTAATCTCTAGGTCAAAATTCAGAATAAGGAAAACTACTAGAAAAATAGTTCTGAATACTTCTATATTTTTAAGAGAAAATTTTAGTGTCCTCTGTAGGTTAACTATACATTCAATTAATTTAATGCAATAAACATATATTAATCATCTAAGTGATAGATACAGAATTAGATAAGACAGTCTCTGCCCTTGTATTACTTACAGCCTTAGACACATAAACATATAACTAGGGGCAGCTAGGTGACTCAATGGATAGAGAGCCAGGCCTGGAAATGGGAGAATCTGAGTTCAGATTTGACCTGGGAAAATCACTTAACCCAATTGCTTCTTACCACTCTTCTGCCTTGGAATCTATATTTGGTATTGATTCAAAGACAGAAGGTAAGGGTGTAAAAAAAACATGTAAATATGAGGCAAAATAATAAGAGAGGTGCAAACAAAATATTTTGTGAGATCTGAGGAAGGAAGGATCAGAGGCTTTAAAAGTTAGAACTGAAATAAACAGCATCTCAATAGAGGGAGAGGCTGAAAGGGCAAAAGGGAAAAATATGAACAAATGTACAGAATGTACAAAAGTCCTGGCAAATTGAAAAGCATTTAATATTTAATTATTGGTTAATAGAATATAAGCTCCTTGAGGACAGGAACTGTCTTGCTTTTCATATTGGTATAACTTAGCCCAGTGCCTGGCTTATAGTAAATGTTTAATAAATGGCCATTCATTCATTCATTCGTTCATTTATGTTTGCGAGACAGCAAATAATCTGGGGTGTCTGAAATGTAGAGTACATAGAATAGGGGCAAAAGAAATAAAGCTAGAAACTGGAAAGTCCAGGATCCCGGGAAAAGAAATTAGAACTTTATACAGTAGCCAATGGATAGTTTGGGATAAAAGAGTGACATAACCAGAAAAAAGCATAAAGAGGATGAGTCTGGAGGTTATTGCAGTAATCCAGGTGGGCAGCAAATAAAGAACAGCTCACTCTTCCCTTGGTTTCAGGGACATCACTTTCACCTTCTTCTCCTACTTCTCTAACCACCTCTTCTCTGTCTCTTTCCCCTGAATCTTGCTTTCCCTACACTGTCTCTCTTGGTCATCTCATTTCTACAGCTTCAATCATCACGTCTGTTCAGGTGACTCCCAAATGAACATCTCCAGCCCTGACTTCTCTTTTGCATCTTCAGCTGCCTAGAGAATATTTCCATAGAGATGGAGTGGTAGTTAGAGAAGTGGGAGAAGGGGAAGGAAAGTGATGTCCCTGAAATCAAAGGAAGAGTGAGCATTTAGAACAAGGGATTGTAAAAAAGAGCTTCAAAGGTTGTCAAAGAGATCAAGAAGATTGAGGACTAAAAAAGGCCAATGGAGTGATGAAGTTTCTGATGTCCTCAGAGAGAGCTGTTTCAGTCAAAGATAGGAACTGAGTATCCATAGCATTTTTCCAGGCTGCTGCTTTTCCTTTTATAGGAATTTGCCTGAACACTGAAACAACTTTGCCCCCAAATCTTTCTACTTCATATTTTTCAAAACAATTTTCTGAAGACCATGAAGTAATAAATGTATTTTTAGAAATTCCAATTTTAGAAATTAGAAATATAATTTATAAATTATGCCAAGTTAAAAAATTATTTCTAAGAACTAAATTATAGCTAAAATAAGAAAAGTATTTCTAAGAACTATAGATTTTTGTGCAACACTATTCATACTTTCTTAAATCTATTATCCCTTATTCTAAAATAAGCATGATTCACAATTTAATTTTGGGAGGAAAGGAGAATGTTTTCCTCTCAAATTCCTACCCACTTTTTTTTGGCCTTTACAAATCTAACACAGGCATAACAATGAGAGAATAATTAAATGTTAAATTGTGTGGTACTGATTACCATTGCAATTAATCAACAGGTATTTATTGAGCACCTGCTATGTGCTTATCACTATGGAGAATACATGAAAAAAGGAGACATGGTCCCTGCCTTCAGGGATCTTGAAATTTACTTGAAGAGGCCAAATTATTAAGTGTGAAATTGTGTAGTGCAGACTTTCAATGCTCAGAAAAGAGAGACAGAGATCAATCACAGCTGGAGAGGTCTAGGAAAGCTTCAAGAAAGTGTCAAAACCTTGAGCGGTGATTTGAAGGATGGATAGGATTTTGGAAGTCAGGGAAAGAGGGAAGCACTTATACCAGGCACAGGAAAAAACACAAAGGTATAGGGGTGTCAAAAACCATGATTTATGTTTAGGGACAATGAGGATATCAGCCTGATTAGACTAGGAGTATGCTAGAGAATAACAGAAGGATACTCATGGAGATAGAATACAAGACCAAACTGTGAGAGTTTAGATTTGATATAGTGGGAAATAGGGAACCAGTCCTGAGAAGGATGGTGACCTGATGAAAATAGCACTTAAGGACTTTTTATCTGGTAGGGGTACATAGGATAATTTAGAAGAGGCCGTCTTTGGAGTTCCAGAGTTCATTTGGGAGGTTGTTGAAATAATCTAAATATCAGGTGGTCTAAAGGTCAACTTGGATGGGAGCAGTGGAAGTGAAAAGGAAGGCATTAATTTAAGAAGCATCAAAGGAAGAATTGACAGAGCTTAGTGATTAGAAGTGGGAGGCAGGATAGAAAACAGAATGAGTAGACAGACAGAGACAACCCCAGACTCTCAAATCAGAAAAAAGGGAGGAACATGTTATCACTGACAGAGGAAAGTTGGGGTGGAGGTGAACTGGTTTGTAGAGAAAGATGTTTTAACTTTTTAAATATGTTGAATTAAAGGTACCAGCAAAACGTTTTTAACTTTTTTTCTTACTAGACCTGTGATTTCTTCAGTATAAGGAGCTCCTACTTCCTATGGAGAAGCTTTGTTACCAGCTCTGCAATTTAGTCTTAGTTGTCAGGAGGCACTTGAGTTTAAAGGTTAAGTGACTTGTTCAGGATCACACAATCACTATGTTTGGAGTAGTACTTAAACCCAGATCTTCTGAGGAGAGGCAGTGTGGTATAATGGATAGGGTGCTGTAATTGAAGGCAGGAAGATCTGTGCTCAAATCACATCTTAAACATCAATATGCATTGGTGAACCATTTGACTCTGAGCCTTAATTTCTTCATCTGTAAAGTGAAAGGTGGCCTTGCTTTTTCCAAGGTTCCTTCCTTTGACATTGCTGACCCAGTCAACAATGCCAAATGCTTCAAAGGGATTGAGGAATATGAGGAATTGGGGGGGGGGAGCATTGTTTGATCATTAATGGTGTTCAGGAAAATTTTCAGTGGAGTGGTAAACCTAGAAGACTCATTACAGGAGTCAGAGGGAAAGGGTAGACTGAGAAAGAGAAGATGCCAATAGAAAGGGACAAGTTAAAGATACCAAAGAAGGAGTAATCCAGAAAATCTTGGTGAAATTAGAAGACCATGGGATCCAGAAAGACCAGGTCTTTCCCAGGACACAAGTAGAAGGATTTGATTTAGAGAAGAGCAGGAATGCAACTTTCCTTGAGGTTTGGAGGAGCGAGAAAGGAGATGAGGATGAGGGTAGATGAAGGCTTCCATCTTCTTAATGAAGTAGGGAGATGGAGTTATCCACTTCAAAGAGTCACCAATGTAGGGGATGTGTTAGGACTGTGTCGCCTACTCATATTTCATGTTTAAGTTTATAATTCATCTTCATTCAATTTGTGTAACTAATTTGATTACATAATTTTTCAAAGAAACATACCCCTTGGATGCAGGCAGAATAGACCTTGGGGAACTGTGAGCATGATATACCTTGAGGGTTCCCTGTGCAAAGGAACAAATAATAGAATAATAATAGAAGATGGGGAAGCAGCTCCAAAAGTCTGAGCTGAAGGATGGCCAGCATATATCTAGTATGAACTAGGCTTGCCTGGTTTTAAAAGCCTGTAACAAGGGATCAGGAGCAGAGAAAGCTCCTAGGAGCATCAGAAATGACTCTCATTCATTTAAATGTGACACTAACTAAAAGCAAAACAGCTCCCTAGTCTGCCCCCACCTGACAGCCCTTGGCACTTGCCATAGAAAAACCAGGCAATTTCCATAGCGAGGTTACGTCCTTCAGGACTCTGGAAGGGACATGGGGGAGGGCTCAGTACCAGGATGGGGTTGGCAAAGGGGCTTCTGTTCACTAGAACTCCAGGAGGTGTATGAGGGGCTGAAATTGGGAGGTCCAAGGGAAGAGGGTGGTGAGAAGGTTGTGACTTTAGCTAGCAGAGAGCCTACTTTACTGGGAAGCAGGAGGAGGAGCCAGGAAATCACATCGAGGTATTTCCTATTAAGGGCTTACTATGGGGATAGAAAAAAGTCAAACTCATTCTCTGTCCCCAAGAAGCTCACATTGTAATGGGGGAGGCAACATACACATATACACATACATCTATGTGTGGATGTATGTATAGAGGAGTTGGTAATAAGTATATATTTTAAATTATATGTATGTGTATGTATATATATATATGTATATATATATATATATATGGACATCAAAGTCCTCGCACTGCCAGTTGTAGCCTGAGATCTCTGCTATCCCCTGAGAAAACATAGTAGCCAAACACACAAGGATACACATGTATATGAATGTCCTGCTATTCATACATGACCATGTGAACTGGTTTGTGCACCAGCCCCTGACCCCCATGCCTTGTCTCTTTTCAGGTCGTGACATGGCGAGTACCACCCTGCCCGGTTATCCCCCCCATGTTC
Source organism: Monodelphis domestica (assembly GCF_027887165.1). Lineage (NCBI taxonomy): Eukaryota > Metazoa > Chordata > Mammalia > Didelphimorphia > Didelphidae > Monodelphis > Monodelphis domestica. Next base: position 116,100,061 of record NC_077227.1, on the reverse strand, counting down.
CCCCCACTGGCCAGGGAAGCTACCCCACCTCTACCCTGGCAGGAATGGTGCCTGGTAGGTGATAAAAACAACAGTTAAGGGCTGGGGAGAAGGGGAGGGAGTCATGCCTGGGGAAACTAAGTCACAGATTCTCTTCCCTAATCTCCACCTCCCCCAGTCACCATATGACTTCTTTCCTCCATATCCCTAGGGGGTGGTCTCTCTCTGTGTTTTCCTTCTCTTCCTCTCTTCAGAGTAGGTTGGATAGAGTCCAGGCTTAGGAAAATCCCTGAAATCTGGTTGCTGACCCCTCACACCACCTCTCTTCTTGTCACATCATCTGTGCCCTAAAGCCCCCCACCCACCCAAGCCTGACTATATACCAAGAGCACAGGCCAAGCTGAGGTAGCTTTGAAAAGCCTACCCTGGTTTCCATGGAAACCTGGAGTCAAGCACCATTTCTAGACAAATGTCAGTCACCTAGACAAAGCCACCCTGGCTAACACCAGCCCCCAGTGGGGAGGCTGGGAAAAGCAATGCAGAAAAACACTTCTTTCCCTCAATCTGGTGAGGGACAACCTCCAAAGAGGCAGAGCCAGGATTCAGGATGTGGCCTGGGCCAGAGGGGCCAGGAAGAAAACCAGCTCCTTCATCCTAGAGATGCCCTGTATGGGAGGTAGCGCCTGATGTTTATGTCCCTACAACCAGCAGTTAACTCCCCTTTGTCTGAGAGGCAAGGCTTGCTTGTAGCATCTCCCAGGGGACTAGGGGACTGTGCAAGGTGACTTCCTTGGTTAGTGCCTTGCTCCCACTCTCCCATGACTCCAGGATGGGGGACTGGGAAATGAGTTGGCTTTCCCAGTTAGTGAAACCCATCTATTCGATGGAAATCTTTTTTTATCAAAATGAAGAGGCTGGGATTAAGCCCTCTTCCACACCTTTGCCCTTCGGTGACTCCCTTTCTCCTACAAACCCCGAGATTTGTAATCTGATTCTAAGGGGGCACATCCATAGTGTCAGGCCCTATAGACACGGGAAGGAAGGATGTGGAGGAAGATAGGACACTAGTGGGAGATGGAGAATCTCTGGGGAAGAGAGGTGAGATGAGGCCGAGGATAGCAGGAGAAGCCTGGTAGAAGGTGGGAAGGGAAGGGACCCCCTAGGAGGAGTAAGAGAGTATGGGCAGATAAGGGGTGAGGGGGTGGATAAAGAAGGCAGTCAGGGGGAGGGAGTAAAGGAGCCCACGGTGGGGGGGCCAGAGGGAAGTGAGGGAGGGTGAAGGGAGGTGGGGGTGGGAGGCAGGGGAGCCGCAGTGGCAAGAGGGGAGTCGTTAAACAGAATCCAGTGCTGATGAGGAAATTACACTTGTTTCATTAGCGATCGGGGAAGGAGATAGCTCAGTTCCTCTTGGTCACAGTTGAGCTCAGAAGCTCATTATCCCGCTGCACGCATGCTTTCCCTCCTCGTCAATAAACAGGCTTTCCAGTGGCTGCATCCCCCTCCACCCCCACCATCCCCCCCCCCAGCTCTCTCTCTGAGAGGGGCTCCTTCTCCTCTACTTAACCCGCGCTGCGGGATCAGTGTAAACAGTCTGGGGTCATCACACAGGAGAAAGGGTGAGAGAAAAACTCCGAGGCCTGGCCTTTCTGAGAGGAGAGAAGAAGGGAGGCGGCATGGAGGACAGCCAGTGCCAGCTCCTGTCATCGGCCCACCCCTAACCTTTGCCCCTCTCTTCAGGGCTCCCAGAGGCCCCAACATTGGTCCTCTTTCCCTCCTTAGCCCAAAGCAGTGCCCTCTTCTTTCTGTCTTAGTGCTCTAGGATATCTCTCTACTCCAGCCCCATGTCATCCCTGAGAACCAACTTTAGCTCCACTGGAGCTAAGGCTCTGCTTACATTGTGATGATTTCCTCTGGGCATGACAATGGATAAGAAGCAGTTACTGGGCTTTTTCTGTGCCCATGGGCATGGACACTGCTACCTGCCCCTTGACGCCAGGCCATTCATAGTAGTGCCAACTCTGGAAAAAATAAGTCTCTTGTCCTGTGGTCCATTCTTGGTCTAGGTTCGATGGATGGCTTGGTTGGCCCAGCAAGGATCTCTGGTCCTCCCCTACTGATTCCCACTGGGCAATACCATCTCCCCTTTAATAAGAACAGCAGATAGTGCCAGGCTTCCCACTCTCTAGAGGGAATCACCCTCACAAAAGGATGGGTGCAAAACAGAGCTTCACTGAGTAGACATGCCCTCATCATCCTTTTAGAGTCTCTTGACATCCTGACACCAAACCAGTTTCCTCACCCCCTTCAACAAGCTCCTCTTGTCCAGTCTCTGAGTCATCCTGTGCTGGGGCTGTGCTGGGTATCACTGGAAGAGGCTGTGGGATTTTGGGAGCCTCCACTGCCCATTCTTGTGATGATAATGATGCTGTCCTTCAAAGTGTCTGCATCTCCTGGACTCACTCCCTTCCTGTCTCCTATCCCTCCCCTGCAGGAAGTGAGTTTTCAGGCAATCCCTACAGCCACCCTCAGTACACAACCTACAATGAGGCCTGGAGATTCAGCAACCCGGCCTTACTAAGTGAGTACGGCCACCAGAATGTCTTGTGTGTCTGCTCGCCTGCCCCATCCTGATTTGTAGCCCCACTCTGGTCAGCAACTGGGGGGAGGAGTGAGGGGAGGACGCCAGCTCAGACCAGCCACCTCCTTCCTCCAGACCAGCCCCCTTCTTTTTGCTCCAGGCCCAGATGGGCTGGGCAGGGCAGACAAACCCAAGTAAGTGCACTTGGGACCAGTAGTAACTTGGTGGCTCTGGAGGTTTCAGCAAATGGGTGATGGCCTTGCTGATCCTCGTCTGTCTGGTGGTCCCAAAGGAGGCGCTCCTTCCAAGGTGCCGCCGTTTGGCTCCGGGCGGGTAATCGGGCCCAGGCTTAGAGAGGCTCCAGAATCGGCATGCGGAGGCACCCCAAGCCTGACACTTGGGTCCTCCTAGCCCCCAGGTCACAGCCCCGGGAGTTTTCGGTTTGAGTTACTTTTCCTTTTTGTTCTCCTGTTTGTCCTCTCACCCAGCCCATTCTTCTCCTGTGTTAACTTCCAGGTTCCCCTTATTATTATAGTGCCACCCCCCGGGGCTCCGCCCCTGCCGCTGCTGCCGCTGCCTATGACCGCCACTAGTTACCGCGGAGACCACATCAAGCTTCAGGCCGACAGCTTTGGCCTGCATATTGTCCCCGTCTGAAGCCACCCGTCTGCCCGCCCGCTTGCTCGCCACTGGCCTCTCCCCCGCCGCTGGCCTCTCTCCCGCCGCCACGCACGGAGGGAGGGAGGATCCACGCCATGCCACGTCACGCGACGGGACGGGATGCTACACCTCCCAGTTGGCCCCTGTCCTCACCGTTCCCCTCTTCCCAAGCCCCGCAGTCTTTCTCTAAATCCGGGACCCGTGGAAACGGGACGGGCTGAGTCTTTGGAGGAGCCCGCAGACCCTGCCCTTTGCCCCTCTCCGACCTCTGCCTCCTCCGCAGTCTCCTCCAGGTCCGCCGGGAGGGAGGCGCGGGGATGGGCCCTAGCCTGGTCTGGCGTCCTCCCCTTTCCTCCCGGGGCGCCTCCTCGGGCTGGGATAGGGTCTTTTGGCCTCGAACGGCTCTGCTTGCCTGGGCCCGAGCCAAGTCGGGCAGGCTGGACACGATAAGCGCGGGGGCAGCACTCACGGCCCCCATCAACCCGACCTGGGCAAGCCTGCCCTGGTCCTCCCCTCCCCGGCCCGCAGCCTGAAACCAGAAGGAGAAAGAGTGACACGATGTTAAACCGCTTTGCGGGGAAGGCTCGGGGAAGAAAATCCTGAACAAAAAAAGTTATAAACTAAAGGAAAGAACACGCCACCCGACCCCCGACCCCCTAGTGCACTGGGCTCTCTCCCTCAGCCCAGAACATAGGGAGAGTGCGGTGCACTCTGTGGGGCCTGAGTCCTGCGAGACAGCATCTCTGCTGATGGGCCCTTCCAGCTGGCCGGACTCGGTCTAGTTCTTTCCTCTTCCCACCGAAACCGCCACACCCTACACACCATCACTACTGCCCCTGTGGCTGTTTGGAGCTATCTCCCGCCCCGCCCCCACGGGCTTCCCGGGACCCTATGACACACCTAACCCTGCATCTGAGACGCCTCCCCAATCCATCTCAGCCTTTACAGCCGTGTTTGATCTCAGTTGGGCTGGGTCACCCTAGAGCAGTGGGTCCCGGCCCTCCCGTCCCAGAGCTGGTCCCAGCCCTCATTCTGGACATAGCCCCTCAGACTGGGGCTGGTCAGGTGAAACAGCCCCGGACCAGCACGGTCCGCTTCTCCTCCCCCCAGGGAGCCAAACCAAGGGGTTTGGGGTCCAAGTTGAGTCAGCATAGGACAGTGTCTTGAGCTCTCGCTGCCTGAGACAGGTCAGCAGGACCGCCACTAGTCTTATCAGCGAGGACTGGGCTCAAATTCCACAATTATTTAATATTATGATATTTGCAAAAAGGAAAAAAAGCCTATGGCTGCTGCTTTATAGAAAGACGGTGTGTGTTGTGTGAAGGCGAATCCTCGTGTATATAAACCCTTCTAATGCCCCTCTCGGCCTGGGCCATCCTGTATCGTAGTGACTAAAGCCACCCGCTGCCCGCCTGTAGATAAGCCCTGCTGTCTGTGCTGTGAGAGTCGCCGCTCACTTTGGGGGGGAGGGGGGAGGAGGGAGGAGAAGGGGGGAGGGGTACACAAGATACATACCCAATAAAGCACAGCACGTGGGGGAGGGGCGCGGGGCAGGGGGGATTTTTTTTTATGTTGCAAAAAAAAAAGGTTTGAAAGAAAAGAAATCACTATGCAAAATGACTCCTGTGGACTCCTCTCCTGTGGTTGTTCCCTTCTATGCCATCTCTCTCTGTCCAGTCCTTCTGCCCTGTTTCTCTCTGTGTCTCTTTCCTCTAATACTGGCTTCCCCCTCACCATCTCCTCCTACCAGGCCTGATTTATCATCCTTGAGCTCTCAGTCCTGCCTGGCCCCCAGATCTGCGCCCCCAGATCTGCACCCTCCTGTCCTGGGAAACCGATGGTTTGAGCAGCCCCTCCTGCCAGTAATTGTCTCCTGGTCTCTTTTCTCCCTCTCTATTCTTTCCCTTTTTTCCTCCCTGCTCTTCTCTCCATCCCCCTTTCCACTTCTCCCCTCTCCTCTCCTCTGGTCCCTTCCCAAGAGCGGCTGTGCCTGCATGTTTCCTCACCTGTGGATAGTGACGACTCCAAATAACAGAAACAAAGTCAATAAAAAGTGAAAAAAAGTTTTTTTTAAACTGGAAGAGTCTGGAACCCGAGCCCCAGGGAGGCTTCCTCCTGCCTAACTCACCAGGCCGGTCTCAGAACTTCCTCCCAGAAATTTGCTGAGAAAAGTGAGAAAACACAATGGTTTTACTGAACTGTGGGCGCCCCGGGGCGACCCCTGCCCTGACCCATGCGGGAACAACTGACTGACAGGGCAGGGACCTGAGCCTGGGAGACTCTGAAAGTCACCCTCAGCCTAGGACTGACCCTTAGCCTCCCACAAATCTTCCCCACCTTCCTTCAGCCTCCCTCAGCGCCGGTTCTGTTTGATTCCTTTTGTGCACATGAGAAATAAATAAATAATAAATAAATAAATAAATAATAATAATAATAAATAAAATTTTGTATGTCACTCCCAAGGACTCCTGGCTTCTTTCTCCCAAACTCAGAGGGCCTCCCTTCACTGACAGCCTATACTGAACCACCTCCCCACTAGCCTTTCACTGGCCCCACCACAATACTGACCTCTTCCACTCATCCCACTTATCACTTCCTCCTTGATTCCTACCTGTCCCTGGCCCCTTCCACTTAGATCTTCCCCTAACTTCTCCCAAACTGCCCCCTTCCAACTCCCCCATCCACTGACATTCTCAGACACCTACCACCCCATCTCCCTCATTCAGATCCAAATCTAGATCCAGTTCTGAATGTGCCCATGGGTCAAAAGTAGAGGTGATAGCCTGACCCCACTCTCCAAAGACTTGGGGTTTCCATTTTGGAGCAGTCAAACGACCAGTCAGCAGTCAGATTGAGAAGGGCTTCCAATTCCTCCCTCCTCCCCTCCTGGAATTTAAGTATTTAGATGGGAAAAAATTACTTCTGTCTCTGAAAGGGGAACCAATAAGCCAGCCTTTGTGTTAAAGGTGGGTTTAAACTAGTAACTTTCATCTAGATTTGAAAAAAAGGAGAAGAGGAAGCAAATCTTGAGGCCACTGGACTAAGTATAAGTCTGGGCAGCACCAGCAGAGATATTAGCCCTTCTTTAGGGGAAATGAGGTCTGACAGGTATAGGCATCTGTTGAATGATGGTGGGTGGAGACAGAAAAGGATGGAGTTCACACCTGAGGGGAAATGTTGCTCTCTTTTAGCTCCCAGTTTTCTAGGGGTTACCTGTCTAAGACCATATGGGTCTGACAGCCCAAAGCTCCAAGCTTAAGTTCAGTGACTTGTAACACTGACACTGAGAGTGATGGCCATACTAAGATCCCATAGACCCAACCAATGTGTTTCCTGTCTGATTCTTCCCAGTGGACCTGGTTCTATCTTTTGAGGGTCTTAGAAACGGAAGGAAAACAGAGTAGAAGTAGCTGTCTCTGTGTGCCTAGGCTTGTGCTCCCCCCACAGGAAAGGGGAGGAGAGACAGAAGGAAAGGGAACACACATGGACTCTGGCTCCCTTAAATGATAAGAATCCCATGATGGGAAGAGAATTTGGTACACTAGGCTGGGTGCTCATGCTCAGTTCTAAATGAACAGCATAGATGGTGGGTGCTAAAGAGGCATAGTATAGTAAAACAAACACTGAATTTGAAGCAAGATCTGGATTTGAATTCCTGCTGTGTCATCTACTGGACCTGTGACCTTGGACAGTCATTCAACAATTTCCTACTATGTACCAGACACTGGTAGGTGCTAGGGATACAAATACCACCCTAGTGGTAGCCCTCATCAGACTATGGTGACAACCTCCTAACCAGTTTTTCAGCCTCCAAACTCTTTCTTCTCCAATAGATGCTTTAAAAAACTGTCTAAGGAATCAGGTCTCAGTACCTTTGTCCTCTCTCAAGCACCAATCAGTGCTCCACCCCAGCAGCTTCCTGCCCCAATCCTTCCATTTTCTTTTGGTCTATCACATCTACTCTGGTTTCATATACTTCCATACCCAGCCTAAATTCCAAGGTGAATCATTTCATTGTTTTACTACTCCTATAAACTACCTAAAGGGGCACCCTTAATCTTGGGAAATAGGATCACAGATTTAGAGGTAGAAAGGACCTTAGCATTCGTTCCCATCATTTTAAAGATGAGGAAAGCGGGGTACCAAGAGTGACTTAAGCAGGTCAAGCAAGTAGGAAATAGCAAAGCTGGAATTTGAATGCAAACACTGACTCCAAATCTAGGACTCTTTCCAGTAATAATCATGATGCTATAAACTAGTATTTATATTGTGCTTTAAGGTTTGCAAAGCATTTTACATGTCATTTTGCTAGCTAAGATAGCATTAGATTTCTACTATACCAGACTGCCTTCTTGCCCTTTATTTTCTTCTTCTTTTTTTAAATAAAATTTTAACTCTTACCTCTCTCTTTGAATCAACACTAAGTCTCAATTCCAAGGCAGAAGAACAGTAAGGGCTAAACAATGGGGGTTAAATGACTTGCCCAGCATCACTCAGCTAGGAAGTATCTGAGATCAGATTTGAATCTAGGACCTCCCATCTCTAGCCCTGGCTCTCTATCCACTGAACCACCCAGCTGCCCCCTTTATCTTCTAATATCCTGGCCCCTTATGTAATCCTCATCCTTGAGCTACCTCTACTATCTTTTCTCCTTTCTGCTGAGCCCTGAGTGTGTCAGGTTAAAACTACAAATTCATGTTGCTGAACCTAATTCATGCTATTAAGCCTTTACCAGCTCGCCACAATCTATTTATCTAACATCCATTATTTATCACATGCCCCATAGCTTCCATTCCAAATCTCCTTACTCCTTGAATATCTAGCCTCATCGCCAACCCTCAATCTCAGCAGACAACATTGCCCTTCCTCTGGTTTTTCTCAGAAGGTCTAGGCCATTGAATAAACGCTCCTTGCATTTATACTCTCCACACTTCAAAATGTCCTCAGCTTCACAGATCTTTTTCTCTTCCAAACGTCCCTCCTTCCCAAAACTAATCTCTCTACATAGGCACTTGCCTGTCTCCTCCCAGAGCTTACCCCATCAATTACCCTCCCTCTCTTGAACCTCTTCAGTTTTTCCCTCTCCTCTGGTTCCTTTCCATTTGCCTAAGAACATGCTAAGGCCTCTTCTCTCCTATAAAAGAAATTGTTCTTGACCCTGGCACTCACTCATGCTGTTAGCCTATCTCACTACTCTTCCCACTGCTAAAATCCTAGAAAGAGAAGTCTACTTTCTACCTCCATTTCCTTCACCATTCACTCATTCTTCAGCTGTCTACAATTTAGATTTCACTCCTACTGCTTCAATGAAACAACTCTCTTCAGTGACTCCCTAATATCTTAATTCACTCGCCTAATTGTTGCTTTTTTTGTTTGTGTTCTGCTTTTACAATCTTTTATCTCTCTTTAACATTTGACAATTTGGATGCTCCTTCTCAATATTCAATTTTTGGCTTCTATAACATTATATTTTGCTAGTTTTCCTCCCATTCCTTATTCCCTCTCCATCTAGCTCCTCCATCCCATCTTCTCTACCTTATTCAAGTTTTCCCTCCCTAGAAAACCTTTTCTAGTTTATCCCCACCCCAAACACCAAACTCTCTTAATTCCCTCTCAGTCCTGGCCTTCCTTATTGTACTTGCCTATATTTTTGTCAATTAATCATTGTCTTGGGGGCAGCTGGGTAGCTCTGTGGATTGAGGGTCAGGCCCAAAGACAGGAGGTACTAGGTTCAAATCTGACCCCAGACACTTCCTAGTTGTGTGACCCTGGGCAAGTCACTTAACCCCCATTGCCTAGCCCATACACTCTTCTGCCTTAGAACCAATACCCAGTATTGATTCCAAGATAGAAGGTAAGGGTTTAAAAATAAAATAAAAAATTAATCATTGCTCCCTATTTCTCATTGCTAACCCTTCTTTCTCCTTCTTCTAATCCTTGCCCTTCTCAGGCATCCTAATTATTGGTACATCCCTTCCCCAAAGGTTTGATCCTTTGCCCTCTTCTTTTCTCTCCTTTGGGAATGCCATCTACTCCCAGAACTTCAGCTACTGCTTCTAGATAAATAATCCTCACATCTCTAGCTCTAGTCTCAAGCTTATTCCTGAGCTCTGAGTTCTTGTTTCCAGCTGTTTGCTGGACATTTCTATATGTTTTTACCCCAGTAGGTAGGTGGATCAGCGAATAGAGTGCCAGACCTGGAGCCAAGAAAACTCATCTTCCTGAGTTCAAAGCTGGTCTTTCTAACTGTGTGACCCTGGGCAAGTCACTTAACCCTATTTGCCTCAGTTTTCCTCATCTGCAAAATGAATTGAGAAGGAATGGCAACCTTCCAGTATCTTTGCCAAGAAAACCCCAAATGGGATCATGAAGAGTCAGATACAACTGAAATAATTGAACAACAACAAGAACAACCCAGTATTACCTGAAACTCAAGAATGGAAAGAGCCTAGAGTCAGAGAATGCAGATTAAAATTCCACCTCTGTTGATTACTACCTGGATGGCCTTGGACAAGCCACTTATTTTCCCTGAGCCTTAGTTTTCTGATTTTAAAAAAGGGAAATGGACTAGATGGCCTCCGAGTTTCCTTTCAGGTCTCAATTTGTGCTCCTATGAGATTCCAACCAAGCTTGTCATCACCTCCCACTGTTCTTCTCTATTCCTTCTTCCTAACCAAATCCTCAGGGATGTCTTTAACTCCTTTTCCTGTGTCATACACATCCAGTCCAACTCAGGTCAGTTCTGTCCCTCAATAGTGCTTGTGTTTATCCATCCCTTCCTTTCAACTCCTCCTACTGCCACCCAAGTTCTGGACACTCATTATCACTGACCTGGGCTAATCAACAGCCTCCTAATTGGCCAATCCTATGCTCATTGTTAGACTAATCTTCTTAAAGCATGGCTTGCTCAAAAAATGTTTTTATTGCCATGGGGAAAAGTCCAAGCTACCTTAACTCTCAAAGCCCTCCACAATCCAGCCCTGCCCTTCCTTCCTTGTTATATAGCATATATAACAGTTGCTGGTTCCCTCTACACGTTAGCTGTTCTGGACTATCCACCACTGCCAGCTCATCCTTTCATGCCCCTTTACAAGTGTCCAGACTGTTCTTTATGTCTGGAGTACCCTGAAGGTCTACCCAACCTTCAAGATGTAGTTTTGACGCCACCTTCTTTCTGAACTGCTATCTGATCTCTCTATTAAGAAATGATCTCTCCTCAAATTCCAAACATTTCCTTTGCATTCATCAATAAACATCTATTCAATTCAATATTTATTTACCAAGTACCTAGAGAGTTTAAGGCTTTGATGTCTGGCACCCAGGACACAAGACTGAAACAAAGCCATTCCTGTCCTCAAGAAACTTACCTCCTACTAGAGGAATGCAACATGTATGTAGACGAATATAATATACAAGGGAGAGAGTGAAGAGGTAAAAGTTGAGAGGAAACAAAGTGCTCTAGGAATATTTGAGGAAAGAAAGAACATCCTCAGTGGAGAGATTAGGAGAAGGAGGTGGCACACTAGTGAGCCCTAAAGACAAAGGAGGATTTGGAAAGCTGGATATGAGAACAGACTGCACATCAGGGATGAGGGTGGTTTATATACAGAAGGAAGAGACGATATGTTGAGTTTGGCGAATGGTTAGTTGTCCAACTTAGCTAGAATGTACAGAGTATGAAAGGGAGTACTACAAAATAGTGGAAACTATAGGAAGTCTTTGAAGAGTTGTGAGCAAGGCAGCAAATTATCCTGTTCTAATATAATTCTTACTTATTGGTGCTCCTTTCTTATCCCTTAATACTAAATCAGATGTTCAGATCTTTGAGAGCATGGATTGTGCCTTACCCATCTTCACATCTCTCACTACCAAGCACAGCACCGTGGACATATATGAATACACCAAAGACTTATGGTGTTGTCAGTATAGGGGACTTCAGAGTGGCGACTCTATCCATTAAGACAGATCTAGGTAGATAAATCCCAGAGAATTATACGAGGCACATAGAGATGTGACTTGACCAGGATTATACAGCTAGTGAATGCCAAAGGTGGGCTTCCAACCCAGGATTTCCTAATTCTTAAAAACCCAACACTCTGCACTTTACCATACTTCCTTTACCCAGAGCGCAGTAGGAGATAAAAAATATTTGTGAAGTTGATTTGTTGAAGAAGGGAATAATCAGTAGCATCAAATGCTACAGAGAAGTCAGGAAGGATAAAGACTAAGAAAAAGCCTTTGGATTTAGTGATTAGAAAGTGATTGGTCAGGCAGCTAGGTGGCTCAGGGGGATAGAGTGGAAGTCTAGAAGAACTGAGTTTAAATTCAGATACATGCTAGCTGTGTGACCCTGGGCAAGTCACTTAATCTTTGTGTGCCTTTTGTCCACTGGAGAAGGAAATGGCAAACCACTCCAGTATCCATGGACAGAATTGATGTGCCATGGTCCCTGGGGTCAGGAAGAGTTGGACACAACTGAACAACAGCAACAAGTGATTGGTGAGCTTGAAATGAGTCGTCAATTGAGCAGAGCAAGTAGTCTTCAAATTTCAGAAGTCTGAGAAATGAGTGTTTGATGAACATGGAAGAAAGTATAGATGATCCTTTCTAAGTTTGGTACTGAAAAGAAGGAACAAAATAATAGCTCAAAGGTAGCAGCAGGGTCAGAGGACAGTTAGGATAGCTAGTTAGGATAAGGAATCTTACAAAGATCTTAGTTGGAATAAGGGAGACCTAAGGATAAGAGCAGTTAAGTGGGACAGCTGATAACAATGCTGGGTCTGAAGTCAGGAGGACTTATCTTCTTGAGTTCAAAACTGGTCTCAGACACTTACTAGCAGTGTGATTCTGGGAAAGTCATCCATCCGGTTTGCCTCAGTTTCCTTATTTAAAAAATGAGCTGGAGAAGGAAACGGTGAGCCACCCTGGTATCTTTGCCAACAAAACCCCAAATGGGATCACAAAGAGTCAGATACAACTAAAAAATGAACAATAAAACAACAAAATATGTTTTCCATCAGAAGGGAAGCAATACTTAGAAAGAGATTGAAGATATTGGAGAAGGAATGGTTGAGTAGTAAGATCCTAGAAGAAACAAGAGACAATGAGATCAAGACTACAAAGAGGAGGACTCCTAATGGCAGGAGGAGAAGGCAGGTGAGGACATAAAGAAGTTTCAAGGAGGGGCCTGTAGAAAACTCCCATCTGAGGGTCTGAATCTTCTCAGTAGAGTAAGACTATCTGTTGGGAGAAGAGTCGAAGCCAAGATCAGGGTTAAACTTGGGTGCAGTTTGCATCTACTCCCAGTTCTCCCATTGTATTCTCTGCTCCAGCTTGGCCTAGCTCTTTACTCTTTGATAAACTAGCTACATTTCCATCCACCTGAAAGCTTTAGTTCCTCCTTCCCAGGTCTGATCAATATTATCCCCTTCATCCTTCAGGAAACCAAATCGGTTTACCCTACGTTGGCCAGTGAATTCCTTTCAACCCTGACCTTCCTGCCATCACTGTTGGGCAGAATTTGGTTGGGTTCCTTTCAGTGACCTATGGAGTTCTGGGGCCCAGGACCCCCAGTAGAGAGAAAGAGGGAAGAGAAATGGCCCTTCTTCTCAGGGAGCTCACAGTCTTTCTGAAGAGATACCAAATAGGGAGTATCAAGGAATAAGGTAAGATGGTATATACAACTGAAGACTAAACTGTATGGAATTCACAGTAAAGGTTGCCCCAGTTTAGATACAAGAGATGTCACCATGGGCTGGAATAGTTAGAGAAGGCTTCTGGGAGGAGGTGGGGCTTGAAGGAAGAGAGTCAGAGAGGGGAGAAGGCAATCATCCCAAGTGTATTGGGTATTTAAGGGACAACTTCTTGAATTGGAGTCTATCCATTGTCTTTCCTCAGACCCAGAGGTCTCTAGTGTAGAGGGCCTACCTCCCCTGATGTCCAGCAACCATACAGGGGATAGGGTCTTGGTCAAAGTTGTGACTGGTGAATTAAGAGAGAGGCAATGGGGATGTGGGGTTGGTGGCCTAAGGAGGAAGACAAAAGGAATAGCCCTTTTATTGGCCAATGATACCCCCCCTCCTCCAATCCCTAGTTAGCCCTAATTAGCTGGTCCCCCAGGTCCCTGTTAGCCATGCCGGCTGCCCGTCTGGCTCTCAGGGGACCAACCCCCCTACCCACAGTCTAATCAGACCTTCACTTCCCCCACTTACAACGTACAACACAAACACATACACAGGCACAGTTCCTCCTCTACTTCCCCCACTCTCCCACCAGGATCTCTGGGCCCATTCTAGCATGCAGAGGGTTAATGTATGCTGGTACTGAGCCCCCAGCTGCTGAACCTCCCCATCCCAGGGGGGTGGAGTAAGTAGAGGGATTAGAGAGTTGGGGGGTGGGGAGATAAGGAAGAGGTCTAGCTAAGTTAGGGGGGTCCTCAAACTTATATGGTTGGGAATGTATGAGTTGGGGTTATGACTGTGGGAGCCCCCCTGGAACCCCAAACTCCAGAGATGGGGACCTTCTAGGTCCCCTAGCTCAGGACAATTTTAGTCACGACCCAGGCCCCCCTCCCCCTCCTTCTGGCCCCCACCCTGTCCATCTCTCTTCACCCCCCCACCCCCCCCCCCCCACCCCGCACTGTCAGCCCAAACACATGATAAATTGCCCTGTCAACAGAATTCATTCAGGGACCAATTAATTCCACAGAAATGAACCAGGAGCCATCAGTTGCTGAAAAACTCGGAGTGCGGGGAGTGGAAGGAGGGGGTGCAGGCTGGGGGCGGGCAGGAGGGGAGGGGACGGGGAGGCTGGGAAGTTAGTCTGACAGAAATTGGTCATTTAATGCTTAAGTGCACGCTAGACAGCCCTGTCATCGCCCGCGGCCCCCGTGCGGGATTAATTATCGGGGGAGGAGAGGGCGGCCTGGCCCAACCCGTCCGTCTGTCACCAGGCCCTGGCCCTGGCCCCTGCCCACCCCCACCTCAGCCTCCTGAGTCCTAGTCTCCATATAACCCAACTCCAATCACAACCTACCATCCCACTCTATCCAGTCTTTCTCAACATCATGGCTCCTCTAGATCAAGATAGGAAGTCAAGCAGACTGGGAAGATCCCAGTGACCAACCCTTCATGTCAAGATGGTTGAGCTAGCCAACAGTTCTTGCATGCTGAATCATGAGCAAACCACTTTTCCCATCTAAGAGACTCAGTTTCTTCATCTGTAAATAAGAAGATTGTACTCACTGATCTCTAAGGTTACTTTGGGTTCTAGCAGTATCTAATTCTTGGTCTTTATCTGGACATGTAGGCTTAGTTCAACAAGTGTTCCAGGGCGTGTTTTATTCCCCTCAGAGTCTAGCCTGTCTTTACATTGGAAAGAGACAGGAGGAGTAAAAGCACCAGAACCTGTTCCTTCCCTCAGGAAGCTCATAGTCTAGCTAAGGAACCAACCCACCCTTTCTCACGCACATGTGAAAAATACAAGATGGGAGCTGTGGTCCATGACCCAGACAATAGGATCTCTAGAAATTCAGAGAAGGGAAAAGATAGAACCAAGACCCAAAGTTCCTGAAAAGGGTTTCATAAGAGATGTCATTTGAGCTGGGTCGTAGAGGTTGGGTTGGATGAAATAAGGCAGAGAGTAGGGGAATGGCCACTCCAGGCAGAAGGAGGAGTAAAGATGCAGAGATGGGAATAGACCAGAGGAGTGGGCCTTGCAAGAGTGGAAAACAGGAGCAGCTATAGGTTGGGATGCCCTTCTCCCTCCACATTCAATTCCTACCTATCCTCTAAGAGTCCGCTGAAGTGATTCCTTCTCCATGAAGTTCCCCTTGATTGCTCCAACCAGAAGTAATCTCTCTCTCTTCTGAACCCCCCGTAGTTCTATGTTCTTTCCTCTTCCATAGTCCTGGTCATATTCTTCCTTGTGTACTGGTTTTTTTGTACTTGTTATATTCTCCCCCTTAGAGTAAGAACTCATCTCATATGAAGAGAATAGGTCTTGTTCATCTGTGCATTCCCCCTCAGTGCCTTGCACAGTGTCTTCCATATAGTAGCCATTCAATCAATGTTTATTTAATGAATGATTGAACAAATGAATTTTGGAGGCTGAAGGGTCTTGGAAGATTTTTGAGCAGGGGAGTGACATATTCAGAAATGTGTTTTAGGAGGACTGATTAAATCTGGCAATGTTAAAAGACAGATGGGAAGATCAGAGGCCCAAACTTCAGACCAGTTAGGAATCTGTTGTTGTAGTCGTTCAGGCAAGATTGCCCTGGAGGAGAGTAGCCCGAATCTCTAAGACACTAACACACTCAGGGCTGAGGGAGAGTAGATAGACTCATGTGGGGCAGGGCAGAACAGAAGCCACTCTGTCCTCAAAAGGCAATTGTAACTTTAGGGCCCAGATAGGCTAGAGGTGCCTGTTGAAACATAACTGTCAATACAAATTTCTCCAGCTGAATACCCAGACTCCCCTCAATAAGTGGTCAAAGGAGATGAGCAAGCACTTTACACCTGAGGAAATAGAGACAGAAAATCATCAAATGGAAAAATGTGCAGCTGACCCAATGATTAACAAAATGCAAAGTAAAACAACTTTAAGGCAGCAGCATGGAGGTATTGACCCAGCAGAGCCAAATAAAGAGCCAAGTCCAATGCTGGCCAGATTGGGGGGAGCAGACCCGCTCATGTGGGACTGGGCTAGAGAAGACCCACGCTCAAGACCATGGGCATCTAGTCAAAAAAGACTGCAGTGTATAGAAACACAGTCTGAGAGGGGTGGGCACACAAGAGTTTTGGGAAGCAGACCTACAGTGAGGAGCCCACACAGATACCCTGTGTGCCTCTGGGGAAGGGATTCTTGAAAACAGGACTATGGGGAACCAGAAGAGAAGCAATACACAGGGTTAAGACAAAGCAGACCTTAACAAAGGCACTGGGAGAGTGTAGACACATTCACCTAGAAATGGGAGAGATTAGGCATTAACAGGGGCTGGGAGAGAGTGGACATAATCTCCCAGGGGTTGGAAAAGAGTAGACACACTGGCTTAGGGTTGAGGTAGTGGAGACACACTCACTGGGGCTTGGGGAGAGGAAACAGAATCCCTGGGAGACTGACACCCTCAGGGCTGAGAGTAAATAGACTCCTAAGGACTGGGGCAGAGAAGAAATAAATATAAGTAAATAAACCTTGGTCTGGAGGAGAGTAGACAACAGACTCACTTAGGGACTGTGCAGTGTAAGCCACATTTCTGCTAGGCATTGGGGAACAGCCCAACCCAGGAATGTGGGAATAAGCCCTAGACCAGGCACCCCCCAAGGGAGAGAGACTTCATTGAGAGGGGCAGACACACAAACGAGTTAGGTCATGGAAATGGCAGAGAGATTTTGGTTCCAGAAGGAAAAGCTCGCTATTAGAGCTCATCATTGAAGGTCTTCAACCAGAACTGGTTGACTATTGTTGTAGAGGAGATTTCTTTTTCAGGGACTAGATGACCAATTCTGAGCTTCTGTGTTTATATTTTTCTTTCAGAATGCCTGCTCTCCATTTGAGCCTCTTGTGAGCCTGTTGGTGCCTTTAGTACTCGGTATAGTTTCACCAACCCTGTGTGATGATATTTGTCTCCTTTAGCTATGGTGTCCCAAAAGTCATAGTGCAGATGAGTTATCTAAAGAGATCAATGTGATTTGGGTAAGAAACTCGAGCACCCACACACACACACACACACATACATGAATATATATATATATATATATTCTGTATATATGGAGATGGTATATAGAGTATATGTATATAGAGTATATGTAAGTATGAATTATGTATATGTGTATGCATTGTGTGTATATGGGGAGAGTATATAATATATATAGTATATTTATTTAGGGAGACAATATATATATGTATGTGTATATGGAGAGGATATATAGTACAGGTATATATAAAAGAGAGTACATATCTAATGTATGTATTTATAGGCAACTTGCATTTTCCTCTTTATTTCTCTTTGAGAAATGTTCATTATAGATTAGAAAGTGCATTAATTGTGAAGTCAGAGGATCTAGATTCAAGTCTCACCTCTGACACTACCAGCATAATGATGGGTTTAACCTCTTTGGCTCTTCGTTTTCTCATCTGTAAAATGAGCAGACTAGATTAGATGGCCTCCAAAGTCCCCTCTAGTCCTAGATCTATACATTCTTAGGTGACTTCAGAATTGATTTTTAACTTTCCCTATAGAATTATCGCTGTAGAATCATGGGATCCTACCATTTTTTTCTCTGAGCTCTACCATACATGTGATTATAATGGGGCTGAGACCAAAGGAGCCTAGTCCTTTGAGCAATCTGCTCTGCCTGGTACCAGGATGCTTGAGGAACCTGCTTCCAGGCAGTTTTAATGGTCCTGTCCTCCACTTTAGAGCATTTGCAAGTATTCTACAATTATTCCCAGTATGCTCTTGGTACAATGAATAGAAGTCTTATATTTGGCTGTTGATCTGGATTGGGGTGCATGCAAAAGACACCAACATGACAAATTGCTTTCTTCCCTGTAGTAGAGTGAGATAAGAGGTAAACTAGGGAAAGAAATAGAACTACTTAAGTGAACAAAGTCTTTAACACATGACACCTTGTATCTTTGTCTCTCTATGTTTTGGCTTTTCTTTTCTTTTCTTTTTTCTTTTCTTTTTTTTACTTTTAGGGGATCGAGGATAGGAGACAGAATGTAGTAGGCGATTGCCTTTTGAGCTTAGAAAGGTTAGAAGAGCTACCATGGGTTCAGGAACTGAAGTCTATATAAGAGTTTCCCAATTGGTGGGTCCACTTAGCCAGAGCAGCCCTGAGAAAAAACCTACTTGATCCAACCCAATAATGGATTGACCTAACTGCTGAGACACCATGTGCTGCAAACAAGAGTGATTCCATCCAATGGCCAATAGGAGCCATGTCCGGATGTGTGTGTGTGTGTGTGTGTGTGTGTGTGTGTGTGTGTATTTGGTGGGGTGAATGTTTATAGCAACCATTTGGAGCCCATTCTCCCTAAGGATGGAGATAATAGAAAGGACAGTATGGCTTGGTTTGGCAGGGAGGTCATGAGAGGAGCAAGGAAGGGATGTGTTCATACTTCTCTTCTTGAGATATCTTCTCAGTAAATGTCCCTTTGTAAAAATCAAATTGCTTCAACTTGGAAATCCTCCTGGGAATTCCCCATTTGGTGGCTTGCTCCTCCTCATCTTTCTCTACCCTCTCCATCTCTGTTCCTTGCTCCAGCTGAGACCCCCCCCCCCTTGTGTAGGTGCTGAAGGACCAAGCTACATGTCTAAGAAAGGATCTCTAGATCTAATAAAAGTCTTAGAAGATATGATTTATGCTGCTTATTTCTTGAATAGAGAGGCAGGAAGGTGTTCCTTAGGGATTGGGGCAGACATCCAGGATAGGTAAATGAAGTCATCTCTTGGTGTGGTAATGGTCAAGAAGTGTCTGTGATATTGGCCACCTCTATTTAGGCTCCATTAGGATGGGCAGCTAGGTGGCCCAACAATTAGAGTGCCAGTCCTAGAGTCAGAAAGAATTAACTTCAAGTTTGACTTCAGACACTTACTAGCTGTGCAACACTGAGCATGTCACTTAGCCCTGTTTGCCTCAGTTTCCTCATCTGTCAAATGTACTAGAGAAGGAAATGGCAATCCACACCAGTATCTTTGCCAAGAAAACCCCAAATGGGGTCACAGAGTCAGACACAATTAGAATGACTAAACACAATGTCAACAATCTATGCTCAACTAGAAAAACCTGGGCCCCATGATGAATGGAGAGGATTCCATCTAGGATCAGAACACCATCAATTCTGAAAATCTCCAGAGATCAAGGCTCATTGTGAGAAACTTTCAGTAGAAATTTAGGCATTTCCATTTTATGGATTCAGTTGAGGCCTGGCAAACACTTATAACTCCAAAAGCTCTCTCAAAAAGAGTAGATTGTGAAATTGCTAGTGCAAAAACAATTCCTAGCCATCTTGCTTAAGACCTCTCAGTATTAGCTCAGAAGCAGAGGGTAGGTGTCTGAATCACTGGTTAAAATGCCCATGGTAGAAAATTCATCTTGCTGGCAAGAAAGTAGTCAAAGGTAAAATAAATAATTTTGATTATATCAAATTAAAAAGGTTTTGTACAAACAAAACCAATGCAACCAAAATTAGAAGGGAAGCAACAAATTGGGAAACAATCTTCATAACAGAAACCTCTGACAAAGGTCTAATTACTCAAATTTATAAAGAGCTAAATCAATTGTACAAAAAAAAATCAAGCCATTCTCCAATTGATAAATGGGCAAGGGACATGAACAGGCAATTTTCAGATAAAGAAATCAAAACTATTAATAAGCACATGAAAAGGTGTTCTAAATCTCTTATAATCAGAGAGATGCAAATCAAAACAACTCTGAGGTATCACCTCACACCTAGCAGATTGGCTAACATGACAGCAACGGAAAGTCATGAATGCTGGAGGGGGTGTGGCAAAGTCAGGACGTTAATGCATTGATGGTGGAATTGTGAATTGATCCAACCATTCTGGAGGGCAATTTGGAACTATGCCCAAAGGGCAATAAAAGACTGTCTGCCCTTTGATCCAGCCATAGCACTGCTGGGTTTGTACCCCAAAGAGATAATAAGCAAAAAGACATGTACAAGAATATTCATAGCTGTGCTCTTTGTGGTGGCAAAAAGTTGGAAAATGAGGGGATGCCCTTCAATTGGAGAATGGCTGAACAAATTGTGGTATCTGTTGGTGATGGAATACTATTGTGCTCAAAAGAATAGTAAAGTGGAGGAATTCCATGAGAACTGGAACAACCTCCAGGAATTGATGCAGAGTGAGAGGAGCAGAACCAGGAGAACATTGTATACAGAGACTGATACACTGTGGTACAATTGAATGTAATGGACTTCTCCATTAGTGGCAATGCAGTGATCCCAAACAACCCAGAGGGATCTATGAGAGGGAACGCTTTCCACATTTAGGGGGAAAACTGTGGGAGTGGAAACACAGAAGAAAAACAACTGCTTGATCACATGGGTCAATGGGGATATGATTGGGGATATAGACTCTAAATGAACATTCTAGCGCAAACATCAACAACATGCAAATAGGTTCTGATCAAGGACACATGTAATATCCAGTGAAATTATGCATTGGTTACAGGAAGGGGGAGGGAGGGGAGGGAGGGAAAGAATATGATTCTTGTAACCAAGGAATAATGTTCTAAATTGTCTAAATAATAAAAAAAAGAAAGTAGTCAAAGAACTACATCTAAAGGGACATAAAACTGTGTATACCTTTTGATTCAGCAATACAACTATAATGCCTATCTCCCAGAGAAAACAAAGGAAAAATATAGGGCCTTCCCTATTTGTCCAGAAATATTTGTAGCAGCTATTTTGTGATGGCAAAGAATTGGAAATTGAGGGGATATGGATTAGTTGGAGATGTCTGAAAAGTTGTGGTATATGATTGTGATCAAATACTATTGTGTTGCAAGAAATGCCAAGTAAGATGGTTTCAGGAAAATCTGGGAAGTCTTATATAAACTGATGCAAAGCAAAGTGAGCAGAACCAGGAAAGCATTATACACAGTAACAATAAATTGTAATTATGACCATCTGTGAAAGAAAAAGTGATCCAACACAATTCCAAAGGACTCATGATGAAAAATGCTATCCACCTCCACAGAGAACTGATGAATTCTGTACATATTGCAGCATACTTTTTTCATTTTATTGTTCTTAGGGGTTTTTGTGTACTTTTCTTTTAAACATAGTTAATTTCCATATTAGTATAACTTCACACATAACTTTTTAATAAAAAGATATATTTTTATTTTAGTAATATTTTTCAATTATAGATAAAAACAATTTTAATATTCATTTTTAAAGAAATTTGAGTCCCAAATTCTCTCCTTCCCTCCCACTTCTCTCACATTAAACTGCCATGTTAAACATATTTCCATTTTGTGATTTCACATGTATAATCAGTATTATATTGCTTGCCTTCTCAAATGATGGGGGGAAGGGCAGGAGGGATGGAGAGAATTTGGAACTCAAAATTTTTTTTAATGAATGTTAAAATTTGTTCATTTTAATTGGGAAATTTTAATGAAACAAATAAAAGCATATTAAAAAAGAAAAGGAAAGGAAAAAGCCAAAGGTTTCCACTGGTGTCATTGTTACTTGTAGCAATGAGAAATCTTTCTTCCTCTGGTCTTCTTGGAACCTGAGACTGACCGTGTGAATGAGTTGGCAACCACAAGGCCTTCCTTCCTCTTCAAATACTGCAGAATGACTTCTGAAGGCATAACATTCAATGTGGTATATCTGCCATGGATTTAATCTGCTCTTGGGGCTCTTCTTGGACAGTCTGAGTATTTTTTATTTTATTGTATTTTGCTTACTGAATGCTTAAGTCCATGGTTTGGATAAGTTCAGAGTAGGAATCCATCCAGCAGCCCAAAAGTTCCATGATCACAGGGCACAGAGAATTCTCCTGAACAACAGTTTCCATTCTGCTTAATAGGTACCATTTCTTGGATGTCAGCCACAATATTAAAGTTTGGTTTCGAATTAAAAAGAAAAAAGGAAAGGGGAGAAAAGGTTAATTGATTTTCATTGGTTAGGTTATGATGATGTGCTAAACACTGACAACTGATATTGGGAGAGGAATAATATATCAGAATGGGGCCTCAACCTAATAACATTAAAAGAAAAATCTCAAACCACTCCAGTATCTTTGCCAAGAGAACCCCCAATGGACTCATGAAGATCTAGACACAACACCTTGGGGCAGTTAAGGGGCTTAGGGGATTGAGAGCCAAGTCTAGAGCCAGGAGGTCCTAGGTTCAAATCTGGCCTCAAACACTTCCTAGCTGTGTGACTCTGGGCAAGTCACTTAACCCCCATTGCTTAGCCCTTAGCATTCTTCTGACTTGGAACCAATACACAGTTTTGATTCCAAGTCAGAAAGTAAGGGGTAGAAAAACAACAACATTCCTCCTGCCCCTCAGAGGTACCCCTAAGAGGGGAAGGTATAGTCATTTGAGCTCTAAGGACCTACTATTTTATATATGAGTTGAAAGAGAGCAGTTTTATTGTAAGATATTATACCCAACTGTTCTCTTTTTATTTATCATAAACTCTAAGACAGAATAGTTATTTCCTCCCAATATGACCATGATTTCTTACCTCTGACCCCAGGCCAAACGTTGTATAATGAGTGGACTAGTCTTAGTTCTTGGAATATGCTCATATTTGTCCTTCCTGTCAAGTCAAACAGAACATGCATGGTACTCCCTACCTGTTTTCAGTCCAACATGTGATTTTGTCCAGTCTACTTCCATCCGTGATTAACTGGGCAACTGGTTCTGTATGGTGATGAAGGGTCTTCTGGTTGGCTAAGGACCTGAAGGGACTGATAATTCTGGAGTCATGGAACCTGGCTTGAGTGTTCATACAAAATAATTGGTACACCCCCTACCCTCAGCCCACCTTACACAATCAAGGCAAGGATTATTATGGGATTCCCATCCAAACTCCCATCCAGCCATTGTGTGTCTATGAACGAACAGAACCTTTCCTTTCCATTCTCTTTATTCTTTCCTGATGGTGGGAGAATGTGTCTTCATCATGAAGTACCCAATCAAGTGACAGGTGAGTTCAGGAGATCCATCGGAGCCATTGAAGGGGACTCACCAATAACTAAAGTAACTGAATCTGAAGATGAGCCTATGTAGCAGGTGAGTGACCTACTTGACTGTTTGCAGCAATGGATGTATTCATCAACCTGAATCCTATAAAGACCCAGCCCAGCTGAATTAGAGAGTGACGCCACATCTAGAATCCAACTTAGTGGGAACTTCAGAAAGAGAAGGAAAGGGCTGCTAGGGCCAAGAGTCTCAAGTGCTCCTCTGCCCCATATATTCTCTATGAGTGATCCTAATTACCTTCATACTTCAAGTTAAGCCATCTTTTCCCAGGGACCTGGTACATACAAGGAAAGGGTTCACTTTCCCAGTTTGAAGGGAAGGGGTTGTTTTGTCATTTTTGTTGCTATGCCTTCCAGTAAATATCTTTTGGTAGAAGCTAATTGGTGGCATCTGGTTGGATTTATATTGGGGAGCATAAGTCAGATGAAGGTTTGTGAATAACAGTAATAGAAAATCCAATCCCTTAGGACTGTTCTTAGATCTGAGGGGGGAAATAATAATTTCCCCTGGGAAATGAGTTCTCTTCTAATCTCCTAGTTGGGAGAGTAAGCCTTAAGAAGGTGTTATACCTGTTTAACCATCACAAGCCATCAAGTCATCTGCACAGGCCATTTTTCCTCCACTTGGTCCTGACTCACTTATCACCACATGGACCAGCATTCTTTGCACCAGACCTCCAGAATCAATGTCTCCTGACCCTGGAGAAATTTATCCACTCATTCTTTGGTGTTCCTACCCTGAGACTCAGCATAACTGAGAGGGCAAATTGACCCTCTATATCTAGTTGGCCCCAGACCTTAGACCAGACCATACTACACCTTTATATCCCATTTATCTGTCCACTCAGGTCATCTTACCATCTGTGTGTTGCCTAGTGCATGCCTCTGCCCCACGCTACCTTTAACTTTTCATTTTTTTATTCCAGGCACAGTAATCAAATCAATAGTACCACTGTTCCATTATTTCGCAAAGCTCCATTTGATTTTCCTAAGGATCAACTCACCATCAAGGTGTCTCTCCAGAAACTTCCTTCCCTGGACACCATTCCACTTTTAAGCTCCATCTTCCCCTATTAGGATGTAAGGGACATGAGAATAAGAGACGAGACTGACTTTTTGTTTTTATTTTTGCACTTAGCATAGGGCCTGGCATACAGTAAGCACTTAATAAATGGGTTTTTTTTCATTCATTTTATTTTGGTCATCATTTCCTTCAAATTAGTCACAACCAGGTCCAGCATGATAGCCCTCCTCTTTATTTCTTTATATTTTGAAGGATATGATAATGTAAGTCACCAATCACAATCAATCAGGTATTTATTAAATGTGCCAGGCACTATGCAAAATGATACACACACAAAAGTGAGACAATAGATCCTGTCCCCAAGAAGTTTACATTCTACTGAGAAGATACAGCCTACAACATCTCTACCAGTTCATCCACTTTGGACAAATATTACAGATGAACAATGAACTGGGTCCAGAATTGATCAGGAACATAGAATAAATGGAATCTAGTTTGGGAAATTCTATAGGGCTTTTATTGACCTCCAGGGTCTCCCTTAATCAAAGGCCTATCTTTTTAACATCATTATTCTTTTATTGATAGTATATATGGAAAGGAGTTTTGATAGAGATAGACCTTGAATTGAGCCTTAAAAAGAATTAGGAGAGCCAAGAGAGAACATTTCAAGCATGGAAAACAGCCAATCCAAAGGCTTGAGCAGGGAGATGGAATGTCATGTACAAGAAGACCCAATTATGCTGATTTGGCTGAAGTATAGTGTACATGAGGGGTACAATGTGTGATCAGCCTAGAAAAATAAGTTGGAACCAGATTCTGAATGTCTCTACATGTTAAACAGAGGAATTTGTATTTTATCCTAAAAACAATAGACAGCTATTAAAACTTCTGTGGGCTCTTAAGGCTTCTGTAGGCTTCATTTCCTTTAGGGAATGAGTTTTTTCATAATCACTTGTTGGGAGATAAGTCATCTGCACAGGCCATTTTCCATCTTCCTGTTGGTGCCTTAATTCTCACCACCTGAACCAGTACTCTTTGCACCAGACCTCCAGTATTTATGTCCCTTGACCCTGGAGCAGTTTATCCACTCATCTTTATTTGATTTATATGATCAGACTTGGACTTTAGGAATTACAATTTTTCATCTTCATGGAGGATGGATTGGAGAAAGCCTTCTGGAGGATGTATATGTGTGGAGCATTTCAAAAGCAATTAAGTGTCAGAACTTTCTTGGCAAATTTGGGGAAAGGAATGACTAAGGCAAACAGACTTTTCTGAAGAGGGAAAAGGGCATACATAACCTGATGATATTACTCTGTGTTGTACTTCTATATTGGGCTATATGTTTCTCAAACTCATTATCTATTTTCTCCTTATGGCCAGGTGGTTTTTAATATATTCTCATTTCAAGATTGCTTTTCTTTCTTTCTCCATTGATCTTCTAGGAGAATAGATTTAGAGCTAGAAGGGGCTTTAGAAATCATCTAATCCAGCACCCTCATTTTATAGTTGAGGCAGCCTGGAGAGGTTAAATGATTTGTCCAAGACCATGCAAATAGAAAGCCAGAATTTGCACTCACGTCCTCTACCTCCACTTCCTCAAAAAGTTCTTCATTTTGCTTTCCAGTTATGGTTCATGGACTTCTTCACATGAGTATATATCTTCTCGATATACAGTGCTACTTTCTTACTCCTTTTATCTAATTTGTTATTAGTCACATCCTTCTAAGCCTTTTATGTCCTACTTTGATGATTTAAAGGATCTGTGATTTTATTGATGTAGTTGCATTTTTTCCCTCTCTTTAAAAAAAACCCTTATTTTTTGTCTAATAATCAATATTAAGTATTGGTTCTAAGGCAGAAAAACAGTAAGGGCTGGCAATTAGGGTTAAGTCGAACAGATAAGAAGTATCTGAAGCCAGATTTCAAGCCACTTCCTCCTGACCTTTGGCCTGGCACTTTATCCACTAAACCAACCAGTTGCCCCATATAGTCTCTCACATGGAGTAGATCACAACCTCTTGTTTAGATCTTTCCATTAACTCCATATTGCATCAGTAAAAGTATAATGAAGCTTAAAAATGGTAAAGGTCTTTGGTAAAGGTCTCATTTCTCAAATATATAAAGAACTAAATCAAATTTATAAGAATACAAGTCATTCCCCATTTGACAAATGGTCAAAGGATATGAATAAGCAGTTTTCAAATGAAGAAATCAAAGCTATTAATAATCATATGAAAAAATGTTCTAAATCCCTGTTGATTAGAGAAATGCAAATTAAAACAACTCTGAGGTACCACCTCACACTGATCAGATGGGCCAATATAACAGTAAAGTAAAATGATAAATGTTGGAGGAAATGTGGCAAAACTGGAACACTAATGCATTGATCCAAGCATTCTGGAGGGCAATTTGGAAGCACATATCCTTTGATCCAATAATACCACTACTATATCTGTATCCCAGAGAGATCCAAAAAAGGAGAAAGAACCTACTTGTACAAAAATATTTATAGCTGCTCTTTTTGTGATGGCAAAGAATTGAAAACTAAAAGAATTGTCCATCAATTGAGGAATGGCTAAACAAATTGCTGTATATGATGGAATGCTCTTGTGCTGTGAGGAATGATGAACAAGATGATTTTAGAAAGAGCTGAAAAGACCTTCATGGACTGATTTAGAGTGAAATAAACAGAACCCAGAAAAAACATTGTACACAGCAATAGCAATATTGTGGAATGATCAACTGTGATAGGCTTAACTATCATTGGCAATACAATGATCCAGGGCAATTCTGAGGGACTTATGGCAAAGAATGTTATCCACCTTCTGTTGGAACTATTGGAGTCAGGATTCAGGTGAAAGCATATGATTTTTTTTTAGCAATTCATAAGAAATTTTATTTCTTTACAATCTTTCTTATTACATATAAATATATTCATTTGTTATTTATAAAGTTTGTTTTCATATTTAAAAGCATATAAAACAAAAATCTATGTGTTTTTTGGGTTAGAAAGGATTAATTGCATTTCTTTTTTTTGTCTTAAAATTAATTAATTAATTTAGAATATTTTTCCATGGTTACATTATTCATGTCCTTTCCCTCCCTTCCTCTCACCTCCCTCCCACAGCCAATGCGCAATTTCATTGGGTTTTACATGTGTCATTGATCAAGACCTATTCCCATATTATTGATATTTGCACTAGGGTGATCATTTAGTCTACATCCCCAATTGTATCCCCATTGACCCATTTGATCAAGCAGTTGTTTTTCTTCTGTGTTTCTATTCCCAGTTCTTTCTCTGGATATGGATAGCATTCTTCTCATAAGTCTCTCAGAATTGTCCTGAATCATTGCATTGCTGCTAGTAGGGAAGTCCATTACATTCAATTGTGCCACAGTATATCAGTCTCTGTGTTCAATGTTTTCCTGGTTCTGCTCCTTTCATTTTGCATCAATTCATGGAGGTCATTCCAGTTCACATGGAATTCCTCCAGTTCATTATTCCTTTGAGCACAATAGTATTCCATCACCAACAGATACAACAATTTGTTCAGCCATTTCCCAATTGAAGGGCATCCCCTCATTTTTCAGTTGTTTTTTTTTTTGCCACCTCAAAGAGCGCAGCTATAAATATTTTTGTACAAGTCTTTTTCCTTATTATCTCTTTGGGGTATAAACCCAGCAGTGGTATGGCTAAGTCAAAGGGCAGACAGTCTTTTAGAGCCCTTTGGGCATAGTTCCAAATTGCCATCTAGAATGGGGTTGGATCAATTCACAACTCCACCAGCAATGCATTAATGTCTCAATTTTGCCACCTCTCCTCCAACATTCATTGCTTTCCTTTGTTGTCATATTGGCCAATCAGCTAGGTGTGAGGTGGTACCTCAGAGTTGTTTTGATTTGCATTTCTCTAATTATAAGAGATTTAGAACTTTTTTTTTCATGTGCTTATTGATAGTTTTTATTTCTTTATCTGAAAATTGCCTATTCATGTCCCTTGCTCATTTATCAATTGGAGAATGGCTTGATTTTTTGTAAATTTGAGTAATTAGACCTTTGTCGGAGGTTTTTGCTACAAAGATTTTTTTCCCAATTTGTTGCTTCTCTTTTTATTTTGATTGCATTGACTTTGTACAAAATCTTTTTAATTTAATGTAATCAAAATTATTTATTTTACATTTTGTAATATTTTCTAACTATTGCTTGGTTTTTAAATCTTTCCTTTCCCAAAAGCATATGATTTTAAAAAATTGTTTATTTGGTTTTATGTTTTAGGGATTTGGTTTCATAAGATTATTCACAGAAATGAACAATATGTAAATAGGGTTTGCATGATAATATATGTATAACCCAGATCGAATCACCTGCCAGCACCAGGAGGGAGAAGGGAAGGGAGAGTGGTAGATAGGTTCAATTCTATAACTTAGGGGAAATTGTGAGGAAATTTATTACATGTAATTGGTAAAAGAAAAAATTAAAAATTTTAAAAAGTGGGCCTTCAATTAAGGGAGAACTTTGAGGTCAATAAAAGCACTATAGAATTTCTCAAATTAGATGCCATTTATTCTATGCTCCTAATCAATTCTGGGCCCAGTTCATTATTTATCTGCAACATCTGTCCAAGATGGATGAACTGATAGATAAGTTCTATGGGTTATCTATCCAACTGCACATCATAGCAGGAATTCTTCATCTTGTTTTTTCCCATGTAGACAGTTAGGGTGAACTCTTTTGTGTAATAAGGGATCCTACTCAAGAAGCTAAGAAATGTTCCAGTGTTTTACATCATCTAGAAACAGGAAAATCTGAATAACTTCATCATCATTAGGAAATCCTTCTTCCATTTGGACTCTATGTTAGATATTCATGACAATGGCAGACATCTATCTTCATCTAGCTCCCATTCTCTGGGGATCCTATGTTTTCCTATTTTATGTCTTTCTTGATATTAATATCAGAGTCTTCATACAAATTTCTCTCATATTTTTCAAGTAATCTTATATTATTTTATTATATTCATGGAAGATACTTTATTGGAGGAGAGCTATTAAGGTGGAATTTTGCTCCAATGAATCAAATGTCCTTTTAAAATAATCAACAAGCAATAAATACAAGGTAATCAACATTGTATTCTCTGGACTTATCAGTCAATTGTGTAATAGCCAAGATGTGGTAACGGGTCTAATGCAACTTGCAGAGTCCTACCTGTTCCCTTGACAAACCTTCACCAAGGTTAAGGATGCTTCATGCATGTGTAGATTATTCTAACAAAAGTTTTATAGGAAATAGAGACTAAAATTGTGATTTCATCAATATAGGAATAGGAAAATATCCATATGGGTCCATAGTTATTAATATTTTCTCTAATTGTTTTTTTCAGTAATAATGTTTTATGATATTTTTCAAGTTTTTTGTATTCTGCCCTTTTTAAGATATCTTGAGAAATCAATTCCATAATACCTTTAAAATTGAACTGCCTCTAACAGGGACCCCTTCTTTATAAATCTGGTTTGGTCTATCTGCTCTTCTAATCTTTGTTTTATATTTTTTAGTACTATATAATTCTTTATTTTTTAAAATAATTTTTATTTTCCTAATTACATGTTATAATAATCTTTTACATACATTTTCCAAAATCATATCCAAATTATCTCTCTCTCTCTCTCTCTCTCTCTCTCTCTTTCCACCCTCTGTCCATCCATCCCTCCTTCCCTTCCCCCCTTTTCCCCTCTCCTTGAGAGGGTAAGAAGGTTGATCTGGGTTATATATGTATGATCTTAATGTTGTGTGTTTTTTTAGTGTCATTTCTCTTTTCTCTTACTTGTCTTCCTTCCAGTTTCATCTTTAAATTTTCTCAGGCTGATTAAATTGGGTTTCTTGCTAATATGTTTTTTTTTTCACCACTGCCTTCTACTGCTTCCTGCTGTTTGATGAGGTTATACTGTCATGTCTGTAATCTTCAATCATCCTCATTTTAAAGCTTTTTCTCATTAAAATTTTAAAAATTATATGTAAAATCAATTTTTGCATTCATTTTTTAAAGATTTTGAGTTCCAAATTCTCTCCCTTCCTTCTTCTCTTCCCCTCTTATTGAAAAGGCAATCAGTTTGATAAAGGTTATATATGTGCAGTAATGCAAAACACATTTCCATATTAGTAATGTTGTGAAAGAAAACATAGACCAAAACAAAAACAAAAAATAAAGTTTTAAAAAGTATACTTTTTATATCTACAATTTATATTCAGTCTTCTTTTTTTTCCTCTGGAAGTAGATAGCATTTGAGCATAGTTCCAGATTATTCTCCAAAATGGTTGAAGCAGTTTACACCTCTATTAATAATGCTTTAGTGTATTAATTTCCCCCCCAATCTCCTCCAACATTTGTCATTTTCTTTTTCTGTCAATATTAGTCAATTTAATAGGTACGAGGTGATACTCAAGAGTTGTTTTAATTTGAATTTCTCTAACCAATAGTGATTTAAAGCATTTTTTCATCTGATTATAGATAGCTCTGATTTCTTCATCTGAAAACTGTTTATATTCTTTGATTATTTACCAATTGGGGGATGTCTTGTATTCTTATAATTTTGATTCAGGCCTCTATATATTTGAGATATGAAGTCTTTGTCAGAGAAATTTGCTATTCATTTTTTCTCAGTTATAATTACTAACTGCATATTTCCCTTCATCCTGATCCCCCCATTTATCCTTATCTCTCTCCTTTCACCCTGCCTCTCCTCAGAAGTGCTTTTTGCTTCTGACCACTGCCTCCCCCAATTTGCTCTCCCTTCTATCAGCACTTTCTCTTCTCTTATTCCCTTCTGTTCTTCCTTCCTTATAGGATAAGATAAATTTTTATGCCCATCTAAGGGTATATGTTATTTCCTCATAGATAAGATTAAGGTAAGTGTTGTCTATCACATACCCCAACCATCTATCTTCCCCTCCACTGTAAAATCTCTTTCACACCTCTTTAATATAAGATAAATTTACCTCATTCAACTTCTTCCTTCACCCTTTTCCCAGGGAAGCTCTCTTTTTCATCCCTAATTTAATTTTTTTATATATCACCCCATCATAGTTGATTCATACCTATGCTTTCTGTCTATGTATATTCCTTTTACCTACACTAATAATGATAAAGTTCTTAGGAGTTACAAGTATCATCTTCCCCTGTATAAATGCAAACAGTTTAATCTTACTGAATTTCTTATGATTTTTTTTTCTGTTTACCTTTTTATACTTCTCTTGAGTCTTGCCTTTGAAAGTGAAATGTTCTGTTTAGCTTTGGTCTTTTCATCATGAATGCTTGAAAGTGCTCTAATTCATTAACTATCCCTTTTTTCCATGTAGGGTTATACTCAGTTTTTCTGGGTAGGTGATTCTTGGTTGTAATCATAGCTTCTTTGCCTTCTTTGCCTTCCAAAATATCATATTACTAGGACTCCAATCCTTTAATGTGGAAGCTACTAAATCTTGTGTTATCCTAAAAGTGGCTCCATGATATTTGAATGACTTTTTCCAGATTGCTTACAATATTTTCTCCTTCACCTGGGAGCTCTGGAATTTGGCTATAATATTCCTGGAAATTTTCATTTTAGGATATCTTTCAGGAAGTGAGCAGTGGACACTTTTAATTTCTATTTTGCCCTCTGGTTCTGTGATATCAGGGCAGTTTTCTTTTGTGATTTCTTGAACTATAATGCTGAGACTCTTTTTGTGAACACAGCTTTCAAATAATTCAATAATTCTTAAGTTATCTTTCCTTGATCTATTTTCCATGTTAGTTATTTTTCCATTGATATATTTCATATCTTATTCTATTCTTTTGGTTTTGTTTTATTGTTTCTTGATATCTCATGGAGTCATTAGTTTCTACTTGGCCAATTCTAATTTTTCAAGGAATTATTTTCTTCAGTGAGCTTTTTCCATTTGGTCATTTTTTTAAAGGAATTTTTTCTTCAGTGAATTTTTCTACATCTTTTTCAATTTGGTCAATGCTACTTTTCAAGGAGTTCTTTTCATTATATTTTTGTGCCTCTTTTACCATTTGACCCACTTTGTTTTTTTAAAGTGTTCTTTTCTTCAGTATTTTTTATTTCCTTAATCAAGCTTTTGATTCTTTTTCCTCATGATTTTCTTGCAAGATTCTCATTCATTTTCCCAGTTTTAACTCTCTCTCTTATTTTTCATTTTTAAATCTTTTTTTGAGCTTCTTCAAAAATTGTTTTTGGGTTTAAAACCAATTTATATATTTTCTTCAAGGCTTTGGATGTAGCTGTTTTGACTTTGTTGTCTTCTTTTATTTTATTTTTAAAAACCCTTACCTTCCATCTTGGAATCAATACTGTGTATTGGTTCAGTAGTAAGAGCTAGGCAATGAGGGTCAAATGACTTACCCAGGGTCACACAGCTGGGAAGTGTCTGAGGCCAGATTTGAACCAAGGACCATCCATCTCTAGTCCTGGCTCTCAATCCACTGAGCCACCCAGCTGCCCCCAAAATGGCTTATATTTTAAATAATCCCTGCCCTCATTTGAATATCCATATCTCTTTGTGTGGCAAGAAGACTAAGCATTTGTGGCCCAACACAGTTTTTGTATCTTTCAATATTCTTATTGAGGAAACTAATTTACACCAGTTAAATTTTCTAAGGATAGTTTGTGCCATAGTTTGTGTCAATGTCTGTTCTTTTATCCATTTCCTATTTTTGCCATCATCAGATTGTTTAAGTAGGTCACACTGAAGTTGATTCAACTATATATCATAATTTCTCATTTTTATTTATTCTTCTAATCAGGTATTAATTTTTATTTTTTCTACAACTATAAGCAAAGAGATCATTCAGAAATTACTCCAGCATTGCTAACAAGGCATTTTTTGTCAATATATAATCAGTTCAGTGTTTTGTGATGTTATTCAGTGCTTACTATATACAGTACCTCCTGAATCTCTTCTTGAAAAGTATTTTATAATAAACAGAGATGAGGATTCTATGTAGTCTACAAGCCTTTGATCTTTTTTGATTCTTACTCCTGATTCATATTTCCCATCATATTTTTCATTGTGTATGTCTACCTTTATATAAAAAACAAGTGTTTAAAGTATGCTGATTGAATTTGAAGGGACTTATGGAGTTCTTTGTAGAATTTCTCTTCCTCCTTACCAACAGATGCTAAGAGCATAACTTGCAATCATTTCCATGGTGGTTAGTTTGCCAATGTTTACCATCAGCACCAAAAATATGTATATAATCAAGAGTCTCCTAAAATAATGCAAATTATTCCTTCTAGATGAATGGTAACACCAGTTTCTTTATTTGCCTTTTCAGAGCTATCTCCAAGGAAAATCTGTAAACTATACTTCTAAGTAGCTACAACCTCCTTTTGCCTTCTGCTTTTATTTATAGCAAGAATGTCAAGGTTGACATGATTCAATTTCTCTAGGAGTACATCTACTTGGTCACTGGACAGGGATCATACATTTGGAGTGCCAACAGTTAAGTTATCATTTATTGATGGTCTAAGAGCTATGTAATTCTTAGCACCTCTGCCCTATTTTCTGTCATTCTGCAACTATCATTACAAAGGGGACCACATAGGACTGAAGGATATTTGTATTTTTCCTTGCTTCATGGTTCACCACAGCCTAAGAATTCATCACCAAGTGTCCAGCTTATTAGAAACCGCCACTGATATAGTCTTCAAGAAGCCAGGATCAGTTCCAAGAGTACCAACCTGTGGAAACAGTAATACTTCCCACCCATTCAAATCTGGATGACTTTTGGATATCTTGTACTCCTTATCAGGGAGTTGTCAACCACCATGACTCATCTCTTCTTCTTCTGACCTGTATTGGATTATCTTTCTCCTAGTGAATCCATGTTCCTATTATCATTTGTTAG